>NW_009953383.1:94854-96900 GCF_000747805.2 Chaetura pelagica
AGCGCTGGTTCCGCTCCCAGCGCCCGCCCCGCCGGGGTTTGTGGCCCGAGGCTCTTCCTGCGCGGTCGCTGCGCGCGTGAGGGCAGAGGCAGGAGCTGCCCCGGGCTGGAACCGGCCAGCAGGTTGTCTGAGGAGCTCCTGACTCACAGAAACACCCAACGTCCCTGGCCGGGAAGCCAGAGTCCGTGTGTGCTGCGGCCCATGTGCTTCCCGAAGGCTCGGGCTGCCCGTGGCCGGGGATGGCATCCGCTGGGTGGAACTGCACCTGGGTGTGATGGAGGCAGGACCTGCAGTGCCAACCTGCTCCAGCACAGCCCGGCCATTTGAGGAACACTCTGGAGCCTCATCCCGGCTTTCCAGGTAACACAAATCCCGCCGGTGTCCCTTGGAGCCCTGGCTGACTGCAGCAGTGCGGGGGCCCTGGCACTGCCAAGGCTCCTTTGCAACAGGGGCTGCAGCCAGGACCTGCAGACACCCTCGGGGGCCTCTGCAGGCTGTGCTGGGCCTGCTGGCCCCACCTTCATCCTCTCCATGGCCCACCAACTTCCCGTGCAGTGGGACCTGTGGGGTCCTGCCAGCTGGGGACTGAACTTCTGCTCCACAGGCCGGGCTCTGCATCTTGCCCACCCGTTCTCACACCTGGCTGAGCCCACCTGCCCCACCAGGGGGACAGGGCTCAGTGCAGCCCCTTGCACCAGGCTGAAATCTTGAGGTTCACTGCGTTGCTGACAGCTCTGTTGTTACCTGCTCACCACTGGCGTGTCTGGCAAGGCCACATCCCAGGAAGAGGCACTGGAATGCCAAGCTGTGAGTCCCATTATGAGTTTCAGGACAAGCAAGGCTGAGAGCTGCCCAAAAGACAAGAGGAGGCTCTTTTGTATCCCCCCCTTATGGCCACTTGGAGACAGGATCGTTGTGTCAGACACTTGCCTTCCTGCAAATAGCAGAACCTTCCTGTCTGCGGAAGGTTTTGGGTTATTTTTAGACTTCTCAGTGATTTACTCTCCTGCACCCCAGTGATAATGCAAGCCTACGTTTAAATAAGCATCTGGAGCTGTAACTTAATGTTAAATTAAAATTCCCCGTTATAAAACACAAGCCTAAGAGATGCAAATGGCTAAGCTGTGTTTTCCCTGCAATGGTTTAAGCAACATATTTTAACACGAATTAAGCAACACCGGGCCCTGCCTCCAGAGGAGACATCACTCACCACAGCAACTTGAGAATAACTTCCCAAAGTGAGACTCTAGTTTGAAATAAAATGTGTTTTGTTTAAGAATAAATGCAATCAGTTCACAGCAAAGGGGACGAGTAAACTGCAGAACAGTTAGTCTGGAAAAGGATGTCAATCAGTTTCCCAGCTAGATGTGTCCTTGGGGAGAGAAAGAGTATTTTCAGCCACTTCCAGCACAAACAGCAGTAGCAGACAGTACTTAAATTCCTGCTATTTCCTTCTTGAGAGGAGAGAGGAATATTTCAGTTGAAAGAAAACTAACAGAGTGGCAGTGGACTGACACAAACCAAACTCTCCCTGTGCTGTAACTGAGGCTCAAACCACCCGGGGAGGCAGCCCCAGGGGTTTGATCGCCGCCTTCAGAACCGCCGGGGCCGGGAGGGCGGCAGGAACACGAGTCTCACACCATTCAGGGCAGGATGTCCCGCTCCTCCCGTGCCCGGTGACCTTCCCAGGAGTCGGGCTGCGTGCGGGTCTGCGCAGTGCGGCGGTTTATCAGCGCACCTGGGGAACGGGAGATCGGGACACGCTCGAGCTTTCTAGTCACGGGCAGTAAAGCCAACGGACCGAAACCCAGGAGCGGGAGCGAACGGGAGGCAGCGGGAGCCACCGCAGGGACGCGATCATTGGCCACACACGACTGACCCGCTGAGCGCCTCGGGCTCCGAGCGCCGGCACCGCTGCTGCCTGCGGGGGGGAACCGCCCGCTTCCCCTCGGTGCTGCGGCCAGACCCGGGCAGGGACCCCGGGCAGGGACCCCGGGCAGGACCCCCGCGGGCCCCGCCGCCGCGGGACTACACGTCCCGGCAGCC
>NW_009953383.1:98680-103761 GCF_000747805.2 Chaetura pelagica
TGGCTGGAGCGGGAAGGCGGCCACGAGCCCTGCCTAACGTAGCTGAGCTGCCCTGTGCTAATGACAAGTCCCTTTGGTTTAGATGTAACTATTATGAACCCGACTGGGCATTTTGCTGCTGTGTTATTATAGTTCACCTACGCTTTCTCTGGATGAAATAGTCTGTGTTGGTGTAAGGGGCTGAAAGCAGCAGTTTGAGATCAAGGCAATGGGTCTGGCCAGAGCTGGAAATTAGAGTCATCCAGTTTCTTGTTTCTCCTGCTTTGCCAGAGAAGCTGTCTCTTATGATGGCCTTTTGCTTTTTTTCAGGTGCACAGATAAAGTAGCTGTTAAAGGTAAGAGCTGAATTGCTTCCTCTGTTCTAGTCCATCCAGAAAGGCAGGGCTATCCCACCAAGATAGCCAGACATCTCTTGTGTGTTGCTTTTAAGGAATCTTTTTTGCTTGATGACATGCAGTTTGATTCCAAGGTCTCTAGTCTGTGGAACTGCAACAAGCTGCTGCTGATGTTCTCATGTGCTCAACGTGCAAAAACTTGATATAGTATTAGTTCTCTGTCAAAAGCTGAGGCCACACTGCTCTGCAGTTTGGCAGCTGCTGTTACACGCTGGTCCTGAGTCACTGGCAAAACCTGGGCTCCCATCTGTTCTGCTGTCACGAGTACAGGTGTGGCTCCTCAAGAGATGTGTGCAAGGTAGATGCAAATAAGAGTATTCAAATATTAGTGCTTGTCCTTTTCTAGCTTTAGTGAATGACAGATTTTTTTATGCTTGTGTGTTCAGGGGTGAAAGAAAAGTTTGAAAGGGAGATAGCAGCTTAATGTGTCTATTCAAAAAAGCCCCAACTGTGGGGAGCTGTGACCAGGAGCAGAACTTTCTTCTTCCAGTGCAAATTATGTGAACTCTGTGCATCTGTTTAACAGCTGCTTTTACAAAAAAAAGTGCTAGAGGGCTTTGTTCCTTACCCAGGGACGACTTCTGAAACAGGTCCAAGTAAAAGGCTTTGTGTAGTCTTGGTTTTGATCTGGCACTAGACACTTGTCAGAATGAAGGGGTGAGGAAAGCAGGTTGTACACCTGTGCAAATGAGCTCACCTTTCTGCTGGGACTGTTCAGTTCTGCTTTGCAGGCATTTGTGTTTTTTCTTGTAATTCTGTAACTCTGTTGAAGTCTGTCACAGTTCTAGGCTGGCATGGTGTATTTTTGCAGAATTAGCCAACATGTGCTGAACACAGACCCCAGCTGTGTGCCTGTGCCCCTTAATGCATAGAGGGTAGGCAGAATGTTGGAAGAGCTTCAGCCTTTTAGGTCAAAGCAGAGTTCCTGAAATGTATAAAAAGATGTGATGTTGTCACTTAATATGTGCCTAGTGTTAGCATCACACTTCAGTGGTGATTTTCAGTTTTTTGGATACCCTGAAGCAGAAATGTTTCTGTGTTGTGGCAGAAAATAGTCAGAACAGCCCTGCTTTTACCCCACTTTTCTTGGGATGTGCTTGGAATTGTCAAATGTCGGCCCAAAATTTCCCAAGTTTGGTGACTCTCTGCACTCTAGCTGGTTTAGACTTTTAACTTTGCCTTTTGAGAGAGTCATCTGTCCTTGAATATGAGTGTGGAAAAAATATTGATTAAATTTCTTTGCCTTTTTTATTATTAGACCTGCAGTCAAAATGGATGGCATGAGCATATTCATGGAAATTGGCACTGAGAAGTGATTATTACTTCTAGTCCAAAGGAAATCTGCCTTGGTGATTTTTTGTTTGCTTGTTTTTAGTCTTTAAAAATGCAGAAGTGAGAAGCAGCACTTCTGTGTCCCAGCTGCTTGCTGGGTGAATCCATGCTGCACACGTACAGTTACTGGGGAAGACATGGAAAAAGACCAGATGAAGTGTCTTCCTCAGCTCCTGCAGGAGAGGAGCTTTCCTCCTGCTCCCTCCTGTTTGGCTGTTAGCATAAAATGTTTGAAGAAGCCTAATCAGGTGTAAGCAAACTGCAGCTTTCCTTGCCCCACAGAACTTTCAGTAGCTAGGAGTCCTTGCAGTGCTTCTGGAAGGTAAAATGCCATTTGTCACTTCACCCTGGGTGGAGCTGGATTGAGGAAAAAAATCCAGTAAAACTGCTGAGCAGTTCTGGTGAGTTCAGTGCTGGCATGAGAATGACATGGGATTTGATCCTGTGTGGTGATTGGCATTGTACTGTGACCCTTTACCGTAAAATACTATGTCCAGTGTAGAGTATCGAGTTTGCATGAGCTCAGCTGAGACCATCAGCCCCCATGGGCAGCAAGGGCAGCCTGTGGAGGTGAGGACCTGGTGACACATCTGCCTGTCTGTTGGACAAGTGGAAAACCTGCTGTGCCAAAGTTTGTTCAGGACGTTTAGGTGCCATATGTTTGGGATTATGTTTTGAAGTCAGATCACCAGTGCTGCTGTTGGTAAAGGAGGCTTAGAGGTGATGGGTGTGATCATGGCTAAATCTGTGCTATTGATTATGACTGAGATGCTGTAGCAGTCCAAGTGTCTTGCCAAATGTTGTGTTCTTCTGTGTAGTGCCACGAGGTCAGAGGGCTTTTCTGCTCCTCGGCTGGGGAGCACAGCACACAGGCTGCTGGGGAGGTGGCAGGAAGGTTAAAGTTGAAGGCATGTGTTGTATCAGAACATGATAGTTGCACGCTGGGGTGCACCAGGGCAGCTGCAAAGTCAGTCATGCTGATTGTGTTTCCTGTCTCCTCTGCTTAGTCATGCAAGTGCAATATTTCCCTAATGTGTTTCTGTAGAAATACTAGTTACATAAGTAGAACATTTGATCTCAGCCTCTAAGTGAATTTGTGTAGCTGGAGTCAGACTAGTATAATTCATGTTTGACTTCCCACAATGCTGTATATTCTTGTGGAAATTATCTTCATTTTAATTAGGCCTGAATAGTTTTAATTATTGGAATATAGATTTAATGAATACACTTCATGTCCTCCCATCACCAAACTGAAAATTCAGTGCTTACTGTGACTCTTAGGGTCATGTTAGCAGTCAAACAAAACCTGCTTCTCCTATTTAATTTTACACCCAGACCAGTTTCTGACTCTCATCTACCTTTTTTGTAAGATCTACCCTCTGCTGTTTAGTAATCTTAAGAGTTTGAATTAAATCTTTCAATCAATTCCAGTTGAAAGAACAGGCTGTGTGGCTGTTATGGAGGGACTGCTGGGGTAGTGGCTGAATATAAAGATGCCAGATTTGTGCTTAGTAGCAGAGCCCTCACCTTCCTGTGTTCCCAAGGCATGTGCTTTGCCTTGGAGGTTTTGGAGCTGCAGGTTGCAAGATTACTTCTGCAGCAAGAGAAAGAGGGTGTAGTTGGAAGCGTTTGGACAAGCACAAAATGCCATGGATGAGCACTCAGATTCCTGAATCTCTGTGTTTAACTTTGCTCTGTTTGTGCTTCACGTGGACCCTTGTTTATGCAAGTTATTTTTCTTGCATGTCTTGTGACTTTCCGTGGGTATTGATGCCTTTTTGCAATGATAAGAGCAGGATCCAGTGTCATTTCTAACGTGTGTGAGGGTTGGGGGAGCAGTGAAGTTAAAAGGTGGAAAGAAGAGTTTGTTGGAGAGGTGGGACAGGGCTGTGGAGCATGTAGAGCCATGTGCATGGAGAGTCATCTCCCTGGTGACCTCAGATCCAAGTGTTGTGCACAGCAGTGTTTGTGCTGCTCCAGCGCATGATTAGAGGGGAGTTGCGAGTGGAACACCCCTGTTCACACCTGGGGGGAACTACCTTGCTGGTAAGTTCGTGGTGTTTTCTCCTGGTCTTCCCACGCGCGGCTGCTGTGAGGCCCCCAGGCGGCGACTGCTGCTGCTGTTTTCTCCCTCCAGTGGTTTCCAAGCTGCGATGTGAAGGCTCAGGGGACAGGGGGGGTCAGACGGTTGTGCTTCCAAGGACTGGGAAAGGACATGCCTGGGAAATACAGGCAGTCCACTTCTAACTGCTGGAAAAACTGTGGGAGTCCACAGGTTAAACAAAAAAGATGGAAAACTGTCAAGACTCTAGTTGTGCAAAGTGTTGTTTGTTTGTTTGTTTGATTTCATAGATAACTCTCATTATACCTCTTTATACTGCTTTCCCTTAAGACTTTGCCAGTGTTTTGAGAGAGAAATGTCATTACTTAAAATCAAACTTGATAAAAATATGCTGAATTTAAATAACTTGGATTGTCCAAACCTACTTTGACTCCTATGAAGATGTTCCTGTGTCCCAGTTGCACAATTTCACGGCACTTTGGGGCAGGCAGTTGTTTGGGTAGAGGTTTACAGGAGGATTTTTTTCCTGAGTTTCATCTTTTGTCTGTCATTAAAACAATTATATGTTCAGTCCCTTATCTGTTGCATGGTTACTACGTTAAATCTGAGTTGCAGTCTGAGATGTATTTATGTTGTGTGTTTATTTTAATAACAGTTGCTTTTTAACTCAGTAAATTGTAGTCAATTTTCCTTTCACTTAATGGTATATTGGCATTTTTTGGAAGTATCTACTTTGCAGGATTAGTAAGATGCTTTCAAATGCTTTATAAATCAAAGTTTAGAAAAATTCTTGTTAGTAATCAACAAACAATGAATTTGTAACAGTTGAAAGTTTTGTTTTTCTGTACATCAAGGATAGATAAAATGGTGTCACGGGCCGGTACCAGAGCTACCGGCTGTCAGGATGTTGCCGCGACTTCCCCCCCCCCAGTGAGGAAAGGTTTGTTAAGAAGCCCGAGCGCCCACCTCTCCCAGAGGAACGGCTGCTGAGGGTTCGTTTCTAAGAGGGTAGATCAAAGTACCCTCCCACCACGCTCACAAATTGTTACCGAGGCCAATGTTTAGTTTTGCAAATTAATCAATTTATTAAGGGACAACACAAACTAAGGGATCAAGGTTCAGGAGAGGTTGGCTGGGTATATATTGGAAAAGGGGTTCAAAGGCACTGTGGTCTATAAAAGGCACACTCTGAAGGAGAGGTGTAAATCAATGGAGCGAAAGGGTAGGAGTTGAGCCCAGTAAAAGAAAAGTTAAAGAGTGTGTGTGTGTGTGTGTATTTACCCTCCTTCCTT
>NW_009953383.1:104089-110305 GCF_000747805.2 Chaetura pelagica
CACTTATCTGGTAGGGCAAGAGGCCTGTTCATTCTGTCCTTGAGTGAATCAGTGGAAAGGCATCACTCTCGCTTTGCTGACTTGAAAGGCATTCTTTGTTTAGTCTTATGTGGGGGGGGAAGAAGATGGACCGTTCCCCACAAATGGCATGGGTTTTGTCACTGTGGTGATGTGAAAAA
This sequence comes from Chaetura pelagica, assembly GCF_000747805.2. Classification (NCBI taxonomy): domain Eukaryota; kingdom Metazoa; phylum Chordata; class Aves; order Apodiformes; family Apodidae; genus Chaetura; species Chaetura pelagica. Next base: position 104,269 of record NW_009953383.1, read on the forward strand.
AAGAGGGGAACCTGTTACTGCAACAAGCTCACCTCTTGAGCTGCAGGCAGCAAGGGGGTTGGTAAATAAAGGCTGGTGAAAGTAGCCCTGGAGCAGCAAATGGCTCCGGTTCCGGGGTAACTTTGTATTTCTGCTGCAGGTAGGAGGCTGTCTGGGGGAGCCGGGGGTGCAGCAGCCCTGCCTGCAGACCCGTGTCCTGCCTTCTCTCTTCCCTTCCTGCGGGGAGGGCAGCTCAGGTCTCTGTTCTCTGGCTGCCTGCTCATCTCTCCCCAACATAGAGCACCGTGGCCTCTGCATCTGCAGGTTGTTGGGGAGCAGGGTCAGGAGGAGGGCAGTGGACAGACAGCAAGGTCATGCAAGTCCTGTGGTGAAGCAACTAGTTCTTCTTCAGCAAGTAAATGCAGTTTGTTTGAATTTTCCGTTCTGCTTTTTGCAATGAGTAATTGCCTGGGATTTTTGCTTTCCTTCTGCGCTTGGAAAGAGGGTTGAGGAGGTGTTGGCTCTGGGATATTTGTGTTTACTGCCCAGCCCCTCCTCAGCTTGCTGCCAGTTTCCCAGACACGCTCTTAACACTTGGTGCATCCAGTGATGTAAGAAGGAAGCAGTGAGCACCCTGTTCCTGGAACAGTCTCCCATAAAGGAGCTACTGTGGGGCCAGGGAGGGATGTGTCTGCAGATGAAGTAAGAAGCAAAGCATGAGAAAACACAAGTGCCAGTCTCTGTCTTCCTTCAAAGTGGGTGTGTGTTATAGGGAGAAACTGAGACTCATAAGGGTGAGTTTATCTTCTGGTCTGGGAGGCAGCAGGCAAACTTGGATATTTATCCCATTTGTTTCAGTTTGTGGTAATGCTGGTGTATACGGAAAAATGTTATACAAGTTCTGAGAAATGCTCTAGCTGGTTTGGTAACCCTGTGTGCAGTGCTCCAGGGGCAGAATGAGAGTGTGCACGAGAATACGTTTATTTCTGATGCACATTTGACACAGGACTCTGCTGACTAGGATGCTGAGTAAAGATAGAGCCTTACTGGGGAGAGCTCTGTCTTGTCTTTTGTTTGTCTAAACAATTATAAGAGGTACAACTTTGTAGCTGTTTTCCTCCCATGTTCCTTTTCTTGTCCCTTCTCCCAGCGACTGTGTTTTCTTGACAGATGTTAAGGCTAAAGGATGTTTGATGCCTCTTGAGTACCATCACTCATCTGCACGGTTTTCTTTCTGGACACTATTAAGTTTAAAGGCCTTTGGGAAGAATCAACAGAATGGTGAAAGTACCTCAGAACGAAACCTGTTTATTATTAAGTGCTTTACTTAAGGGAGAGTTGAAGGCAGGAGGAGCCCGGGGAGCCAAAAGATGAAAAGGACTGGTAGGAGTTCAGAAGGTGGATTTTCCCCATCTCGCTTGGATGATCCTGTCAGGTGCAGATGTGCAGCCTCTCCTGGCAGTGGCTGTTGCAGAGGTGGCAGGAAGAGGTGGATAACAATTAAACTCAGCACTGGGGGAGTCAGGGCATTGGAAACATGGGGACATTTCTTGGCAGACTCATTTTGGCAAGTTGTAGCTTCTGTTGCCCCCTTCTCCATGAAATGTGGTTTGGACAGAAGAGCAGCTCTGAGTCCCAGGCCCGAAGGAGGCAGGAGCCCACACTGCAGCAGCCCATCAAAGGGAGTGCTCAGTGCTGCTTTTGGTTTTGTCCTCCTGGAATTGGGAGTTCTTAGGACCTGGTGTCCATCACCACTGCTGACACTTGCAGTGCAGTAAGAGGATGTTGGCCTGTAATCCATTTTCTGTGCTCCTCTGGGAGGACAGGAACCTTACAGAGAGATCTCAGCTAGCCAGAGCTAGTGTTTTTGACAAGTTTATGCACTTCTAAGTGCAGAATTGACTACAGCCTTTCCATTAAAAATTGTCCGATGTTTCAGTCTCAAGAGGTTCAAGCAGCACCTTTTTTTGTTGGAAGAGTAGAACCTGATTATCTGTAGTAGCAGTGTTGGTTCCCTCTATTTTATTTATCTTTTTTTTGCACCATTAGCCAAATCCTGCTCAGGAGTGAGGGTTTGTGTGTGGAGACATTTGGGAGGAGACACGTCATATTGTGCCCAGGTTTAAACCAGGACATGTGGTAACCAAGATAGGAGTGAAAATAAATCACTGTGCAGTCAATGGAGGGAGGTTGGCATCTCCAGGCTCCTCCCACTGGCGATACAGAGACATGGACAGTGTTCCTGACCCAAGTGCTGGCATGAGTTCTGCCTCGCATCAGAAGCATGGGAAGCAATCCTCAAACCCAATTAAAATTGCAGCACCTCTGATGACAGGCTTGTGATTACCTCTAATGCCAGGTCAGATATGTTAGAGAAGAAAGCAGCAGGAGGAGGAAGTGCTGCTTTTCTCTCTAAGCCAGCTGCTGTCTCTGTGTTTATTGCTGTGGGTTATTTCATTTTGGTCTGGTTGTTGGTTTTTATTTTGTTGTTGTTTTGGTTTTTTTGAGAGGCAGGCTAGGTTAATCAGAAAGTTGTTTTTATGAAGGAAAAGATAAAAATTAAGTGTGGGAAAGAGACATAGTGTTTATTAAAAATCTAGGACTTTTCTCTTTGAATTTTAGATTTCAGACAACATCTTGGTGAGGGCAGATTCCAGCTGCTGGGGCAGCTGAACACTAGGCAGATACAAGTTTCCAGTGCAGCTCTGACATAGGGGCCTGTGTCCCCTGTTGGGAGGGTCTAGAATTAGAAGGATGTTCAACTGATAGCTCTGTATTGCTTTGTAGTGCTATATATTTTACTCAATTTTTTTTTACTTAACTGCTGTGTGTTCTACTGCAATGTAAATATTTGGTGCTTCTGCTAGCTATGGATTTTTTTCCTGAGGTTTGCAGGTATTCATTGCATGTAAAAATGCAGTGAATTTGCTAGGCAAGCTTGCTGAGGTAGAGAAAGAGGTAAAAAGGGGAGATGGTGGGGAAAGGCTTAATAAACACCTACACTTCAGAGAATTGAAGCAAAATTGCCAAGTGAGTCCTGCACTTTGTAGAAATGTATTCTTAGGGAGGTCTGTTTCAAGTCTGTAAGTCTAATCTTCATAATACGGACTCTTGCTGGGGAATCAGCTGAATGCCTGGTCTTCCAAGGGAATAAACCTCCTTCAAGAGCAGCAGTGTTTGAGGGGGAGATTTCTAGAGAATAGTTTCAAATGCTTTTTGATTTGATTTAGCATTAAAAAAACCTGAGGATGTTCACAATTAGGATTAAAACTGTAAAGCAGTCATAGTTCACCTTAATATCTGCTAAACCAAGGAGCCAAAAAGGTGTGATTCATGCTCTGGTGATGAAGGGTCTCTGTACATGTAAAACACCAGACTTGGTTGCTGTTTCACAGTGAAATTGTGATGCCTCACATCCTGGATTCCAGTCAGATTTTTTTTCAATCAAATGTTGATTATTCCCACCTTGTTAATCAAGGACTCACACAAAGGAGTCACACAAAGCAAACTACATGTTGCAAGTAAAAGGATCATTTGGTTCAAAAGGCTTGATGTGAAATTAGAGGTTTCCAGCTGGGAGGTGCCTCAGGGTGTCTCTGGTACCACCTGCTGCTTAATGCAGCTTCAACACAGAATTCAGATGCTTGCTCAAGCCTGTTGGAACCTTCTTGTGGTGAGGTGGACCTCTGTGAGATGATGGTGGAGGTCTGGAGGTTGGCCTTGATGTGCAGTTTGCTCTTCATGGGGACTCCCAGTGCAGCATGAGACCACCTCCTGCTGGTTGTGACCCTGCCGGGTGTGACACTGCTGGGCCTGTCAGCAGCAGGTCCCCCTGGGGCTGGGGTAGCAGGGTAACCATGCTTGAGTGGGGAGGAGTGAGGCAGAGCCTAGCCAAGAGCACAGGCCTGGGGAGCACTGCAGCTGGGTTTGTGTGCTAAAGCAGTGGCAAACCTGGAGTTCTGAGCTTAGCCAGATACTTGGAATTAATTTCTTCAGGACATCATTTGTAATATTTCAAAAGGCATTTGAGTTCATAAAGGTCCAGTGTCATAGCAAGCACCAAAAAGTGAGGTAAAGTGAACTGTCCTTGGGAATTTTAGTTTTTAAGGGATGAACTTGCTCACAGAGATGTTTTTGCCAGTTCTATTATCTTGCCAAAACATCTGGAGATGAGCCATCCACCAAAAAAGAAACCACCTGTAGAGGCTATAAATGAATGCAAAGATCTCAGGCTAATTGTGGTTGTGATGATTTTTGCTCCAGCACAAGATCAGAAACATCCCTCTCAGATTCCTTTGGGTTATTACCAGGTGTACAATTCTGATTAAATATATGTTTGGGGGATTCTCCAAACACAACTGAATCTCGTCCATTTTTTAAGTTAGTCTTTCATAAAGCACTTGCTGAGTTTTATGAGTGTCTTATCTTGTAATGCTTAGGGGAGATCAGAACCAGCAAATAATCATCTTATAAGCCTGTATCAGAGCGACATGTAAGCTGTTCTTAAATATTTGTGTCTTTGCTTAGAGGCAGTAGGAAATGTGGTAGGAGTTTTAAAGGTTGGCTGAAGTCAGGCCCTGGGGTGTGTCCTGGCTCGGCAGAGCTCACTCAGAGCTGGGAGGCAGCAGAGTCCCCGGCAGGGCCGAGCGTTCAACATTGTACAACACAGAGGAGGCTGCATCAATGACAGCTTATGCTTTTCATTATTACTGACGAGACTGCAACGGGTGTTTCAGATCCCAAAGAAGAGAAGGAGGAGGAGGAGGTGAGCAGCAGGCCGGGCAGGAGCTGGCGCAGCAGGGCTGCCCGCCAGCGCCAGGCGCCCCGCGCCAGGAACAAGGGTGCCCTGCAGCTCGTCTGCAAGTCAGAGCCAAACGCTGACCAGCTCGAGTACGGTACGTGGGGTCCTGGTGTGAAGCGCCTGCAGGGAGTCGGGTGTTGGGAAGCTGTCCAGGGGACAGGATGTGCGTGCAGCTCAGCTGTGCGCAGACTGGCTGGGGTGCCCTCTGCCTCCAGCACTCCTGGAGCGGAGTGCTCACACGTGAGCTCCCTGCAGCAGGCACAGATTGAAACCTAATGGTGGCTTTTCCTTTCAGTGGTCACGGAAGAGCAACAGTCTCCAGCTGGAGTCAGGTAGGAAACTCATTGTTTTGTGGTATTTCTTCCTATTCAGTGTCTCAAGATAGGAAAATAAAGGCCTGAGATTTTTTCAAAGTAAATACTTCTGTGTAAGGATGTATGGGGTGGATAGTAGCTCTGTTTTCATTCAGTCCTGGACCTCTGCATTTTCAGTCTGGGTTGTAGATGGACTGCAGATGTCAGGAGATACTGTGAAGAAGTGGAGAGTAAGATGCAGCCTGGGCATTTCACCTGGTAGCTTTACTCCTTCAGGAGCAGAGGCTGTAATTGGGTGGGTTCACAAGAGGAGGCTGCTGTGCCTGGCCTGCCTGTTTCGGCTGTCATCATGCCCCTTAGTAGTAGCTGTTTCCTCAGCCATCCTGGATGAGAAAGGGTCGTGTGATAGTGTCTTTGCCCATCCTAGGGGATGAAGCATGAATGGTTTTGTGTAGTACTTCTTAAGTTGTTGCTGCTAAAGACCTCTGTTTTCCTTTTTTCCTAGCAGTGATGATGAGGAGATGCTCATCAGTGAGGAAGAAGTTCCCTTCAAAGATGATCCAAGAGATGAAACCTACAAGCCCCATCTAGAGAAGTATATTGGATGATATACTTATTGTGTCTTTAGACCCCAGAAAATTGTAGCATATTGGTTGAATGAGCTTGATACTACCCAAAGAACCCGTGCTGGTTGCCGAGGTGGAATGGCTCCCATTGGACACAGCATTTTCTAAATATTGCCTGCAGCTCTTCCCTAATGGACTAAATAGAGCCTGTAGAGCCCTGCTGGCTGCCAGGTTCTTCCTTAACCCTTGTTTGTGCTTCTACCTAGAAGTTGGACTTAATAAATAGACTGGAACTTAAATGCTGTTTTTGCTTAAGTCTTTGTAAAATGTGTACGATGGGAAGAGTATTGGAGTAAAATGTATCTGTTTCTTTGTAG
>NW_009953383.1:110774-120479 GCF_000747805.2 Chaetura pelagica
GGGAAACGCCAAAGCAAAGGAGGAAAACTAGCAAGGTGAAAGAGGAAAAAGAGAAACAGAAGGAGATTAAATTAGAAGTGAAAGAAGAGAATGAGTTTCAGGAAGATGAAGAACCACCAAGGAAGTGAGTAAAACTGCAGTTTTTTGTAGCAGTGTGTATTGTATATGTTGCATTCTTGCTAGTGTAGAATAGTGTTTTGCTGTTGACTTCCCCCCTCCTCCTCTGGGCCTGAAAGGTAATAGGACAGAACCTTTTGTTCTTACAGAAGTCCTCCTTCCTACTATCTTGCACATGTTGGACAAGGAAAAATAGAAGAGTTGGTATTTTCATTTACTTTGAGGTTTTTTTCTCCATAGTGTGGTTTAGTCAGCCTACTTGTGTATGTTGTGATGTCTGAAGCAGGTTAGTCTGTCTTGGAAAACCAGTCTGAGAAGGCAGCAGCTTTTCTGTTGTGTGCCTAGAGGCAGACACCTTGTATGTGTCATGTGGTAAGTGTCCTCTTAGTACGTTTGGGACTAACCTACCAGTATTCAGGAAAAACAGCTGTGTTCTTCCTCGTTTTGGAGAAATAAAGAACAAACTTTTGCTACCTTGTCAGCTACTAGTGCTTGAAGTGGAGACTCGAAACCTTTGGGTATGCTGTCACTGTAACTCTACACTGAAGCTTTTCTTCTGGGAACAAGAGGTAGATTGGATTTATATGTCTGTGTGAAAGACATTCTTTTGGGGTAGTGTGAAGGGGGAAAAAAAAGCCGTTTTTGTACTTAAGCTCCTCTGTGAGCAGTTGGAACAAACGGGGCTCCCTCTGCTGGGCTGCAGCATTGGGCTCTTGACACCGTCGTTTAAACTTCTCTTGTTTCTAAGCTGCTGCAGAGCTGGTTTACATTGGAGAGGAACAAGCATGCTGGTATTTTGAGAATATTTTTTTCCTGTTAGAGAGGGCTTTCTGAGGCTGGTTGTGGTGTTTGGATCAGACACTACTTTTGTGTGTAGCAAAACCTGTGCAGCCTGAAATGCCGAGTGCCTGTTCAATAAAGACGTCTCGGTACAGTCTAGAATGGTTTTCCATTTGTCTCCTAGAAGTGTCTCAGCCACGTGGTCAAGCAGGCACAAAGTTCTGGACACCACTGTTGCTTGGCAGGGTGCATTTTACTTGTAAACATAGGTCTGCTCAGACAGAATATAGATTTATTTTTTTTTGTCTTGACAGGTGTGTGAGCTGCTGTAGTTAATTCAGGAGGCTGTAGAATATCTGCTACCTCATTAATCCTGTTCTTCCTGGTCACACAGATTGATGTTTTGCACGTGGTGTGAAACGTTACCCAACAGAGCAGAGGAAACAGGGTGCACCATCAGTTCTGGACTCTGTTGGCAAAATTACATGTTTATAAAAAATGCATTAGGAAATGGGTGTGGTTGTGAGAGCAAACCATATGAAGTGTTTATTTCTCAGGAATGTTGTCTTCTTCTGAATCAGCCTCCAACTTGCACTGGAGTGGTTTTTCTATAGCTGGCAGTAAATGAAGCCATAGCTTGCTAATTGTCTGCAATAGAAACTTCAAAGAGTAGAATCTTGTCTGCTGATGTGCAGCCTGGAAAGGGAATAATTTAACCATAAGATCACAAATTGTTTGGACAGTTGCAGGTTTAAAAGAAAAAACTTGAAGCCATGATGGAGGCACCGAGAAACATGCAGGGGCTTATTAGGAATGTTTATTCTAAGCAACACTGATAAATCAAAATTTATACCACAGGTTTGAATGTCAGTCATTAATACATTACAAAATATTAATACATTACAGAATACTAATACATTACACCACAACTACTTAAGAATAACTGAGCTTTTTTTGACTAGTCTTAACGTGGATGATAACAGCCCCACATGTGCACGCTCAGACAAAAGAGAGACCCTCCCCCTCAGGTACCTGGAATCACTTGCCCAGCAGGGAAAAGGCTCATGCAAAGATATATCTAGAAGAAATATATCACATGCCAAAGATGAGGTCACAATCTCGAGAAGTTTCCTTAGTTGGTGTCCCGACCTAAGGAGCAGGCATCCTGGCAGACTTGCTGCTCCAAGGAAAACCCAACGAGCTTCCCGGCAGGGAACTCCATTAATTTGTTATTCTACCTGGGTCGAGAGAATACCCCCCCGCAGGGGTTAAGACCAGAAATCGGGCCTCAGTCTGACCTAACAAAGGTGGCCCATCAAGGCTTCTTTTGCGAAATCCAGAGAGCTTAGCAGATAATGATGGAAGGGTGGGGCACCCATTGGAGACACACTGGAGCCAGGTAGCCGTGCTCAGGAGCCTGTGGTGCTCTAGATCTGCAGGTAGTTGTGCAGCTGCAGCCTGATTAGTCTGCAGAGGCCGGGTGATGTGAGGTCTGCCACGTACCACCAAATGTCTACCACCAAATGTCGTGCAGAAAAGTGTTACCCAGGTATATCAGAAGCATGGGGATCACAGCTCCCCAGGGAGCGACCCGTGTCTGTGGCAGTTCTGCAGAGTGCAGAGGCACTTTGCACGTTGGTCCGGTTACTTACCTTCTCCAGGGGACCTGCCCATCTCCTGAAAGAGCTTTCCTTAGAGTCTTTTCAGGCGTTCTGGTGCAGACCACATGGCTGGCTTGCCAGGAAAGATGACTTGCTGGGTGCAGTGTTCATTTTCTGCCATAGAAGAGTTCTGTAGTACTTCTTAAAAGCGTGCTCCTGCTTTATAGCATACACTTAAAAAACTCTGCCCACTACCAGTGTAGAGAAGCTTCTTTCAATTCTGTTTCTGTAACCCTGTTACAGGAGGGGAAGGAGGAGAAAGGATGACAAGAGCCCAAGGCTGCCTAAGAGAAGGTACGTGTTCCCCTCAGTTCTGTTCTGAAGACTTTTTTCCCTTGTGTCCTACACAAAGATGTTGATTATCTCAAAGCCATCTTTTGTACAGGACAGAAATCTGCCTTCTAGGGAAGAAAAAATAAAATAATAGCAGCATGCCTCGACTTCCCTCCTTTCCTTCTCCCTTCTCCTTGTAGTTGTGGGATTGATTTTTTCCAACTGAACCCTAACTCCCTCCCTCTCACTTCTGAGTAGATCCTTAGCCTAGCATCACCCACTGATAAGGTTCTGGGAACTCTCTTCTGTGGTTTTCTCAGCTCTGGGAAGAGCCCTCAAGTAGTGCCAGGAGTGCAGTGAAATACCAGATAGTGTGAGCACAGCCCAAACAAGAATGTTGGAGCAGTAGTCCTCTGCTCTCACATCACTGAGCTGCACTCAGTCATTTCTCTTGCTGTTGCCCTGTCTTCAGCTGCATCCTCTAACCACTGCCCCTCCTTATGGCCTCCTCAGGAAGAAGCCCCCAATACAGTACGTCCGCTGCGAGATGGAAGGCTGCGGCACAGTCCTGGCTCACCCGCGGTACTTGCAGGTTGGTTGAGGCTTTTCCCTTCCTGAGTGGCATGTCTGAGGGCAGGGAGGGGCCATTCAGAGCAGGTATCTAATCCTCCACTGGCACTGAAACACCCTTTCTAATAGTGATGTTTTGGTAGATGTAACCACCTGTGGCCAGTTGTGTCTTTCTGCCCAATTACTAAGGGTCCACGTTCATTTGTCTTTTCTCAAGTGGAGATCAAAGCCTTTGTGTTTGTGCTGTAAGGGTGTCTTGTCAGAGACTGGGGTCTGGTGGCTGGCCAAGGGGCCATCTGGGATCCATGTGTCTCAGCTGTTCTCTTAGCCATGTAAAGACAAGGGTCTACAACCTTTCACTCTTCCTTTGTAGCATCACATAAAGTACCAGCACTTGCTGAAGAAAAAATACGTGTGTCCTCATCCCTCCTGTGGCCGGCTCTTCCGACTCCAGAAGCAGCTGCTCCGACATGCCAAGCACCACACAGGTACAGGGCGGTGGGAAACAGACACAAACTCCTCCTCAGATCAGTGAACAGAGAGGAGAGGGAGGGGAGAAAAATAGAAAAGCTCTAGGACTTCTGGGGAGACTGAAGCCAAGGCAGGTGACAAAGATTTGCAGCAGCAGCACAATGTTATTTTCTTCTGGATTACTGTATTTTAAGGAAATTAAAGAAATAGGCTTTTAATTCACCCCTTGGCAAGTAGCAGTCGGGGGTTCTGTAGAGGAAAAAACCAAGTCAAACTCTATCCTAAATTGCCAGTCCTTCAGTATTGATCAGAATGGATAATTAGGTGAGTCTTAGGAGAGTCTTAATCACTCCTTAACTCTCCAGCTGCTGTGTTGTATTTTTGGGCACCTCCTTTCCTATGGCAGGTGACCTCCCAGCACTTCTAGTTCTGCTACTTCTTGGGCAGCTTTGCCTGCAACATGGGAGAGCTGGGAAAGGGAGCAGGTCTGTGAGAGAGTAATGCTCCAACTGGTGTTGCTTTTTAGATCAAAGGGATTACATCTGTGAGTACTGTGCCCGGGCGTTTAAGAGTTCTCATAACTTGGCGGTGCACCGAATGATCCATACGGGCGAGAAGCCCTTGCAGTGAGTACCTCTGCCTGCCCCTTGCTCCCCTACTTTGAGGACCCTTGGGTACACCAGGGGTGTTCTTGGGCTGCACCAAGAGCAGGAGCAGCTCTGAAGTCAAGGCTGGAACCTGTTCTTGGTCTCCCAGCTTTCTTTAAACACACACCTGTAGGAGTGTTTGAGCTGCCACTTGTCTCACCTGCTCCTTGAGGCAGTGTCTCAGGAAAGATCTGAGGAACATAAGCCCTCTGCAAATAAAACTGGAAGAGCTGGAGCTACAGTGACATCCCATTGTAGCGAGTCCCTGCTGTTGTCCTGGGTTGTCTCTTTGCTACTGCTGTCCTCACAAGTGTGTGGGGATGTCCCTTTGTTGTGACCTTCCCCTTCTCCCCTCCCAGGTGTGAGATCTGCGGGTTCACCTGCCGGCAAAAGGCTTCCCTCAACTGGCACATGAAGAAGCATGATGCAGACTCTTTCTACCAGTTCTCCTGCAACATTTGTGGCAAGAAGTTTGAGAAGAAGGACAGCGTGGTGGCTCACAAAGCCAAGAGCCACCCTGAAGTGCTTATTGCTGAAGCACTGGCTGCCAATGCAGGTGCCCTGATCACCAGCACTGACATCCTGGGCACTAGTCCTGAGGCCATTGTGCCGCCCACCGACGGCCAGGGCCTCCCCCTCCTTCCTGACCCCCTGGGGAGCACGGCCCCCGCTGACTGCCTGCTGCTGACCCCCGAGGGGGTCCCGAAGACCTTCTGCGGAGGCACCGAGCGTGTCAGCCTGGTGGCTGATGGCAAGCTCTTTGTGGGCAGCGGCAGCAGCGCAAACCCAGAGGGGCTGGTCATGAACACAGAGATCCTGGGAGCCACCACAGAGGTGCTCATCGAAGATTCAGACTCCGCTGGACCCTAGTGGGCAGGGAGCACGTGGGTGCTGGGACAGTTTGGACTCTGTATTTAAAAGGAAAAAAAAAAAAGCTGAGACACTTACTGAAAGAGAGAAAAGTTAAAGAACACTTACAATACTAGTAAATAACCGCAGGGTCTGCTCCCTCCAGTGTGGATCACAGCGCATCCTTTCTCCCAAGCACTTCTCTCTCTCGCGCTGCTCCTTTGTAGAAAGGGGCGGATGCTGCCATTACCAGAGCAGGTTGGACTGAGCGATAGGTTTCTGCAGGGGGCACTCCTGAAACCTCTCGCTCTACCCCAACGCAGATGCCTTTCTGGTTCCTTGACGTGGCCCCACTCGCAAACTAGAAAGCATTTGATGTGCTCTGGACAAGTTTCTTAGGACTCCCTCTCACCCCTGATCCCAACTTCTATGCATCGCTGCACTCTGGTCCTTGCAGTCTCATTCTTCCTCCCAGGGCTGGGAGTTTGGCTTGGCACTTTAGGCCCCCTCAGCAGGGTGAGCTGTGAGACAGAGCACGTCCCTCTCCCCACCGCACTCCTCTGCTCCAGCTCTGGCAGGAAGTCGAGGGAACGCCCTGGCTCATAGATCATGTTTGCTTGGAGAGGCCCGGGGGCTACGGGAGCCCTGCGTGGGAAGGCAAGGAGGAGCATCCCAGTTTGACGACAGTAATTTGCACTTTGAACATGTTTCGTTTTTGTGTTGTGGTAACAAGATTCCTTATTTATTGATTAAAAAAGGGTCGGTATTTTTGAGTTATGTTCTTAAGGGGTGGGGGTGGAAGGGGTTCAGGCCGTTTCCCAGCGTGCTCCTTCGCACTGGAGCTGCAGGGAGCGCGTCACGCTGTCGCAACAGCAGCCAGGAGAGCCCAGGGGAAGGCAGCCTGCTGGAGTCAGATGTCTCGCAGCTTTCCCAGAGTAGGGGGAGAGTCCCTGGAGATGAGCCTGTGTGCAGTGGGAGCCTCTGCAGCAGCGTTTTAGCAGGAGGATGAGGTGAGTGGTGGAACAGCTGGCTGTTGTCTCCTTCCTTCCCAGGCCAGGGTGAGCTTGCATTAAATGCTCTTCTTGCCTCCCCCTTGCTCCCTAGCCTTTCAGGGAAGAACATCATTAGCCAGGAACTTGTGTCTTAGAACAGTTGTGAGCTGCTTGCTGCTGGAGGATGTTGTGCTCCTCATTCAACTCTGCCTCACCAGATCTAGACAAAGATACAGAAGCAGGGACTAGATACGGTTGTCTCGGGCTTGTTTATCCAAGGCAGTAAACTGACGTGGGACTAGGGCTGTCAGCTTCTCTCCCTGCCCCTGTTTTGGGTGGAGGGTGTTGTGCAGCAGTGTTCTCAAAGCTTCTTTCTTCTGTGCGAGTACCCCTGCTTTCCAAGAAACGTGGCAGTTCAAGTGTTGCCTGCTGGTGTAGTTAGGACAGCTCTGAGCTCTTGGGAAAGTTTACATGGGATATGATGTGTCTGCTATGGAGACTTGGATCTATTTGCTTTTACCTGGAACTTTGTGTGGAGATTCAGTGGCCTTGAATTCATAGTGTTTTTGAAAGAGGTGAAGAATAACCTGGGCTTTTTATTTGTTTGCTTGTTTTTTTTGGTTGGGCTTATGTGATTGGGAGCAGAGCTGAAGTATCTTGCCTGAGCACAAGATGAGCTAACTTGGTCTGTAGCACAGAGCAGATAGGCAAATCGGGTACCTGGGGTTTCGAGAATGGCAATAAAACATGGAATGTAATAGGAAACTTTTCACAGGAAACTGACTCTGAACACCCACTCTGTCCCCTGTGCTGCCTGGAAATGCAGCTGTGGCCCAAGCCTGGCAGCTTTTATTGGGCCATTTGTCCTGATCTGCCCCCTCCCTTCCCCCCTTACACTGGTATCTGTTAGAGCAAGTTGAAACAATTCTGGTGTTGGGGCGGTTTGTGGCTTAACAGTTTGCAAAGCTTATGTCTTATGCCCTGGGTGTGGGCATCCCACGTGTTTGCACCAGGGCTCCCGTGCCTGCAGGGTCTGGTCACAAGCCACTTCTGGAGGTGAGGGCCCCTCATACCTGAATGTGGGTCCCCTGGGACAGTGTATGTCAGGTCTGTGGTGGTGTAGTGTTAAACTGAACCACTTTCCACAGTTGGGATGATCCGATTTCTTGCTTGGATCAAATTACTGTGACTTCCAGCAGAAAGCTTCCAGGTAGCCAGCCGGTCCTCTCCCCTTGCAGACTAAAGAGAAGCAGCATGATGAAATGTGTTCAAACCCAACTCTGATGGTTTCACCCCACAGCACTGTGGGTCTTCAGGATGGGGAGGCGTGGGGCTGGCTGGGCCGCGTGGTGACATGTCTCCTGCCCGGGGCCCTGGCCACCAGCAGCTGATGTGCTCGTGTGTCGCCCCCCAGCCCCCGTGGCTGCAGACCGAGCTGCTGGAGCTGCTGATCGTGCCCGTGGGAGGGGTGGGGTGGGCAGAGCCATGCACAGAACACTAAACAGAGAGCTCGGGGTTTTGTTTCCTGAGGGATGGCGCCAAAATGCTTATGGGTCAAGGGCTTGCTCACCTCTGGTGACACAACTCTTGGCACCTGGCTGGGAGGCAAGGGAAGCTGCTCCATCCTGTGTCTGCTCCAGCCATCCCGAGTGGAGCACAATTTGCCACTGGCTGCATTTTTGGGACACAGAATTGAGCAGCTGTTTTGCTTCCTGGTCCGGACACCTCTAATCCCTGCCACTCCCTGCCTTGTCCTTCCATACTCACCTCTCCTAGGTCTTTTTTCTTTTCCTGGTCTTGGCCAGTTGCCTGTCTGTCCTCTAACCACAGCCTGCTAACCCCTGATGTAGGAGGGACTGGTGTAGCTTCCTTCCCACTCCCATCGGAAACCCTGAAACTGACACAGCCCTCCTGCAGCTCCTCCTCCCCTCGATGTCTCTCCTTCACTCGCATGCAGTTTGCTTCAATAAATTATTGTAGTAGTTTGCAATAAACTTTTTTTGTATTTTTTTCCCTGTATTTATTTTTTTTCTCCTCCCGGGGAGGGGGCACAGGGCCCTTCGCCTGCTCGGCAGAGCCTGTGGCTGCCGTGGGCAGCGGCTCCCGGGCCCCGGGGCTCCCCCGTGGCTGCAGACCGAGCTGCTGGAGCTGCTGATCGTGCCCGTGGGAGGGGTGGGGTGGGCAGAGCCATGCACAGAACACTAAACAGAGAGCTCGGGGTTTTGTTTCCTGAGGGATGGCGCCAAAATGCTTATGGGTCAAGGGCTTGCTCACCTCTGGTGACACAACTCTTGACACCTGGCTGGGAGGCAAGGGAAGCTGCTCCATCCTGTGTCTGCTCCAGCCATCCCGAGTGGAGCACAATTTGCCACTGGCTGCATTTTTGCAACACAGAATTGAGCAGCTGTTTTGCTTCCTGGTCCGGACACCTCTAATCCCTGCCACTCCCTGCCTTGTCCTTCCATACTCACCTCTCCTAGGTCTTTTTTCTTTTCCTGGTCTTGGCCAGTTGCCTGTCTGTCCTCTAACCACAGCCTGCTAACCCCTGATGTAGGAGGGACTGGTGTAGCTTCCTTCCCACTCCCATCGGAAACCCTGAAACTGACACAGCCCTCCTGCAGCTCCTCCTCCCCTCGATGTCTCTCCTTCACTCGCATGCAGTTTGCTTCAATAAATTATTGTAGTAGTTTGCAATAAACTTTTTTTGTATTTTTTTCCCTGTATTTATTTTTTTTCTCCTCCCGGGGAGGGGGCACAGGGCCCTGCGCCTGCTCGGCAGAGCCTGTGGCTGCCGTGGGCAGCGGGTCCCCCGCCCCCGCGGGCGGGAGCTGGAGGCTCCCGCAGCTCAGCAGCGCGTTCTGCAGTAGCCACCAGGTGGCAACGATGCTGCCGAGTTGGCCACCGGCCCCGGGAGCTCGGGCTGGGCAAGGCTCGGTGTACTGTGATGCTAAAGGGAAACTGTTTTTCAGCTCCTGTTTTTTCTCTTAATCTGGGTAATACATTGTCGCGGGCCGGTACCAGAGCTACCGGCTGTCAGGATGTTTCCGCGACTTCCCCCCCCAGTGAGGAGAGGTTTGTTAAAAAGCCTGAGTGTCCACCTCTGTCAGAGGAACAGCTGCTGAGGGTTCGTTTCTAAGAGGGTAGATTAAAGTACCTCCCACCACGCTCACAAATTGTTGCTGAGACCAATGTTTAGTTTGCAATTAATCAATTTCTTAAGGGACAATACAAACTAAGGGATCAAGGTTCAGGAGAGGTTAACTAGGTATGTATATTGGAAAAGGGATTCAAAGGCACTAAGGTTTATGAAGGCACACTCCGAAGGAGAGGTGTAAATCAATGGAG
>NW_009953383.1:120664-121897 GCF_000747805.2 Chaetura pelagica
GGCGCAGGCGGCTCCCCCCTCTCTGCTTCTCCTCGCAGCGGGTGGCACTGAGGCAGGTTCAGGTGCTGCAGCGGGGTCTTGTCCCAGGCAGGCAGGAAACAGAGCAGATTCTGCTCTCTTTTTATGGACCAGAGACCACTGTTCAAGAAAGTACTGTCTAAATTAGCCAATCACCATGGGCCAGGTACATATTCTGTTAGGAACAGTTTTTAATCTATTGTTTATATTTCTGCAACCCTTGTGCTGCTTCTTTGCTCTGCACTTATCTGGTAGGGCAAGAGGCCTGTTCATTCTGTCCTTGAGTGAATCAGTGGAAAGGCATCACTCTCGCTTTGCTGACTTGAAAGGCATTCTTTGTTTAGTCTTATGTGGGGGAGGGAAAAGATGGATTGTTCCCCACATACATAACCAAAATAAATGTATTGAGGAAAAACCAAACCAATCCAAAGGGCTGTTTTTGTATTGGTACATGCAGCTCACCTGTGGTGGGTGGCTGGGGCCTTCTCCCCAGTCTGCAAGCCCCCTTTGGGCAGGGCCTCACAGCAAAGGGGGACTAGACATGGGCGACCCAGTTCCATGCAGCTGTGGGGGGTTATAGAAGCGCTGCAGGCAGTGGGAACAGGCGCCTGCTGCCTTCTGTCAGGGTTTGGGTTGCAGCCCAGCCTGGATCTCCAGCCCTGGGGCTCCCCTCATCCCTTGCTGGCAAACCCGCAGTGCTCTGCCCCTCTCAGGCTGCTGCCCAGGCTGAGATGTTGAGCAATGTCCAGGCTTTGCTCGCTTCTTCCCGGCAGTGGGTTCCTGTGCTCTAGCATGAGCCACGGGGGTGGGCAGGGGGAATTAACACGCTGCTAATCTTGCTGAGTGGCTGGGAGGGAGGAATGGGTCAGTATGGGGCTGGGAACCTGTGGCTGCTGGATGAGACCGTTCTGGAGGCATTTGGTGTAGCAAAGCATGGTGGAATTAGGGCAATAATCTGTTGCTGTTGATCCCAGAGGCGGGAATTTGCAGAGTTGTTCCAGGCCGGAGGCACGGAAGAGAGAGAGCCAAGCCAGTGGACGTGTGAGCAGAGCTCCAGGCTGGAATGCACCAGCTCAGCAAGGGATTGTCCTCCCTGGGCCAGGCAGGCGCGGTGCCCTGAGCTTGGTGCCCTGACTGCTGCCCGGGCCATGGCGGCAGCAGACAGCCCCTCGGCCGCCCTCCGGCGCCGCGACCTGTGCAGCCGCGGCATCCCCC
>NW_009953383.1:122412-126736 GCF_000747805.2 Chaetura pelagica
GGGGGAGCTGCTGCGGCTGGAAAGCCGCAGCCCCCCCAGTGAGGAGGGCACCGGTTCTCCCCCAGCCCCCCACCTCGGCCTCTTCGAGAGGAAGCTGCGGGGCCTGGGCGTGCTGCGGGAGCTGGCCCAGTGGGCTGTCAGGTCTGCTCGGGACCTGCGGCAGCTCGCCAAGGCCAGCCCAGGCAGCAGCTCGGCCTCCAGCCCGGCTGAGAGCCCCTGAAGGCAGGCATGGGGTCGAGGGGCATTGGGTCCTGCTGGGGCATAGCAGGGGGCTCCTTGCCCACCCCTTAAGAGGGCTGCTGATAGCAAAGGGGACTATTCAGGGAGGGTGGATGGGAGGGACCACATCATTAACCTCTGGGCCCCCCATGCTTTTGGTGCCACTCCCTGTGGGCCCCTTTCCCTATGGGGAAACTGAGGCATGGGCTGCACTCTGCTCCAGAAAGAGTGGAGACCCCCAGGCTGAGCAAGCCTCGAGGATGGATTGGGCTCTGTCTGCTGGGAGGTTGGAATTAGCCCCTGGGAAGCAGCTTTGCTGCTCATGCCAGGGCCTGGAGGCTGTGGCAGTGCTGGCCTTTTCTTCAAGATGCGGTCGCTGCCCACCCTGCCATGGCCAGATGCTGGGCAGAAGCTGCCTCGGGTCTCTTGCAGAGGCAAGGCAGCAGTGAAGGGACAGAAAACTATTGCCCCGTGAAAGGAGTCTTGGGACCTGCCCCCAGATGCAAGATGCAAGGCTTTGCCTCCTTCATATGGACTCTTTCCTCCTGCCCAGCTCGCATTTTCTGCCCATTGAATTTCTGCTCTAACTGCTTGGGGGCTTTTTTGAGAGTGGGAGCTGTGGGGGGTAAAATCAGGAGGGGGTTTTTTAACTGCTTGGAGAAGGTAGTGGAGAGGATCTTTTATTGGAAGGTTGTGATTCAGGTGCCTCCAGGGGTTATTTTGGGACTGGAAATGGCACAGAGGATTAAACAGCCCCAGCCACATTTCTCACCCTCTGAGGAGGAATGTCGTGAGGTTTTGCAGCTGCCTGGGCTGTGGTTTTCTTGCTAAATGGATGTGATGGTTGCTGGCTGAGGAGTGAATTAAAGGGCTGGGAGATGCACCAGGGTGACGTGACTTCTTTGGGGAGGTGGGACAGTGGGGCTCAACCTCACTGGAGAGCCTGGGTTGCCCTGTTGCCACCTCAGGGAACGGTTCATCCCAGTGGGGTGGGAAGTTTGGTGGGGATGGGAGCTGCTAGAAGCCCATAGGGAAGATGACGGAGCTGGGGATGAAGGAGCTGGAAGTGGTGGGAGGAATTGGAGGGCCCTGGGGTTGTGCCCCATTCTGGTGTGGCCCTGCCTTCCTCCCTGACCTGTGAGAGGGAAGGCAACATGGGGGTACACTGAGAGCATGGGGTGGGGAGGAGGCTGGGGACATGCCCAGCCAGCCCCACAAAGAGCAGCTCTGTCACAGGGGGTGGTGGTGGCACCAGGCATAGCACCCACCCCAGCAGCATCTATCTGGGCATGGGGGCCCTGGGCACTGTGGGAAGACATAGGGCAACATTGAGACAGGGCCCTCAGGGTCCATCCTGCCCACCCTACGTGAGGCTGCAGAGCTGGGGTCACTCTGCAGGGTCGGGGTGCTCCCGGTGGGGCATGACCATGAGGAAGAATTTACACCTTCTTCATTACCTCTTATTACCTGACATTGGCTTTGCAGCTCAGACCAAATTATTGACAATGTTTCTGCTTCCCTGCACGTGGGAATAACAATTTCTGGCCTTTGTTTTTTTCACTATTAGTTAAAGTGAGTCCCTTTACCAGCATGTCTCCCTCCCAGTCCTGTCTGGTTTGTGCACTTGAGGCTATCTTGCTTTTCTTCCCGTGCACCCTCATGCTCAGCAGTGGCCAGGTGCTTGCACCCTCACTCACCCGCTGCCTCTCACCTTCCCAAAGGTGCCCATGTACATCCCAAATGCTGCACATGCGCTTCTAAACCTCGTGACCGAAGCAGGCGGGAACAGACCCCTTTTCTGCCACCGCAGTAGCCCTGGTATGAGGTGACCTTCACGTCCCAGGGCACCAGTCCCAGCTCTGGCACCGCTCTGTGCAACTCGATCCTTCCAGATCAGCTGCTGGCAGCGCGGCTGAGCTCACTGCAGTCCTGCTCCCTGAGTCAAGCAACGATGGGGATGGGAGGTGGATGATGATTTTGCTTTGGGAGCTTCCCTGAGCTGTGCCAAACAGCACAAATTGCCACTTTTGCAAACTTTCTTGTTCCTTCCTTGCTGCTTTGCTAGCAGCACTGGGCACATCTGTTTGCAAAGCACCCGCAATGCTTTGAAATGGCCACTGAAACCAGAAGCAATGTGAACAAGCAAACCACGGTCCAAGCCTCCATGGTCTGTCTGAGCAAGAGGCTCCATACCTTGAGCTTTCCCAGCCAGCAAGCCCCTGCCATGCAGTGGAGAAGTGGTGATGTCTGAACCTGCTGGGTTTTAGTGGTTTTAAAGGCTGGAGTTAAGCTGATATGGATGGCTGGAAGTGACTGAAGCTGTTGAATTTGGAGGTAGAAATTAAGAGCTTGAGGGGAGGATAGTCATACACTAGTCAGCAACACTGCTGATGACCCCCAATGGCCTCCTGCAAGCTTAAAAGCCACCAAAAAGCCATCTGAGGTTGTGCTTTGGGACAAGAGAAAGGATTTACAGTGCTGGTGGGAGCAGGTAAAGGGGGGTGTGCAGAGGGGGCTGGGGGTGACTGCACTCCTGAATTGCAACAGGGAAGGAGCCACCAAACCAACCTGTGAAAGTGTTTAATTTTGAAAGATAAATGGGCTAAAAGCATAGTTGGGTTGGGCATGCTTTGTGGGGTTGGAAAGGTTTTAAGCTGACCAGAGCTGGTCCCTGACCTCAGGCATGTCTGTACTTGGGTGCTGGGAGAGAATAAAATTGGCCCTTGCCCAGGGTGCACTGGAGGCAGGTGTGTGGGGGGTCAGCTGTGCCAGTCCCACCGGCTCCCCACCCCTTGCACTGCCCTGCACCAGCACTGCAGCACTGGTTTCTGACTTTTTGATCCTGGGCTGGGGTGGGGTGGGGGGGGGAAGTTTTCACTAACGCTTTCCTTTTTAAAGCAGGAAAACCTTTTCCTCATGCCTGAGTCAGCAGAAAGGCTTTCCCTGGGTTTCCCCAGCATGACCTGGGCTGCACTTGCCTGCCCCAAAGGCCCTGGTGAAAACCCAGAGCAGCAGCTCTCTGCCACCGCTGCCTTCCTGGGAAGGGCCAGGAGTGCTCCCTTCGTGCAGGGAAACGTGTCTGCAAGAGTGAGCTGGAAGGAGAGATTTGCTTAAACTTCTGTGTTTTACATCCTCCTCTCTCACCACAGCACTCACCAGCCAGCAGTTAGTCCCCACCTGTTTCTTCCCCCCTTTTTTTTTTCTGCCTTCTTTTTTTCCTGTATTTAGATCTTGCCTAATGGTTTCTCACCACAAGTGCCACTGACAGATGCTCACTCTAGCTGGGTAGTGCCTGAGAAACAGGTTTCTCAGGAGAGAAGCTGCACCAGGAGCTTGGCAAAGCTGTGCAGCATCCCTGCAGATCCCGTGTCCCGGGGATGAGTTGCCCTCTGAGCTGACATGGAACATTGACCAGGGTATTTGCCAGTGCTGGGAAACCTGTGAGCATGGGACAGGGATGCAATCTGTATAGTTCTCCCCCAACCAGGTAATGATGGGTGTTTTGTTTAATATTCAAGAATATTAAGTGTTTTCTGTGTCTTCAGCACAGGAGCTCTAATTGAGGTGAGACCTGATGCCAGCCTGTGCCTGTCATCAACATCCTGCAGTTCAGTGCTGCTGTGGGATGCTGCTTGTGCGGCCCAGTGGAAGAAGCAGCTCAGGATGACCTTGGGCTGTGGGGAAGGGTCAGCACTGGCTGCTCCGGTCCCCGGGAGTCGCCAAAAAGCAGAGGCCACTGTGCTGAACGGACAGCAGGAGCACGCTGGGTTTGGTTGCACCCGTTTTGGTTTGCACGGCAAAGCCACTGGGCCACCCAGGTATGTGTAAGTCAGAGGAGCATCCTGATTTGCAGCCTCACGCCAGGCTGAAGCTGCGAGAAATGTCCCCCAGAAGCAGTTCCCGGGGAAACAGCTGCGGCAGGCAGCTGGGAGAGCTGAGGCGGGGGGGCCGGGGTTGCAGCCCGGGCAGGGACAGCTCATCGGGCCGCTCCCCGGGGGCGCGGCAGGTGAGGGCGGGGATGGGCGAGGCTCTTGGGCACGTTTCGCTGTCACGGCGCATGAAATGGGGTCCAGCCCCGAGGCCCTGCCTTGGCTCCGGGTGCAGC
>NW_009953383.1:127762-131275 GCF_000747805.2 Chaetura pelagica
CGCGCCGGGCCGCGGGCGGGCGGCAGCGTCGTGCTGGGCCAGGCCGACAGCCGCCTGGCGCCCTACATCATCGACCTGCAGTCCATGCACCAGTTCCGCCAGGACACCGGTGAGTCCGCCCGGGCAACCGACCCCGACCCTTGCCCTGCCCTCCCCTTGCCAGCCTCCCCGGGCTGGCCCCGCGTTGCTCGGCGCTGCCCTGTCCTGGTCCCTCGGCCCAAGGGGTGGTGGTGCCAGGCCCTGTGCTGCTTTCCTGCCCGACGTGACTGATCTGGGCTTGCCCCGCATTTCGAGGTCCCTTGTTGCGTTGCGCTGGTTGGAGTAGGACTGCCCCGTGCAGCGGTGCTGCCTGACCTGGAATTGGGTTGCACGGTGCTGTACAAGGCTGTGCTGCCGGTCCCATCCTGCACTGCACACTGCCTGATGTGGAGCCGGGTTGCACTGCGCTGCCTTTCCCAGCCCCGTGTTGCATTGTGTTGCCTTGCCCAGCACTGCGGCCTTGCTGGCTGAGCTGCTGGGCGCCGCGTTATCCTGCCTGGTCCTGGGCGCCGTGGCCCTGCCCTGGGCAGCACCTGGATTTGCCCTGCATCACCCTGCTCTGCTTGCCTTGGTTTTGCCCAGCCCTGCATGCTGCTGCCCAGGGTTGCCCACTGCCAGCTTGTGTTATGCCATCCTGCTGCATCCCCGGGTGCTTGCTGTAGCCGTGCTGCCCAGCCCTGCTGTGCGTTCCTGATCCTTTACTGGGTTGTGCTGCCCAGCCTCCTCCCTGCTGCACTTTCCTGGGCCTTGTTGCATCCTATGGCCTTTTCTTCCCCCTGCCCACAATCTTTGTGCGTGAATCCCATCCCCTGCCGAGCCTTCCCAGAGCCCTACCCCATCATGCCCTGCTCACTCTGTGCTGCCTCTGAGCTGCCATCAACCCCAAAGGCTGTATGGTACTTGGGGGCCAAATCCTGCTCTGGGTCATGGCAGCCTATGGAGGTGTCCAGAATGGGACACAAACAGGTGGTGGGGTGCTCATGGAGGGCACAGGCAGGTGGGGGGATGTCCAGGGTGGTGCTTTGGACAGGTAAAAGGGAGTATTTGGGGATGGAGGAGCAGTGAGCAGGCATGGGGGTCTCCAGGGTGGTGGGGGTATGGAGGAATCCCCTCAGTGGTGGGGCTCATATGGCCCTGGGGGTGTCTGGGATGTGGGGCACAGGCACCTGTGAGGGAGAGGTTGGCACAAGGGATTTGTGTCCCCCAAAAAACTCTTGTGTTGACTATGGGAAGGGGACCGGCTAATATCCCTTGTCCCTGGGACAAGGGGTGCTAGGTGTCTCGGGATTCTGGACACCCTCCTTTTCTCTCCTTCCCCCAGCAGCCCTGGGTGCTGGCAGGGACCCTCCCCTACCAGGGGTTGTGGGACAAGGGGCTGGGGGCCAGCCTCTGTGGGCTATTGTCTCATGGGGAGGAGGCCTCAAAGGGAGATTGTTCTGTTGCTCCCTGGGTTGCTGGGGATGTTGGTATTTTGGGTCATTAAACAGCTTTGATTTTGGGGGGTCACGACCCTGGCAGGCCCTGAATAGCTATTGTCCCTTTTCTTCCCCTGCTGAATGGGAGGCCGGCTGGCCGTGCCGGACTGGGGAGAAGCGCAGCATTCCCACACGCTGCCTGGACAGCCAGATGCCACATGGCACTGCCCTCCCCACCCTGCTCCGGATTAGGATAAATCACCGCCCCGCTCCCTCTGGCCCCGCTTTGTGCTGCCAGCACTAGTGGCTTTTCTCCCCTGGGTGCCCCTTTGCAGGACAGGGATGGGTGGGGGCCTGCCTTGCCTGCGGTGCATTCTGCATTGTGGGGTGCTCGGTGTGTGCCTGTCATTAGTGGAATAAACAGCTTTTCCTTTTTAGCCCACCTTTTTTGTGAGAAAGTGGTACTGTGTGGGGACAGACAGTGGCGGCTGCTCCCAGCGGAGAGGTGGGGGGGAAAAGGGACTGAAATTCTTGCAAGGTTTGTGAGACACGTGGTGAAAAGCTGGAGATGAAGGCTTACTATTTCTTGTATTTGAGCTTTCTTGTACCTATTGCTGGCAGCAAGGCTGAGCCATGGGGTTGTTCAGAAAAGCATGGAGGCAGCAATGCTTGTGAGCTTATCCCACCTATTAATCAGGCAACTCTACGTGCTGTTAGTGTGCTCAGAATGGGACACTGAGGCTGACCCCAGACATGTTCAGCCTGCCCTGCTGTGCTGTGAAACATCCTAAAGAGGAAGGCTTTACTTCGTTGTAGGAGTTTCCAAAATTTGCATCTGTGCTTTGAATGTATTTTAGTCAACTGGGAGCAGTAGGAAAGGAAACACGTAGCAAAAATAAGGATGCAAGCCACAAAGCCTTTGTGCTTTGCACTCTCATCCCTCTCTTAACGCTTGCTGACAGGGAAGCAGGAGCTGGGCATGGGGCCCCACTTGAACTCCTTTGTTTGGCCTTGTGGGGATTTTCCCTGTGCCACAGACTGGGTTTTTGTCACGAGCAATTTTGGAAGCTGCAGACAGTGAGGCTGGCTCAAGCCCTGCTCCCCTGTGCTCAGAGCTGCCACTTAGATCTTTTATTCCCCCATCCCTGTCCAGAGCAGAGAGGGAGACAGGGCCATGGCAGGCACTGCAGGAGTCCAGTGCTTATGTGCCTGTTTTCATCAGGCTCCCATGGGAGGTCCCTGGGAGCAGGTTGGAGCGGCCAAGCTTGTGGTTCTATCTCTCCATCAGGGCTGAGCGGCTGCACTCTGGGGCTGGGAGGGTGGCCACTGCCATAGACTGATGGGGGTGAAATCTGCCCTTCCCTGTCACACTGGGCACGTGCCCATGCTGGATGCATGTGGCCCAGGGGCTCCCTGGCCCTTTGGGTGTGCTGGCAGCAGGGCAGCTTGCAGGCAGCGGCCTGGGGAAACCAAGGCACACCAGTTCCCTGGCAGGGCAGGGAACAAGAGCTGAGCTGCAAAGCTGTCCTGAACCCATGCCGAACAGCAGCGGTGGGGCAGGTTGGGGTGGTTTCACTCCCTGCCCATAGGTGAGTGCTGGCGCCAAGGTCTGATGTCATCTCCCACCCTCCCTCAGGCACTATCCGCCCTGTCCGGCGCAGCTACTACGACCCATCATCTGCACCGGGCAAAGGCGTTGTGTGGGAGTGGGAGAATGACAGCGGGTCCTGGACACCCTATGACATGGACGTGGGCATCACAATCCAGCGTGCTTACGAGAAGCAGCACCCCTGGGTGGACCTGAGCGCCATTGGCTTCTGCTACGTCATTGACTTTGCCACCATGGGCCAGATCAACCGACAGACCCAGCGCAAGCGCCGTGTCCGCCGCCGCCTTGACATGGTCTATCCTCTGGTCTCGGGCACCCTGCCCAAGTCGCAGTCCTGGCCGACCAGCCCTGGGGCAGCGGCGGCCCCCCCGGTCCCCACCTGCACCTGTCCCCAGTGCCTCTTGGTGATGAGCGTCAAAGCCACCGTGTCAGCTGCCGGCCCCGGCACCG
>NW_009953383.1:131384-139029 GCF_000747805.2 Chaetura pelagica
CTCCGGCAGCCCCCCTGGCACGGGCAGCGGCAGCAAAGCATCCCGTCCTGGCCTGGGCACCCTGAGCCGCAGCCACCTGCAGCGCCTGGCCATTGCCCAGTCCCGAGTGCTCATTGCCTCCGGGTGAGTCCTGCTGCTTGCCAGTCACAGGCTACATCTGGGGAAAACAGGGGCAGCACAATGTTCTTTTCCTCTCCCCAGGCTGCAGAGGGGCCACAGCCCCATGGGAATCCCCACTGCAGGGGTGTTGTCACCCCTGATCCTGGTGGTGGACAGGCCTTGGCAGTCCCCAGTCTCTGTTGGGTGGAGGGCTTTGCTGGGCCCCTCGCCTTCCCTGCAGGTGCCTGGGGAATGGAGATGGGACAGGGTGGCTTCTGCATCTCAATGAGGAGGCTGAGGTTGCTTTTTTCCTTGGTGGAAGGGAATGGATGGGGGACTGCAAAAGGCCCAAAGAAAAGTCATTCAGGTCCCATGAGAAGGGGATCCTCCAGACCCCCACCTTCCAAAGACTTTTTTTTTCAAGGGGGTGGGCATTTAATGAGCCTGTTATTCCCCTTTGTCTGGCTCTGCCATCAGCCTTCTGTCGCAGCCTGGCCCCTTTCCTCTCCCTCTCCGTCCTCCCCCTTCCCTCTGCTCCTGACCCGCCAGGAAACTTTCCCATGGAAGAGAGCCCCAAGGGGAGGAGGGGGAAAGAGCTGTGCGGTGATCAGACCGGCCCGGGGAGCAGTGACAAAAAGGGGCCATGAATGGAGACGCATGCAGGGTTTCTATAGAGGAAGAGAAAAGGCGGTGGTGGAGCAGGGGGGGCACGTCGCCCCATCGGGGAATTCTCTGTTTCTAGCCAGGGCCTGTGCAGTTGCTCAGGCAACTATTGTCTGGCCCCCACGGGCTGCAGGGACATGGGTGCTTGCCCCTGGCCTTGATGTGGTCTCTGCTGACTCCTCGCAGGGTCCCTACTGTCCCCGTGAAGAACCTCACTGGCTCCAGCCCTGTCAACCCAGCACTGGCAGGTGAGGATGGGGCTGTCGGGGGTGCCTGCTGGCCTCCCTCACGGGCTGGTTTTGGGGGGAACATCTGGGGCTTGGGATGGCGCTAGTTCCTCCCTGACATTTTGAACCTCCTCACCCAGGGATTACAGGAATCCTAATGAGTGCGGCTGGGCTGCCTGTCTGCCTGACACGGCCCCCCAAGCTGGTGTTGCACCCCCCACCTGTCAGCAAAAGCGAGATCCAGTCCATCCCTGGAATTTCCCACACCTGTCGCAAAACCACCAAGAAACAAGCCAAGAAGGGTGAGAGGCACTTGGCAACTTAACCCCTCTTCCTGTACCCCCTTCCCTACCTGGTTCTGCTGTCCCTCCTGTGCCCTCCTGCTGTCCCCAGCAGTGGGTTTCCCCCATGCTGCCCTCCAGCCCCTCTGACTCTTGCTCTCCTGCAGGTAAAACCCCAGAGGAGGTACTGAAAAAATACCTGCAGAAGGTGCGGCATCCACCGGATGAGGTGTGAGCAGGGGGGTTCACGCTGGGGTGTTTCCAGGGTACTTTGTTCTGGGAGGAGCAACTGGGGACACGGACTATGCCAGTGTGCCATGCAGGGGTCTCCTGCCACCCCTCATGGCTCTGCCCTGTCCCACTCTGAAGGGGGGCTATGTGCCACAGGCACGCGTTGGCTGGCCCCTGCGGTGGCCCAGGGTGATGACACAGCTCCAGGGGTGGATGCTGGTCCCTTGGCAAGGACAGGGCAGCTTATCAGCCCCATGTCTTGGTGAGGCTCTGGCTGCATCCGTCCCCCTCTTCCTCTCCCCCCTCTCCTTCTGCGCAGGACTGCACCATCTGCATGGAGCGCCTCTCGGCACCCTCCGGCTACAAGGGATCCCAGCCAGCTGTCAAGCCTGACCTGGTGGGGAAACTGATGAAATGTGGCCATGTCTTCCACCTCCACTGCCTGGTCGCCATGTACAACAATGGCAACAAGGTACAAGGCTGCAGCCCGGGCAGGGGATGGCCAAGCACTCTGGCATAGTGACCTGTGCTGAGCTGTACCTCCCCTCAGTGGAACACTGCTTGAGTTCTGCTGCCCTGGAAGGCTCTGACCTCCCTGCCCTGTGACAGAGTTTAATTTTTATCAGCAGCAAGCACTTTGCTGAATCAGAAACAGGGGTTGTATGCGTGGTTTTTTTTACCTCACTATCATAGAATCATAGAATGGTTTGGGTTTGAAGGGACCTTAAAGATCATCCGGCTCCAACCCCCCTGCATGGGCAGGGACACCTCTCACCAGACCAGGCTGCTCCAAGCCCCATCCAACCTGCCCTTCAACACTGCCAGGGATGGGGCAGCCACAGCTTCCCTGGGCAACCTGGGCCAGGGTCTCACCACCCATGCACCAAATAATTTCTTCCTAATGTCTAATGTAAATCTACCCTCTTCCAGCTTAAAACCATTACCTCACGTCCTAATCACTACACACCCTGGTAAAAAGTCCCTCCCCAGGGACTTTCCTGTAGCTTTCCCCCAGCTTTCCTTCAGGCACTGGAAGGCCACTAACTATAAGGTGGTCTCAAAGCCTTCTCTTCTCCAGGCTGAGCAGCCCCAACTCTCCCAGTCTGGCTTTGTAGGAGCCAGCCCTCGGATCATCTTTGTGGCCCTTCTCTGTACTCACTCCAAGAGCTCTATGTCCTTCCTGTGTTGAGGGCTCCAGAACTGGACACAGTGGGAGTCTCAAAGCGCAGAGTAGAGGGACAGAATCACCTCTTTTGACCTGCTGGCCACACTTCTTTTGATGCAGCCCAGGACACGGTTGCTTTCTGGGCTGCAAATGCACATTGCTGGCTCATGTTGAGCTTTTCATTGACTAACACCCTCAGGTCCTTCTCCTCAAAGCTCTTCTTAATGCATTCTCTGCCCAACCTGTATTTGTGCTTGGAATTGCCTGCACCCAGGTACCTATGACCCTGCTTTCCTTCCCAGGAAGTTAGTTAGTGGTGGAACTTTGATCCCTGCATGTTTGAGCACAGCTACTCAGCAACACAAACAACAGAACAAAAAGCTCCAAACCCAAAATAGAGGCAGGGAAAGTAGTAAGGACTGTAAAACTGAGGAGTAAGGGAAATGTAGAACTCAGGCTTTGGTTAAAGTTGGGTTACTGTAGCAAATGCTCTCAGCCCTATCCCCTGCTTCCTGAGTGATTTCAAAATGGCTCTTTTAATGATGAAAACAGTGTTTGGTGCTGCTCAGGGATGAAGCCACCATGGCATGGGGCTGTTTAATTATGTTCCACTCTTTTTCTGCTCACAGGATGGGAGCCTGCAGTGTCCCACCTGCAAAACCATCTATGGGGTGAAGACAGGGACACAGCCCCCCGGGAAGATGGAGTATCACCTCATCCCTCACGCGCTGCCTGGCCACTCCGACTGCAAAACCATCCGCATCATCTACAACATCCCCCCGGGTGTGCAGGTACGGCCCGGCCCTGTGCTCGGGGTATGTGGGTGGTCCCCTCTGGGGGCTGGTGGCCCTTGTCACCACTGGATCACTGCTGACACACTGCAGTTCATGCCTTGACTCGGGGCTCTGGGTTCAGTGGTGCCTCAGGAACTGCATGTCTGTAAGAGTGTTGTGGGAAATCTGGGGTCCATCTGCACAAAAGTGGTGGCCCTGTCTGCTTGCTGGCAGTGGGGATGATGCTGTTCAGGGCCACTGCAGAAGCATGGCTGCCCAGCACAGCAGCAAGCAGTTCTGCATCCACTGAGGTTGGGGAGTTATCTTGTGCCCAGAGCATCCCTCTGAGCTCAAAGTTTTGTTCCTCTCCAACTCCACATACCGCAGGGACCGGAGCATCCAAACCCTGGGAAGAGCTTCACTGCCCGTGGCTTCCCCCGGCACTGCTACCTGCCAGACAGTGAGAAGGGCAGAAAGGTGAGGGTCTCACCTGGGTGGCTTGAGCTGGCCAAGGCATGCTCAAGGACATATCGGGGGGGAGAGGGAGCGAGCAACTATTTGGAGCCCTGGGAAAAACAAATAGGGCTTATGCAGGCAAATCTGGATGGGGTTTTTACCCCTATAGTCCATCCAGTGTGCTCTGTGGAAGCCCAGCAACGTTCCCATGTGCTGGGAGAGCTCTGCAACCTGGTCCCACTATTTTGATTGGGCGAGGACCCCATGCTGTGATTCTAAGCTCCCTGGGAGGGCTTGGTTGTGGGTTGCTCACATTGCTGGGGTGTGCCAGGATGATCAGGCATATTCTGAGCACCACTGTGTTTCCCCTTGTTGCATTTGCCTTGCTGCCGGCCCCATCCCTTCCACACAGGTACTGAAGTTGCTGCTGGTGGCCTGGGACCGGCGCCTGATCTTCGCCATTGGGACCTCCAGCACCACAGGCGAGTCAGACACTGTGATCTGGAACGAGATCCACCACAAGACGGAGTTTGGCTCCAACCTTACTGGCCACGGCTACCCTGACATCAATTACCTAGACAATGTCCTGGCCGAGCTCGCGGCCCAGGGCATCACGGAGGAGAGTCTGGCACAGGAGAAGGACTGAGGCTGCAGCGGGGAGGCAAGGAGAGAGGGGTGCCAGTGCTGCCCCCTCCCCCAGGGATAAAGCTGCTGGAGAAACCTGCCTGGGGGCTTTGCAGGGGGCACTTGGAGCCCCCCTGCTCCTAGTGGCACTTACCCATTGGGAGCATCTCCCAGGCTGGCTGGGAATGCGGGAGAAGGTCTTTTTGGCCAGCCATCCCCTTCTCCCCTGCAGACAGGGAACCACCCCCCTGCAGAGCCATAGTGCTTCACACTGGCCTGTCTGTCCCCTCTGGCTGGTGTCCTGGCCTTGCTACCACCACACCAAAGGCTTGGAGAGTGTCAGACTTTCTCCTCCATCTGTGGGATGGTTCCAGCCCAGTCTGATGCCCCTGACACCTACCTGGGGCTGTCACCTGGCCTGGGGTGGGAGTGAAGGCCATGGGAGTCTCCCTCATTCTGCCTCGTTCCTCAGCCATCTGTTCATTTGTTTGTCCTGTCCAGTAACTCCCCACTGGTCTCCTGTGTCCATGGAGGTGGAGGGGGCCTCAATCTGTCTCCACTGGCTCCCCAGCCCTGTGCCCCCTTCTCTTGGCTGTGTCTGAGCTGTGCCCTGCAGGGTCCAGTTGTCTGGGCTGTCCTCCCTGTTGGGGCAGGGGAGAAGGGGCTGGAAAGGGTGTATTTCCTGGCCTGTCTCCCACCCCTTGTGTAGTGGGTTCCTTGAACTGTTTGTATGGGGGTGTCCCCGTGTTGAATTTTTATATACCTCGTGTTTTGGGGTTTTGTCGTATATATGTACATATGGGTAGTGGCGTTTTGGGAGGTGGCCTGGAAGAGTGTGATGCTGTGTCCAGACTGGGCACTGAGCCTGATGGTGCTCAGGACAGGACAGGGACAGCGTCTATCCTACTGTGAGGAAACCCCCATCCCCCCCCAGAAAGGGTGTCAGTGCCCTGTGGTGGGGCTGTCACCTGTGGGGCCCTGTAGGTCCGGGTGCAGGTGTGGGTGGGAACTGGGCCCTTTCCTACTGGGTTGCAGCACCATGTCCAGAGGTCCCTGGGGAGGCCTTGTTGTGGGGGGGGTGTGACTTGCTGGCAGTGGGTTGGCATGACAGTTTTGGGCTGGGGCTGGGCTTGGTGTGGGGAGGGGAGTGTGGGTGATGTGGCTGGGGGAGGGTTGCATGTCATCTTGAGATCCCTACCTGCCTCTTGGGGACTTCTAGGGCCTTTCAGTGCCACCTGTGACAGGGTGCTGGGGAGGTTCCCACAGCTTTGGCCCTCATCCCATTGATGGGGGCTGTCTGTCCCTGTCCCGTGGGGCCCCTGGGGCTGGAGAGTGGAGCAGGGGCAGCACCCAGGCTGCACCCAGCCCTGCACTGTTGATCCTAGCCCATTTTGTTGCATTTTCCTGGGGGGGTCACTCATCCTCTGTCCCAGGGGATGGTGGCATAGGAGGGGGACCTGTCCTGCTGTGCATCGTTCTGTTGTTGCTGTTTTTTCTCTCCCTGGCCTGAGGGGTGCATTGCCCCGAGCTGGCCACCCCGTGGAGGGGAGGGTGGTGGTCAATAAAACAGATGGCAGGGGATACTCACTGTCCCTGCATGGCCTGGCCTCTGTCGTCTTCTGTCCGTCGTCTGTGTGGCCAGGTGAGCAAAGGGGCATCACGGGGAGGGCCAGGCCCCCCTTGTTCCCCTGCTGCCCCTTTGCTCCTGTCTGTCCCCAGCCATCCTTAGCATGGAATGTTCCTTTCTACCTCAATGGGTAAAACCTCTTTTCCCCAGGAAACCCAAATTTTTGGGGCTGCTCTGCAGCCAGGGGAGCTGCAGCAGTGTGGTTTCTCTACCCGAGCCCCGGGCTTCCGCCACTGCAGGAAAACCCCAGTTGGAGCTATGCAAAACCCTTCGTGAGGGGGGAGGAAGGGGAGTCCCCACCCCAGTCCCCAGCTGCCAGTCTGAAGGCTCTATAAGGTGACACAATTGTTTCACATCATGATTTTTTTTTTTCTTTTTTAATGCTGTGTTGCCTACACAGTTGCTGGCTGAAATAAAACTGATCCGTGCCTCTCTGCATGCGTCAGGATATCTATCCCGATAGATATACCTGGAGACAGGGGTGGCTGTTCGGCTGCAGCAGCCGGTGGCTGACTCCTTGCTTGGGGCCCCTCTGCTCCCTTCTGTCCCAGGGGCGAGGCGTGACTGATTCTGTCCTGCTGCCTGGGTGCCCACAGCAGCTGGGGAGGCTCTCTGGGCTGGGAGGGCTGGTGGGGGGATTTTCCCAGGATTTGGGCTCCAGCATGCATCCTGACCCATTGCTTTTACAAGCAGCAAGTCTCCGCCATTGACATGCTGAAGTCCTGCTGGTCAGGGTAAGGAAGGGGGTTTGCAGAGCTTCCCTGGATTTTTGGGACCAGCTGTGGGGGAGAAGATAGCTATGCATGGTGTTGCCTTCTCCTTGAGCATGTCAAAGGGCACCTCGGTCCCCTTTTCTTTTTTGCGGGGTGGGAGTGGGGGCAGCATGCAGCTGGAGCATGGTGTGTCATGGAGGGAAAACTTGATTAACCCTGAAGGGACAGAGCCCTGGGGCTGGTTGGAGGGAGGAGTTGCACCCATGGAAGTGCAGGGGCTGGTGGGTCTCTGGTAGATGCTGATAGCTGGCCTCCAAAGTTAGCAGGGAGGGATATCTGAAAGCTATGGAGCCTCCCAGCTGTGCAAGGCTGGAGCTTGGGGACATGGTATCACCCCATGGAGGGGTAAGAGTGAGGCCTCCATGGGGACAGGGACCGTTGGCTCTAGGGGGACAAGGGGACAGGGCTGGTGGCACTGCACAGCTTTGCCCCTGAAGAAGGGGGTGAGTAGGGGGGTTTTGCTGGGGTTTGGGGCAGAAGGCATTTCCTGGCAAGTGGGGGGGTGTTAAGCCAAAAGCCCCTCTGGCTCTTGCTGGTACCCCTCGCCCACATTCAGCACAGTGCTGTCCTGGGGGCTCACAGGGACCAGGCTGTCCTGTTCACCCATTGTGCGGTACCCCCTTGCCTTGTACCTCCGGCAGCTGTAGGAGACAGTTGCCAGGATGGTGGCCAGTCCCACCAGGACTGCTGCGGTGATGCCAGCCACCTCGCCCCCCCTCAGGCCCC
>NW_009953383.1:139071-148714 GCF_000747805.2 Chaetura pelagica
GTGTCTGCTGTACCTCTTCTGGCGGGGCCAGCCGCCACGTGTGGCTCTGCCCATCCCTGACCCAGGTTTCCCCGTCCCCGCTGCTCACCAGCACGGTGTCAATGGCTGGCAGGTTGGAGGGGGGCCGGGTGAAAGGTGGCAGGCGGGTGGGTGGCAGTGACCCCCCCGTGAAGATGCCAGCCTGGACACAGAACTGCACCTGGCAGCTATCGCTGATGAGTGCCAAGTGCTGGCTGAAGCCTGGGGGGCAGCTCTTGGTGTAGGGGTCCTCAGCAGTGCCCTGGTGCTGTCCTGCCAAGGGGTTCCCTGCCTGGCAGCTGAAGAATCCCCCAAAGGGCACTGCGTACTGGCTGCCCTCCTCATAGTCCTGGCTTACGCACACCCTGAGCTCATCAAAGAGCTTCAGAGGGAAGAACCCCGAGGGGCAGGACTGGGCACCAGTGATGGAGTTGGCACTGTGGGCACTGAACAGCCCTCCAAAGAGATATCCTGAGTTTGGGGCTACTGGGCCACTTGCAGCACACCAGTAGGCACTGAATTGCACCCGGGAGAGCCAGAAAACATCCCGGCACTCACGGTGGCAGAAGATGCCCAGGGTGCACTTGTTATGGCACTCCAGGTGGCTGTGACCTTCCTCCCGCTCCTGCGTACCCAGCAGCACTGGTGTGTAGGTGGTGGGGCAGGAGAAAGCCCCAGTGAGGGGGTTCCTCTGCTCCAGCTCCCGGCACAGCGAGCTGGCGTCAGGGCCTGCCAGCCCGGCACACTCCTGGAAGGCTCCCCCAAAGGTGAAGTTGTTCATGGCCCCTTTGCAGGAGCCATCATCAGCGTTGGCATGGAAGTTGAAGTTGGGCGAGGTAGCATCCGTGCAGCCCGGGTAGGTGTTGAAGGTGTAGTAGCGGCGGATAGCCATCTCCACTCGCCTGGCCAGCTTCTTCACTGTGGGGGTGGGCAGCTCTGGCAGGGTGCTGGGATTGATGAAGAAGTACAGGGGCAGCCCTGAGCGGTCAAGAGCCACCAGCTGGTCTCTGGTCCTCTCCTGCCAAGTCTTGAGGGTGATGCCTGGGTAAAAGGGTGTCCCGCCAATGCTCTCTACCCTGGAGCTGGTGCGGTTCTCCAGATACTGCTTGGTGAACCCAGAGCTGATGTCCAGGCTCTCATCAGTTTTCATATTGATGATGCTAAGGAAGGCCACGCCAGCTGAGGCAGTGACAGCACTCCGTGTGGCCCAGCTGTCCCTCAGGAAGGTTGCCTTGATCTGATCCTCCTGCACCAAGCTGGCCCCAGCATCCACAGAGGTGATGGTGTGGGTGCCATAGTTTAGCACCAGCACTTCGGCCAGAAAATCAGCCATCCGTGTCTGGTTGTTCTCTAGGTGGCTGGCAATCATCATCAGCTGCTTCTTGAAGCCTTTGTCCAGGGCAGCCCCTGGGTTGATTTTGGCAGTGTAAACCAGGTTCCTGACTTGCACTCGGGTGGTTACAGCATAGTCTTTCACTTGGTGGGTCTTGGTCCGGCGGAAGTCATAGGAGAACTTGCCATTGATGGAAGAGAAAAGGGACAGCTCCAGGTTGATGGAGGCAGAGGTGATGCTTTGATAATTTTTCCAGGACTCAATGATCTCGGAATTGATGTCCAGGTTGCTCTGCTTGCGAGGGATAGTGAAGATCTCATCTGGAATGATATAAGATCCGTCTTCTGTGGTCTTGCACAGCAAGTAGCTCAGGTTGATGACTCTGCCCATGTCCAAATTCCTGAGGTTATCCCAGCCCCCTCCTGGCAGGACTTCTAGACTTGTGAGCTTCAGGGCCTTCTTACACCCCAGAAACCCTGCAGAGGGGTACTGCTCCTGGGCCTGCTCAGCCCCTCTCACCCAAGCCACCAGCATCCCGGCGAGCAGGGCCCCCCACAGCGTCCTGTCCATGGCTGCACTGGTGCGGGGTCCTCACCAGATGTCTGAGCAGTGAGTTGGAGTCTGGCAAAATGAGCTGGCTGTGGGTGCAGCTGCTGGGTTGTTCCTCCTTTGGGAGGTGAATTAACAAAAGGGAAAGGAGAAGTGAGAACTGATGAATATGAGAAACGACTTGAGTGGAGCTGAGACAAGTGGGTGGGGAACAGAAAGTAGAGAACAGAAAGTAGAGGTGCCCAGAGCTCATTGCCTCGCATGAAAGCTGCTCTGCTGGGGATGGAGCTGGGAGAAATAGCACCTTCAGCTCTTCACTGTGCCCAGGAGATTTTGCAGTGTGAATCTCCCTTGGCCAGTGCTTGGGTGACTCCCTCATATGAATCCCACCTCCCTGCCCCTGGGTGATCCTGGCTGTTTTTTTGCTGTGTAAGAGACCTGTCTCTGTCCCCCCTTGGGGTCCCATTCATGTGATAGGTGAAATTTGTCCCTGATGGCATGGGCTTTGCTGCTGTCTCCAAGGCTTTCCTCCTTGGCAGAGGCAAGGAGAGGAGGCAGGGAGGCAGTGTGGTCTCAGTATGGGGGACAGTGCAGTGCTTGTCTCCCTTCTGTCTAGAGCTAGAGGCTGCCCAAGAGCAGGGTTTAGAGTTTCCCCCCACAGCAGCCAGCCCATGGCACAGGTGGCTTCTCCCCAGACAAACATCTACGTTAGCATCCTCTGCAACCTCCTCTAATCCGTTCCTGTCCTTTCCCCAGGGTCTGCAGTGCTCCCAGCTGGGAAAAGCACCTTCTGCTTGGGATTGCTGAGCTGCAGAAAGCTGGTCCCAGTGGTACTGAGCCAGCTCTGCCCAGGGATGCTGGTGCATGGCTGGGCCCCAGTTTCAGTGGCACAGGGCAGCTGCTGTGTGTTTTGGGGTATAAACAGTTAAAGCAGCTTCTGCTGTGAAAGCTGTGACTCTTTCCGTATGGACTTCCCCTATTTTTGCTGGTTAGTTCCCCTTCCCAGGATCGTTCTGGCACCGGATAAGGCTGAAGTGAGCCCTGTGATGTAAGGGGGACGCCATAGGTGCATGTGAGCTTTTGCCAGGAAAACACTGGGAGCAGGGCAGGGGGGAAGGGATGACAGGAAAACTGTCAGGGATGGCCTTGCTGGCCCCAGTGTAGTGCTTGGGCCCCCGAGTAGCTGGAAAACCCTGGTGTGGGGAGTCCATTCTGGAAACTCCCACACCAAGCTTGAGCCATCTGGGTTTCAGATTGGGCTGTAAGGTTGCCTCATCTAAAATCCAGCCATGGATTTCACTGTCCCCCAACTTCAAAGCCTAAGCAGAGCCCCCTGGCAGAGACTGCAGCCCCAGGAGCAGAGGAGAGAGAGGAGCCCCGTGGGGCCGTCAGGAGCTGCCTTGTCTCCCCACCATGCAGAAGCAGCTCCCAGGCAGAAACCAGGGCTTCTCCACACTGCAGGCCGTCGCATCCTGTGGTGACTGAGATGCAGCAGAGCTAGGCAAGCCCCATCCACCACACCCAGCTGGGGGACTGCAAAAAATCATTTCCTTCCTGCCTGTCACGGGGAATGAGAAAATGCCAAAGTGGGAGAGCAAGCCATGCTGATGGGTTGGTGGGTGATGGGAGGGGAGGCAGAGCTGGGCTGCTGCTGCTGTTGAGAGGATGAGGAAGGGGAAGAGAGGGAGGATGGACTTCAGCAGAGCTGAAGGTGCTGGAGCAGGAGTGAGAAACGTGGTTTGGAGTTTCCCCCAGAAACAGCAGAGACATTGAATGCTCAGGGCCAGGGCAAGGGGTGGAATGTGCTGCTCACTGCAAACCACAGCACTGATGCAAACCCAATTTGCAGGGCCTGGGATGGATGGAGGAAAACCTTTTTGGTGCTGCTGCTGGATGCTAGGTCTGACTTCTGGCCCCATTGCTGGGTCTGATGACGACCCTTGGCCACCTGGGCCCCAGTCCTGGCACCCTGGCATGTCAGACTCATGGATCATCATCATGCTGGGGCTTCCTCTTGGCTGGGATTCCCTGCAGTGGTGTGTTGTAGAACCTTGTCCTGCCGCTTGTTCCCAGCACTGGGAAGTTGAGAATAAATGAGGCTGGGAAGGCAGTGCAGTTCAATGTTCTGACTGTAAAAAGGGGGTGGCCTTAGAAAAATGCCCAAAGGCTACTAAAAACATGTCAGTTTGCAGCAGTCCCTAGTGGGAGGAATTAGAGATTATTACTCAGTGAACATAAAAAAGCACAGGTTGTAACTACTAAGCATGAGGCTAAGTGCATGCAGGGATCACCTGAGAGGGATGTTAAACTGGAAAAGCTTGAGAGATCCAACAGCCACCAGAGCTTGTGTCAGCCAGCAGTTGTTCTGCTGGCTTGGGTTGCTGCTCAGCACCAAAACATGGCAATTTCTGTACATAAATAGCATGTCAATAAATAGAGTCTCTATTTGCACCCACACATACAGATATTTAAGCTTTTCTAGGCTATGCAGAAACCTGAAAAGGGAGGAGGTACTTTTACAAGAAACAACATTTTTGTCCTCACTGACAATTCTGTTGGTTTGTTTGGGGTTTTTTGTTTGCTTGTTTTCCAGCAAAGCTTGGATGATCTTTTCACAATGAGAAGCAGAGAAATGCGAGTCCAAAAGCCATCAGAATGAACCACGTGGGATTTTTCAGTTTTGTTTCCTTTGCTGGCTGCGACCACTGGGACCAGCAACGGCCACCATGGCTGACCCTGTGGACCTGGAGCCAACTTTGATTACTTCTGTTCCCTGCCCCACCTGAGGCAGACCAGTGCTTCACGTGGCTATTCACCTAATTTACACCCACTGATTTTTTTCTCTTTCTGTCACACGTTGCTTGTGCAACTTCTGGTGTTGAAGGTGTAGAAAACAGGTTTTAAACACAGACTGTCTTCTTCCTGGGTAAAGTAAAACTAAATTTCTTAGCAATGCCCTTACAGCACCAGAGGGGGTGGGGGCCAATTAGGAGCGCGCTAATTATTCCCTTTGTGAGGATCTAATTGCAGGTAAGTGCCACCATTTAACAAGCCCTGCAACATCCCCATTCCATTCCATTACGAACAATTTCATCGGTGTGTTCAGATGCTGAAGGAATATTTCTCATTCCCTTTCGACTGCTGGAAACCTGCCAGAGTTAAATCCTATTTTTCATTTCTGGAGCTTTGTTGTTTCCTTATTTTTCTGCCTAAGGTGATCTGAGGTGTTAGTGTTTGAACTTGGACTGGAAGATGCAGTTAAAATGCTCATCTTTATGCAGAAAGCGACCAGGGAGGACATTCTCGAGTGTAGGTGTGGTAATTAATAAGGTTGTAATGAGGAGAAGTCAGAGTTTCTTCTGGAAATCACTAACAAGTTACAACCAAAGAAAGAAGTGGATGTCAGGATAAGGAACTCTATGACCCATATGGCATTGGAAGACGTGGATTAGGTGTTCTCTCTATGGTTTGGCTGTGACAAAACCAGTGTGGAAAAGAGAGCTGAGGAGGTTCTGCTCCTCTGTCTCATGACAGAAGAGGAAAATGCATAATGAAATGTGAAACTGTGAAGTAGCTCAGTGAATTTCAGAGTTCTGCTTATTACAGGGACAACTGAAATTCCCCATATACAGTCTGTGTCTTAAATGCAACAATTCAAATGAACAAAACTGATGTCAGCTGGTGCATTTCTTTACCAAGTGGGGTTCTATGGTCTCTTTGAGCAGTCTTATCAGCTGAACTGCTGGGATTTTCTACATGACTAAGAGTGAGTTATGTGGAAAACCAACTCCAGGAAGCTTATCTCAGTGAAACCCAAGAAAAGATAACATGCATAAATTAGGATGAACTATATCCCAAGATAAACTTTATTAATCAGGTTAAAAGAAGATACAGAGACCTCAGAGTATTTTAAGGTTACATAAATAATTTTTTATTTATATAGCAGTATTGCCTGACTTGGTTTATTTCTCCATGCAGAAAAACTCATAGGTATGTAAAGCAAGAAGCTCTGGTTCTAAGAGGCAGCGTGGGTTACTTTAATATATGCCAAGTGGTATGGGGAGAAATTAATTCTATTGTAGTAAAAATATCTCCATCTTAATAGACCTAGCAGACTTTATTTGTTTACAAAAGCTTTTGTACCAAAAAATACATGAATAAAAGAGGCTAGCAAAACATGTTGGAAATATCAGTCTGTACTTGCAGAGGATTCTTTTAACAATTTAAAATAAAGATTTTCCAGAATTTGGTGGGGAGAGGGAGAAAAAGGAAAGAGAAATTTACCTGGAAGAGCATGTCATTTACTATCTGAGTGCTACCAATTTTTTCCCTGGCTGCCTGAAGCCTGATACCTGGTTCCAGCTCTTCTACCTTTAGGAGGGATCAGAGGGAAAATCTCAGCAGGAGGTTTAAACACCCCCATCTGTCTCCCAGCAAAGGTCTGCTGATGTGTGTTCACATCTCCTTCACACTTCCCCTGCTCCTGCATTTTCTCTAAGATCTTTTCTCCTCCTCTTTTGAGGAAGATGCCATAGTGACAGTAACAAAAGCTGGAACTTTTGGTAAAAATACTTTCAATGTTTCTGCATGTCATGGACTTCAAGGTAGTGTTAGGTGCTTGCTACAGCTGCAGCCATCTCCAGGTTCTCCCTAACTTTCTGCAAGGGAGCTGTGCATAGTGGTAAATAGCATGATGCAAATCAGAATTGCCATAACCTCCTGTGAGATGTGCAGTTGTTGTACAGAGCATCTTGGGAGAAAAAGCAAAGCTTAAGGGATTACATGATACCTAATGGTTTCATGACTGATCTGCATGTATGCAGATTTATGTGTTCTGTTTTTAAGCACTTGTTTCCCAAAGCTCTGTATGATTCATTCATTTATTTCATCCTGGTTTTGTAGTAGCTTGACATTTATCCATGCACTGTTCAGTATCTGGTCCTATTGCCCTCAGAAATGTTGAGATTCCTAAATCACATTCAGATGTTCCCCCTAAATGATTTCTTCAGGATCAGGTTGAAAGCACCTGAAGAACAGAAAAAGTCTTTTCTTATGCTGTACTGACAGGTACATTTTCACTTTGTCAGTTAAAAGGTAACTGGGTCCACAGATGAGGATCTGGAGGAATGGTTCAAGATGCAGCTTCTCCCAGCTCAGGATGAAAATGCAGCTTTCATGGCATTTTCACTGGCACCTCTTGTGCCAGGAGGTCAAATGTTTTCATTTATCTATGGAACTTGGCATTGTTATACTGAAGTAGAATTACTATATTATTTTTTCTCTTTTTCTTTTTCAATTTAGCAGTGAATGACATCTGCTTTGAGACCAGAGGGGTCAGTTGATAAAGGATGGGGAGTTGTCAATAAAATGTTGGAATGATTGAATTATTTTCATTGAAACTGGATTTGTTTAGCTTTTCCCTATATCCTTAAGATCACTTAAGTTCTAATTTTTTCACTTTTTTTTCTTCATGTCTTGAGTTGTTATAAAGAAGTCAATTAGAGAGGCCCAAAATTGCCATTACTAGGCTCTGTGTTAGTTGCATATAATGATTAAAATTCAACGTGTTTTTCTGAATTCTTCATTGCTATGTCTGCTTCAGGTGTTGCTTAAAAAAATCTTTCTAGCTTTAGCAAAAATAACACAGTGACCAGAGAGTGGGTGACAGAAGTGCTGGGTTGGTTGCCAGCAAACATTGATAAGAGCTGAGGAACAGTCTGAGTTGTCTTGATTTGGTGCCTACTAATATTTTGAGCAGGAAGAAAAAAAAAATTAGTTCCCTTATAGTAGAAGAAAAAAGTTAGTTCCCTTATAGTAGAAGAATTCTGGAGCTGGATGTGCTGTGAGGAACAGGACATGGGTACCTGGAAAGCAAGACTTGCTGGGCTTGTCTGGAAGTGTGTTGATGTATCTGCCTGTTTCCTGCTGCTGCAGCTCTTTGCTTCCCAGCAATTGATCAGGAACGCACTGCTGTCCCAGCAGCCTTCCCGGGCCTGGCTTAGGGAGAGAGCAAAGGTGGTTTCTGAGAGCTCAGGAGAAAAAATTGTCGTGCCTGGCCTCCCGCGGGAGCTTGTGCCAGCAGGGATCCCCTCCCTGCAGGTGGCTCCGCTCCTGCGGGAGCAGCTCGGCTGGAGGGAGCTGCGTCTGGGCACGGGCTGCAGGAACCTGCTGCCACCCTGGGGCTGGCCCCGGGTGCCCTGAGCTGTGACAGTGGAGCAGGCACCAGGCCCTGGGATGTTCCATCCCTGGGGCCACCTCCAGCCCGAGTACCCATGAGGGGTGATGGCAACAGGAGATGGTACCATAGCCCCTCTGTGACAACAGCCCCTGCCCAGAAAGCCCTGCCCTTGGGGGTCACCTTGACACCTGTGTCCACCCTGCTCAGATCACTGTCTGCAGTGAGGAGGAGAAGGGCTGCAGACTGTCCATCCTTCCCACGCAGTTGGGTTCCCCCAGCCAGAAAGGCTCCTGCCCCCCAAGTGCTTTTTGTGCCTTTTGGTGGGGGAGCAGGGATGGCCTCACTCAG
This sequence comes from Chaetura pelagica, assembly GCF_000747805.2. Classification (NCBI taxonomy): domain Eukaryota; kingdom Metazoa; phylum Chordata; class Aves; order Apodiformes; family Apodidae; genus Chaetura; species Chaetura pelagica. Next base: position 147,498 of record NW_009953383.1, read on the forward strand.
CCTGGTCCAGCTGCTGGACCTCGCCCTGAGGACACCTGCTTTAGGGCTGTCCATTATCGGGCCTTGTAGCAGCTGCTGCTGTCCCTGCACCAACCTTTCTGTATTTTACCTCACATTGAATTTGGAAAATTCCCAGCCCTCCCTGCTGAAATAGCCTGACGGATCTGAGTGGCCTATTCAATGTACACAAAAGTGCCCTAGTTAGGTCTAAAACTTGAAATAGCAGGAATAAATAGTTACATCTTAAATTGAAACTAAGCAATTTATGCAATAAAAACGGCACAAAGGAGGGAGGTGTTTGATTTGCTTTACTTTCTGTGTCTAGTATGCACATGTACCAGATCAAAGATAAAACACTAATTTCTACCCGACAGGCTGATCTGGACATGTGGTACTGTACTGTCTGAAAGACCGTGCCAGTGAAACAGCTGGTCATTATTTGGCAGATCTTGCCTCTTCACAGTGACATCCTCAGAGTGATCTGATGAGGCAAAGCTAAATTGTGTCTGTCGCCTGTTAAAAACATGTCCCGGGAAGGCAACCTGCAGCAGGTATCTCTGTAAGTACCATTCAGTCCCAAATCCAGGCTATTTTTAATTTTTTATTTTTTTTTCACTAGAACTCCCAATCCATCATTAGCATCTCAACAGATGGATTCCTGGAAGCTGCCTGCAGTACCGACAGTATCAGACTCATAATTGCCCCATACATGGTCTTTCCCAAACCCAAGAAGTGTTTAGTGCACAGCCTAATTTATCAGGACAACACAGACAAGTTGACTTGCAGCCTGAGTGCACCCCAGGGGGGCTTGTTCTGAGAGGCCTGAAAGAATTCAGGCAAGGTGTGGCTGTCTCACTACTAAAAAATGCCTTTGTTTTACTTCTAGGAGAGAAATCTCAACATAGACTCACAAGTAGGTGATAATGGCAGCAAGAGCTGTGGCTCTTTTTTTGGGGAGAGCCCAACAATGCTCTCAAAAATTGCAGATGCAGGAGCCCCTGGCAAATGGTGTAAATGACAAAGAGGATACATCAAGAAATCTTCAACTGTTCTTTTTTTCTTGTAAGGACTAACAGCTCTCCAAGTATTTCAAGTCCTTTTGCTCACATCAGTAATGCAGGCAGCGAAACAGAACCAGTCCAGAACCTACTCAGGCTGCTGGGTTCTTCAGTGTCCTAAACAGGAGGCTTAAACACTGCAGAAATCTACACTTCCAG
>NW_009953384.1:0-526 GCF_000747805.2 Chaetura pelagica
CCCTGCCCATGCAGGGGGTGGGACTGGTTGGGCTTTAAGGTCCTTCCAACCCAAACAGGTCTGGGATTCTGTGATTCTGGCTGGGAGGTGGCAGAGCAGAGCCCTGGAGAGCAGGGAGGTGCCCAGGCTGAAGCTGGTGACAAAGCTCCAGGGAGAACCCACCCAGGTGGTTCCCCCCCCCCCCCCCAGCCCTGCATTACAGGCCTGGCTGTGCCCCCCAGGGGTGAGAGGGCTGTGGGTGCTCCCTGGGGGCCCCTCAGTTCCCCTTGGGGACAGGGACTGGGCTGCAAGGGGGACACAAGGCCCAGAAGCTGGCCCTGCAGGTCTGGGGAGCTGTGCCAGCCCCCCAGGATGCCAGTGGCAAGGGGCAGTGTGGCAGTGCTGGTGACAGGCAGGTGGCAGGGCTGGCAGCAGGACCCCAATACTCCCAGCCCCCCATTACCTGCTCGGCCTCCACCTGCTCCAGGGTGTCAGAGAACACGTCCCCCTCGGAGTCACTGGTCACCTGGCCACCCTCCAGGGCCTT
>NW_009953384.1:593-821 GCF_000747805.2 Chaetura pelagica
CCGTGGCCCCATGGGCATCAGGCCTAAGCACAGCGCCCGCCTGCGGGCGGCGAGGCAGCAGAAAGGGAAACTGAGGCACGGAGGGGGATGCAACCGCCTCTGCTGCTCCTCCCTGGATGGTGGCCGGGAACCCACGGACCGAATTCCCCCTTCTCCTGCCTTCAGTGCAAGGAGCAGGTAACATTTGCACATCACCAGGGTGCCAGTGTGACCCTCCCCCTGCCAGGG
>NW_009953384.1:1026-3889 GCF_000747805.2 Chaetura pelagica
GGAAGGGGTGGGTTTGGCTGGAGAGGAGGAAGGATGTTCCCTCCTGGAACATGGACCTTCCTGGGTGATGTTTTCCACAGGGAACACTCGGGCCTTCCCACTGTGGTTTAGCACAATCAGGCCCCGTTGCCCAGGTAAGAACAACCCAACGTGCCCAGGGTCACCCCGAGAGATGGAGCCAGGGGAGACACAGGCACAGCCTGAAGCACCAGCAGGGTGGGAACAGCCAGGCCTGGAGCTGCTGGGGGGGCAGGGAGCCCCAGCCCTGCCACCAGTGCCTCCTCACTGGGTCTCTGCTGGGTGCTGGTCACACCAGGGAGACCAACCTGGCCCATCCTGCTGCTCCCAACGTGCCCAGGGTCACCCCGAGAGATGGAGCCAGGGGAGACACAGGCACAGCCTGAAGCACCAGCAGGGTGGGAACAGCCAGGCCTGGAGCTGCTGGGGGGGCAGGGAGCCCCAGCCCTGCCACCAGTGCCTCCTCACTGGGTCTCTGCTGGGTGCTGGTCACACCAGGGAGACCAACCTGGCCCATCCTGCTGCTCCTGGGGCCGGGTGTCTTCGGGGTGCTCCTGGCTGGGCTGGGCTGTGGGCCCCTGGCTGCCTGCAGGGAGGGAAAGGGGCAGGAATTAGTGTTGTGGGGGTCCTGGCAGCACAGGCTCCATGGGCTGGGCTCAGCACGGCTGGGGGACACAGGGACCCCTCAGGACACTGGTGGCTGGCAGGGCTGGAGGGGGTGGCTCCCTTTGCTGACAGCTGGGAACCAACAGGGACTCAGCCCACCAGCAGGGCCTGGTTCACCCCCTCAATAGCAGAGTCTACCCTCTGGTTCACCCCCCTAGTTGCAGGGTCTCCCCCTCTGGTTCACCCAGGGGTGGCAGGGGAGTCCCTGCCCCCTGAGCCCCCAGGGCAGCAGGCAGAGGGATCAGTGCTGGCCAACAGCTGGGTAAACACCAGCAGGTGACAGCCACTGTCCTTGCCCCTGTCAGGGCTCGTGGCACACCCACAGTAGCCAACAGAGCCCAACACGAGCAGTGCTGCTGGGGGCACAGGGCAGCAGCAGGACACTGGAGGTCCCAGCCCTCCCCACGGCCCCGTGGAGCCCTCAGGGTTAAGCCCAACCACGTTTCCAGCAGCCCCCAGGACTTTGTCCCCGGCTCCTGGCCAGGCAGGGATGTGGCAGTGCTGCCCTGCCTGTCCCTTGCCTGGACTTCTCTGTTGTTCCCAGCAGCAGCCCCAGGCTGTGGGACCCCCCAGAGCCCAGCCCAGGGGGCTGAACCCCCTGAGGGGAATAAGGGCAGCCCCCACCCCACACAGGAGTGAGGGTCACTGTGCTCAGGGACCTTCACTGTCCCCAGATCCCTCCTTGGTGTGTGTGCTGTGACCCCTGCGCCCACCCTGTCACCTCCTATGTCACCACCTGGCACAGGCCCCCAGGCTGACAGAGCAGCATCAGGTCTGGGTGTTACAGGCTTCATTGTTACAGGCTCTTGCTTCAGAGCTTACATGTCCAAGATGCTGGTGAAAGCTCCAGCCTGGAGACCCTCCAGGACCCCTCATGCTCTGGGTTCCAAGTGTCACTTGACAGTGCATTGACTTTGCAACTAAACCAACCCAAACCTGCCCAGACTCCAGCTCCATGTCCCCCACAGCCCCAGCTCTGCTCCCACCTGCCATGGTGTCCAAATCCACCTTCCTCCCCTGGATTATCAGGAACTAAAGTGGCAATCACAGCCTGGAGGTGGCTTTGAGAACCTTTAACACAAATGACTCAACAGCTTATGAAGGTCAGAGGTTTAAACCACCATTTCAGGCACTCTGGGCTCCTTCACAGACTCTACTAGGTCTGGATTTAAGTGACAGTGTCATTTGTGACACTAGCACAGGATGCTCCCAAGTGGGTAACGACCAGGAGTTTAGACCCAGCTTTTATGTTCTAGAGAAAAATTAAGTCTATTTGCCTTTTAAAGGGATTCAGCATCAAACTGGAGGCTGAAAGGGCCTGGGTACCATGGGAAGGAGCAGCCATCCTGAGGCCAAGCCCTACAGGACTAGCCAAGCCCTACAAGTGTTTTCAGCATCCTTGTTGGAAGCAGGGGGTGACAGAGGCAGGACAGATGCCTGGGGACAGGCAGGGAGCCTTTGTCAGCACTCTCCTGACAGTTTACACACCTGCTGCAAATACACCCCAAAAGCTCATCTGCTGCTGAGCTCACCTACCAGCCTGAGGGCACAGCCCAAGCCCCGGTGTGAGGCCACCAGGGTCACTCCACGGTAGCCCACACCCTTCTGAAGCTCCACATCCAGCCCCTCGCTGCCTCAGGCGCTTCTCTCCAGTCAGACACTCCCAGGCCTGCCCTGCTCCAGGGCTGGGGACACGTCCCCAGCCACCTCTCAGCAGGTGGCAGCCATGGGAAGGGCTGGCATGGACACTTCTCCTGCACCAGGCAGGACCTCGGTTTATCCACACCCCTCCTGCTGCAAAAGCTGCCCCGATGTTTACATCAGATGACCTGCACTCCCGAGCACAGCCCGCCCTGCCGGGAGCTGCTGCCAAGAGCAAGCAGGGCCTCCCTGCCTCAGCACTGCCCAGGAGCTGCTCCCTCCACAGGGACTGGGGCCAAGGGGCCTTTGGGAGCCAAACCTCCAAGTTCTCTCCTCAAAGCTTTGCAAGGAGAAAGCCCAGGCTGAAAAGACACCCGGGTCATTTGAACAGATGTGTTTGGTGGTGCCCAGACAAGGAGCTCAGGGGCAGCTGTGGCCGTGGCAGGGGGGTCAGGTGGGACGTGGGGTGTCTGTCCTGTCCCCCCTCAGTGGGCAGCAGAAGGACGTGCCCTGGGGACGAGCAGAGCCCGGAGGTGAT
>NW_009953384.1:7116-8315 GCF_000747805.2 Chaetura pelagica
GGGAGCACCGGGATGAGAGCACCGGGATGGGAGCACCGGGATGAGAGCACTGGGATGAGAGCACCGGGATGGGAGCACCGGGATGAGAGCACCGGGATGAGAGCACTGGGAGAGGGAACACAGCGACAGGGGCGGGAGCACCGGGACAGGGACGGGAGCACCGAGATAGGGGCGGGAACACCGGGATAGGGGCGGGAACACCGGGATGGGAGCACCGGGACAGGGTTGGGAATACCGGGACGGGAGCACCGGGACAGGGACGGGAACACCTGGACGGGAGCACCGGGACAGGGACGGGAACACCGGGACGGGAGCACCGGGACAGGGACAGAGAGTGCAGGGACAGGGACCGGGACAGGGCACCGGAAGAAAGCTCCGGGACAGTGACCGGGCTGGCGCGGCAGGACAGTGGGACAGGACAGCGCTGCGGTTCCGTTTCCCAGCCAGTGCCCCAGCGCTGCCCCAGGGCAGGGTGACACACAGGGACAGGACACGGTGCCAGCTCGGGGACACCGCCCGGGCCGTGCAGCGGGGCAGCCAGCGGGGCCGCGGGGTGACACCGTGGGGACAATCATCCCGGACACCGGGGCCGCGCGCTGGGACACCAGGACAGGGCACTGGGACGATGCACCAGACGTGGGGACAACGCGCTGGGGCCAGGGGGGATGCACTGGGATACTGGGACTGCACTGGGACACTGCGCTGGGACGACGTCACCAGGGCACTGGGCAGGACTCAGTCCCACTGCACAGCGCTGGCAGAGCAGCTAATTACTGTTAATTATGATCAAACTTTATAAATGACAGTGATAAGGAAGAGCTTGGGGTCCCTGAGCCCGCGAGGTGAAACGGTCACCCCGGGATCCAAGGGCGTTCCTGGAAGGCAGGCAGGGCCCTGTGGGGACACGGGAGCTGTGGGGACACGGGAGCTGTGGGGACACGGGTGATGTGGGGACACGGGAGCTGTGGGGACACGGGAGCTGTGGGGACACGGGAGCTGTGGGGACACGAGTGCTGTGGGGACACGGGAAGTGTGGGGACACGGGAGCTGTGGGGACACGGGAACTGTGGGGACACAGGTGCCGCGGGGACAGGTGTGGCCCGGAGGTGCCAGGTGCTCTGGGACTGTGGGATGTGCTGGGATTCCCCGAGGATCACCAGGATGCAGAGCAGCTTCCAGCAGCCCCGCGCTCCCATTTC
>NW_009953384.1:9109-9856 GCF_000747805.2 Chaetura pelagica
CCCAGCCAGTGCCCCAGCGCTGCCCCAGGGCAGGGGTGACACACAGGGACAGGACACGGTGCCAGCTCGGGGACACCGCCCGGGCCGTGCAGCGGGGCAGCCAGCGGGGCCGCGGGGTGACACCGTGGGGACAATCATCCCGGACACCGGGGCCGCGCGCTGGGACACCAGGACAGGGCACTGGGACGATGCACCAGACGTGGGGACAACGCGCTGGGGCCAGGGGGGATGCACTGGGATACTGGGACTGCACTGGGACACTGCGCTGGGACAACGTCACCAGGGCACTGGGCAGGACTCAGTCCCACTGCACAGCGCTGGCAGAGCAGCTAATTACTGTTAATTATGATCAAACTTTATAAATGACAGTGATAAGGAAGAGCTTGGGGTCCCTGAGCCCGCGAGGTGAAACGGTCACCCCGGGATCCAAGGGCGTTCCTGGAAGGCAGGCAGGGCCCTGTGGGGACACGGGAGCTGTGGGGACACGGGAGCTGTGGGGACACGGGTGATGTGGGGACACGAGTGCTGTGGGGACACGGGTGATGTGGGGACACGGGTGATGTGGGGACACGGGTGATGTGGGAACACGGGACCTGTGGGGACACGGGAGCTGTGGGGACACGGGTGCCGCGGGGACAGGTGTGGCCCGGAGGTGCCAGGTGCTCTGGGACTGTGGGATGTGCTGGGATTCCCCGAGGATCACCAGGATGCAGAGCAGCTTCCAGCAGCCCCGCGCTCCCATTTCCC
>NW_009953384.1:9903-12218 GCF_000747805.2 Chaetura pelagica
GGGGGGGGGGTGGAATTTCCCTGAACCCAACCTCCAAATCCCAGATCCAAACTGGGGAGCCCCATTCCCCAGCTCCCACCCTAATTCCCACCCCACATCCCTGGGCGATCATTTCCTCTAGGACTCCACAATCCAACGGGAAACCAAACAACAAAGCCCTGGCACCTCCCGCTGTCCCGACGCTCTGACTCAGGGTTCCCGCTGGGTTCAGGCCGGTTCCCACCCGCGCCCAAAAATCCATCCCGAATCCCGGGCCGTGATTCACGGGACACGTGCTGTGCTAGGAACGGTCGGGAATGTGAAGCCCGACCCGCCGTGGGGCTCCTGCCAAGCGGCAGAAATAAAAACCAACCCGAAGCAGCAACACTGGGAGAGAGAGGAATTGTTGTTTGTAGCCAAAGGGAGTTAATCCCGGTCACTGCATCCATTGCTGAATTCCTGGCAGTGGAATTTCCTGAGGGATGAAGGGGATTCGGGGCTGAATTGGTTTCGGGGTGGGGGTGCAGGTGAATTTTTCGGGGGGGCCCTGTCGGCTTTGTCTGGTTTTTTCTTCTGTTTTATTGGTGTTTTTTTCTTCTTTTGCCTGAATCGATTCGATTGGTTTCACAGATCCTGGAGGGGTCAAAGCCTCGTCCCAGACAAGGGGGGACACGGCCCTGGGAAATGTCCCCGTGTCCCAAAGGATTCAGGAATGGCTGCAACTTCCTCCCCTCCACACCCACCACAGCCAAAGGGCTGCCCAGATGTGGCCCTGGCTGTCCAGATGTTGTGTGGCTCAGCCAGGGCTTGAACTGCAGCTCCGAGGTACCCCCCCTGAGGGCCCAGATGTTGCCCCAGGTGGTCCAGTTGTTGCTTCAGGACAGTCTGATATCGCCCAGGGTGCCCAGATGTTTGCCCAGGATACTCAGATGTGACCCAGGATGCTCAAATGTCACCCCAGAGCTCCCAGATTTTAACCCAGGACAAACAGGGATCAACCAGGATGCCCAGATGTTGCCTCAGGGTATCCAGATGTTCCCCCAGAAGGCTCAGGCATCACTTGGGGTGCCCAGATGGTCACCCAGGGTGCCCCAAGGTTGACCCAGGGTGCCCCAAGGTTGACCCAGGGTGCCCAGATGTTGCCCCAGGGCACCCATTTTTTATCCCAGGAGAAGCACAGATCACTCAGGATGCCCAGATGTTGCCTCAGGGTATCCAGATGTTCCCCCAGAAGGCTCAGGTGCCCCAAGGTTGCCCCAGGGTGCCCAGATGTTTCCCTGGGCTGCCCAGATGTTGGCCCAGGGTACCCCAGTGTTACTCCAGGGTGCCTAGATGTTGTCCCCAGCTGCCCTGCTGTCACCCCTGGGTGCCCTGTTTTCCCCCCCCCATATCCAGCAGCCGTTGGCAGTGCCACCACTGCCCTGGCCCAGGGAAGTCACCACCCATGGCCGTGGGGTTCTCTGTCCCCACCATGGATTTTTCACCACCATGTTTGGGGGGGACAGTCCCCCCGTGTGACAGGGACACAGCCCAGGCCACCCCCCTGGGCTGGAAATCCAGGGGAGTTGGGAACCTGTGGAAACCCAGGGATTTGGGGGAAAGTCCCACACGTGCAGGGGCAGAGCTGCCCAGGCAGGTGTGCACATGCCATGCACATGCACCCACACACGTGTCCGTGGCTGGGCACACACTCGTGTCTGCACACACATACACGCAAGCACACACGTGTGCAAGGCTGGACACACACGTGTGCAGGCACGGACATGGCTGCACACACCTGCACACAGGGATGTGGCTGCTCACAGACCTGCACACACATGTCCATGTGGCTGCACACACACGTGCACACCTGCTGCCCGGGTTCCGCCTGCGTTCCCCGCCATGGGGACAGTCACCCGGGGGGTCACCCCTCAGCCTCAGTGCCCCCCTGCCTGTGGGACGTGGTGGGCACAGAACTTGGCCCCCTGATGTGATGGCAGAGGGGTGACCCCTTTGGTCCCCCTGTCCCCCCCGGCAGTTTTGGGGTGCCACTGGCCGTGCCCCCCGGGCACAGCGGGGTCCCCTGGTGGTCTCGGGTTCCCCCCGGGCAGGTCCCTGCTGCAGGGGACCCCCCGGGGGGTCACACTGGGCTCAGAGCAGGACCCCCCGGTGCCGTTTCCCTGTGCAGAACAACTCCCCGGTTCTGCAGACCCACCCCGTTTGTGCAGGACTGACCCCCGGTACAGCCCGGTCCCGGTACTGCCCGGTCCCGGTACTGCCCGGTCCCGGTGCAGGACTGACCCCCGGTACTGCCCGGTCCCGGTACTGCCCGGTCCCGGTGCAGGACTGACCCCCGG
>NW_009953384.1:12995-13368 GCF_000747805.2 Chaetura pelagica
GGGTCCCCAGGGTAGCCCCAGAAGGGCTGTGCATTGGCCCAGATGTTGGGGGGCAGCGGGGTTGGGGTTTGGCCATGTCACAGATGACAGGACCCCTCCTGCTCGGGGTGACTGTTGTCCCCAGGGCTCAGCTCCAGCTCCCTGGAACCTCATCCCCTGCCTCAGTTTCCCCACAGATGGGTGCTGCCTCCAGTGCTGTTGGCTCAGGGACCCCCACCCCATGGCAGCTCAGGGTCCCCCATGGCAGCTTGAGCAGCCCCTGGGGACAGGACCCGTGGGTGCCCAGCAGGGTCAGGGGAGCCCGTGGGGACAGGTGGGCCCCATCCTGCGTGGGTGCAGTGGGCAGGGAACCCCACCCCACGGCTTCTGGGGC
>NW_009953384.1:13400-14581 GCF_000747805.2 Chaetura pelagica
CCCCCACCCCTCGGCTTCTGGGGCAGGGCCCCTGGGGGTGCAGTGTGGGGGGAGGAGCTGCCCCCGTGTCCCCAGGGAGGGCTCTGGGTGTGTGGCTGGTGCCGAGGGGGTCCTGCCCCTGTGTCCCCATGTCCCTGTGTCCCCATGTCCCTGTGTCCCCATGTCCCTGGGTCCCCATGTCCCTGGGTCCCCATGTCCCTGGGTCCCCGTGTGCCCGTGTTCCCATGTCCATGCATCCCTGTGCCACTGTGTCAGTGTGTCCCTGTGTCCCCATGTCTGCATCCCTGTGTCCCTGTGTGTCCCTGTGTACCCCTGCATCCCCGTGTCCCCGTGTCCATGCATCCCTGTGCCACTGTCTGTGTGTCCCTGTGTCCCTGCAGCCATGGACTGTGCCCCCATACGCTTGTGCATCCATGTGTCCGGGTGTCCCTTGTCCATGTGTCCTTGCATCCATGTGTCCATGTGTCCATGTATCCACATTCCTGCCTCGGTACCACCATGTGTCCCTGTACCCACACAGCCCTGTCTGTGCATCCCTGTGTCCGTGTGTCTGTGCATCCATCTGTCCTTGCATCCTCGTGTCCATCTAGCAGTGTATCCCTGCATCCAAGTGTCCGTGTGTCCATGTGCCTGCACCACTGCATCCCTGCACCTGCCATCCCGATATCCTGTTATCCCGAAATCCCTATATCCCCTCATCCCTACATCCATAGATACTTACAACCCCACATCCCTAAATCCCTCATCCCTATATCCTTATATCCCCAAATCCCTAAGTCCTCACATCCCCACATCCCTGTATCCCCACATCCCTGTATCCTCACATCCCTGTATCCCCACATCCTTGTATCCCCACATCCCTGTATCCCCACATCCCTGTATCCCCACATCCCCACATCCCTGTATCCCCACATCCCTGTATCCTCACATCCCTGTATCCCCACATCCCTGTATCCCCACATCCCCACATCCCTGTATCCCCACATCCCTACATCCCTGTATCCCCACATCCCCACATCCCTGTATCCCCACATCCCTACATCCCTGTATCCCCACATCCCCACATCCCTGTATCCCCACATCCCTGTATCCCCACATCCCTGTATCCCCACATCCCTGTATCCCCACATCCCTGTATCCCCACATCCCTGTATCCCCACATCCCTGTATCCCCACATCCC
>NW_009953384.1:15287-16064 GCF_000747805.2 Chaetura pelagica
GCCGCTCGCCCTCGTGCGGGAGGAGGGAGCCACCGTCAGCGTCGAGGGGGGCTGGGGGCGCCGGGCCCACCGCGGCTGTGAGTGACCCTGGGGCTCCTTCCTGCACAGCTGAACCCCAAACCTGCCGTGGAGACCTGGACATGAGCTGGGACCCAGACCCCCACCCAGACCCCCACCAGGACCCAGAACCCACCATAAAACCCCATCCGGGACCCAAACTCCCACCCAGACCCCCACCTGGGACATGTACCCTCACCCAGTCCCTCACCCAGACCCCTACCCAGATCCCCACCCACGACCTGGAACCCAACCCACTGCTCCCAGTGCCTCCCAGTGCATCCCATTACATCCCAGTGCCCACACCTTCCATGTCCCCCCTGGGACCCACATGAGGTCTCGTCTCCTTCCCAGCCAGACTCTGTCCCCCCACCCCGGTGTCACCCTCCTCTCTCCACCCGGGACGGGTGCCCGGACCTGGTGTCACTGCCATCAGCTCCACCCCCCTGTCCCTGTCCCCATCCCCCCGGGGACAGTCACCGGCCCCTGTCTCGCCTGGGATTAGGGAGTTAAACCCGGTTGTGGTGCCTGCGGGAGCCGGTCCCAGCTCCTGGGTGGCCCTGGGGACGCTTAGGATGGCCCTGGGGACATGAGCCCCAGTCCCCTGGGTGGCCCTGGGGACATGAGCCCCAGTCCCCTGGGTGGCCCTGGGGACATGAGCCCCAGTCCTCTGGGTGGACCTGGGGAAACTTAGGGTGGCCCTGGGGCCATACGCCCCAG
>NW_009953384.1:16906-18805 GCF_000747805.2 Chaetura pelagica
GGGACCACCAATGGTTGGGTGCCCTGCCAGTGGCTGGTCCATCTCCAATGGCTGGGACCACCAGCAGTCACTGGGTTCACCACCAGTGCCTGGATCCACCACCAACAGCCAAGCCCACCACCAATGGTTGGGTCCCATCATGAGCCCATGCTGGGGGGTGGGCTGAGCTGTCCTCCCCCCTGCTCTGTGCACCCCCAAGGTGTGACATTACCCCCTCCATGGGGTACTGTTTCCATGGACATGTCCCAAGGTCCCTTTCCCACCTGGGGAAACTGAGGCACGGTGCTCTGCGAGGCTGGGGGTGGGTCAGAGAGGACACCCCCCCACACCCCTCCGGGCACCCACCCCTCAAACCAACCGAACCCCCCAGACCCATCAACCCCGCTGCCAACCCCCAGGGCCGGGGGGTGGGTGGGCAGGGGCTGCTCCCCGAGGCTGGACTGAGGTCCCGGCAGGGATGTGACCACTCGGGGGACGAGCGGCTGGAGGAGCAGGAGCTGGAGAAGTTCTGCCGGCGGCTGCTGCGGCGCCCGGAGCTGGAGGAGCTGTTCGGGCACTACTCGGGGGAGGACCAGGTCCTGTCGGCCGAGGAGCTGCAGGATTTCCTGAGGGACCAGGGCGAGGAGGCCACCCCGAGCCAGGCTCGTGCTGCCATCCAAGCCTACGAGCTCAACCAGAAGGGTAGGGCTGAGGACGCCCAGCTCGCTACACCTGTGGTGGGTGGTCGTGGGCGGCCTGGGGTTGTGGTTCTGCTCGGTGGTGACACCTCTGAGGGGTCTTGCCAGGTTTGGGCGAGAACTTTCCCAGCTTTGGGGGGGCCTTGGCACCCGTGGTCCAGCTCATCCAGTGGTCAAACATGTGGCCTTGCTGGTCCCTGGCGGATGTGGGGACAGGGGACATGAGGGTGGGGATGGGCAGCAGGGGGGTCTCCATGTCTCCTGGGTGACAGTGGCAGCCATAGCATGAATGGGACACTGCCAGGGGACCTCATGTCTCTTGGGTCCCACCCAGGAGGCAGGTCCAGGGTGAACGTGGCACTAGGAGCGCAGGGGACATCACAGTGGGGACCTCCTTGTTCCCTGGGTATCACAGTTGTACCCCTGGGGTAGATGGGGGGATGTCAGGGTGGAGGTGGGACAGCAAGGGAACCTTCACATCTCCTGGGTGCCACAGTGGCAGGTCTGGGGTGAACGTGGCACTGTGAGGACAGGGGTCCACATCAGGGTGGAGAGAGGGTGACCCCTGCATCTCATGGGTGTCACCACATGAGGTCCAGGGAACATGGCATTAACAGGGTGGGGGACATCAGGACAGTGGCAGGTCTGGGGTGAACGTGGCTCTGCCAGGAGCAGGGACACCCAGCTGGGGACAGTCCCCTTGCCAGCCCCTCTCTGACCCCTCTGCTGTGTCCCACAGCCAGAGAGCAGGACCTGATGACCCTGGACGGCTTCATGATGTACCTGCTGTCGGCTGCTGGGGACATCCTCAACCAGGAGCACACCAAGGTCCACCAGGACATGAACCAACCCCTGAGCCACTACTTCATCTCCTCCTCCCACAACACCTACCTGACCCACCACCAGGTGGGAGGCAGCAGCAGCACAGAAGCCTACGTCAGGTGGGTGCCCCCCCAGAACCCACCTCCCTTGGTGGCCCCCAGCTCTGGTGGCCCGTGGGCCGGGGGTGACTGTGGGGGTGACAGGGCTCTGCTGGCCGGGTGTCGCTGCGTGGAGCTGGACTGCTGGGAGGGCCCTGCTGGGGAGCCCCTGGTGTGCCACGGCCACGCACTCACCTCCAAGATCCTCTTCCGAGACGTCATCGAGAGCATCCGTGACCACGCCTTCAAGGTCAGCTGGGGACACCCCCCCCCCCCGGCCACCCTGGGGCTGGGGGGGTGGT
>NW_009953384.1:19073-20778 GCF_000747805.2 Chaetura pelagica
AGGTTAAGAAGCTGCCAGAGCAGTGGCTTGAGCCCCAGGGTGTCACCTCCCTGCCAGAGCCCGAGGAGGAGGAGGAGGAAGAGGAGGAGAAGCTGCAGGAGAGAAGCAGAAGGCGGGTAAGGGGCTTGTCCAGGGTCATGGTGCTGGGGCACCAGGGTGTCCTGGTGGTGCTGCTGGAGGACCATGGTGTCCCGGAGGTGCTGGAGGACCATGGTGTCCTGGAGGTGCTGGAGGACCACAGAGACCCAGGAGGCCCCTGTATCCCAGCACCCCCCAACAGGTCCCTGCTCGCTCCTCTTGCAGTTGCTGCCAGAGGTCAGACCTCTGCAGGTGGGTGGTGGGTGGAGCTGGGTGGGCCCTGGGGGCAGGTTCTGGGGGGGTTGAGCAGCTGCCACTGCCCAGCAGAGGGGACTGAGCCTGGGGACTTCTTGGCTGTGCCTCCCCCCCAGGGCTGGGTGCTCCATTTGTGGGGTCTGCATCACCTCGGGGTCTTCAGTGCCTTGGGAACTCTATGTATGACCTTGGGCATCCATCACTTTTGGGGTCTCCATCACCCCCATGGTGACTCCTCAGGGTCTCCATTGCCTTGGGGCTGGTGTTCTCCATCGTCTCAGTTCTCCGTTGCCTCCAGCTCTCCATCATTTTGGGTTGGCCACCACTTCAGGGTTGCCCATCACCCTGGGCTCTCTAACATCTGGGGTTGCTCATCACCACGGCTGCCTCACCACCATGGGCTCTCCATGACCTCAGGGCCTCAACCTGCTCAGGTTCTCCCTCGTCTCAGGGTCCATCACCTCATTGCCTCGGGTTCTCCATCACTTTGGGGGTCTCCATGGCCTTGGGGGGTCTCAGGGCTCAGCACCAGCAGTGTTGGGAGGGCTGTAGAGCCTCGGGCAGGTGGTGACCAGCAGAGCTGAGGCACCTCTGACACCCTGGTAGCTTCTGCAGGCCAAGGAGGCGTCACAGGTGGCCCCAGAGCTGTCAGCCATGGTAGTCTACAGCCAGGCTGTCCCCTTCCCTGGCCTGGCCCAGGCCCTGTGCCACCCCCAGCCCTGCCAGGTCTCCTCCTTCAGCGAGAGGAAGGCTCGGAAGCTCATCAAGGAGGCAGGTGAGGACAATGGGACAGGGATGGGGACAGAGCAGCTCCATCCTCCTCACCTCGGGATGCAGGATGGGGCTGTGACCCTCGGGTTCTGTCACTGAGGTGGCTTCAGGGTGGTGGTTGGGGACAGGCTGGTCTGGTGGGACTAGGGGCTGGTGTCAGGGTCTGGGGGAAGGTCACAGGTCAGGGTTTGGGATGTGGCATCTGGGTCCAGGGTCAGGTCTGGGATGAAGAGTTGGGCTCAAAGTCTGGGATCTGAGGTCCAGGGTCAGGGTCAGGGTCAAGGTCTGGGGGGAGGGTCTATGATCCAGGGTCAAGGTTTGGGGTCTAAAGTCCAGGGCTGAGGTCAAGGTCATGGCCTAGGGTCAGGGTCCAGGGCTCAGACTGAGCCAGGGTGGGAGGTCTGGGGCCAGGGGCCCAAGGTCAAGGTGAAGGTGAAGGTCAAGGGCTGGGGTCTCAGCCCCGGGGTCCAGGCTCAGGCTGGGGTTGACATTTTGGGGGCTGGTTGTCCCAGCCAGGTGGGCTCCATCTGTGTTCCCAGGCAGAGGGACACAGGCTGGTCCCTGTCCCCAGGCAGGGTCCTCCTCGGGGGCCTCCTCCTCC
>NW_009953384.1:21607-22018 GCF_000747805.2 Chaetura pelagica
GCCCCTGTCCCCCCAGGTTCCCCCAAGGCCCCTGTCCCCCATCAGTCCCCCCAAGGCCCCTGTCCCCCCAGGCCCACCCCTGGGGAGGCTGCACACCCGGCAGCTCAGCCGTGTCTACCCCCTGGGGCTGAAGATGGACTCCTCCAACTACAACCCCCAGGAGATGTGGAACATGGGCTTCCAGCTGGGTGAGACCCCCACACCGGGATCCCCACGGGGACAACCCCCCAGCCCCGAGGTGGTGACCCAGCCTGGTGTCCCCCTGTCCTTGCAGTTGCCCTCAACTTCCAGACCCCGGGTTACGAGATGGACCTGAACACGGGGCGGTTCCTGGGCAACGGGGCC
Source organism: Chaetura pelagica (assembly GCF_000747805.2). Classification (NCBI taxonomy): domain Eukaryota; kingdom Metazoa; phylum Chordata; class Aves; order Apodiformes; family Apodidae; genus Chaetura; species Chaetura pelagica. The sequence continues at coordinate 21,953 of NW_009953384.1, forward strand.
TGTGGTTACGTGCTGAAGCCCCCCAGCCTGCGCAGCCCACCCGGGGGTCCCGCCCCCCGCCTGGCC
>NW_009953384.1:22320-23766 GCF_000747805.2 Chaetura pelagica
CCCCGCACCCTTCCAGGTGCCACCAACCCCCCTCCCGGTGCCACCAGCATCCCTCCTGGTGCCACCAACATCCCTCCTGGTGCCACCAACATCCCTCCTGGTGCCACCAACATCTTTTCTGGTGCCACCAACACCCCTCCTGGTGCCACCAACCCCATGCCCAGCCAGGTGCTACCTGCACACCTCCTCGGTGCCACCAACATCTCTTCTCCCGAGGTCGCTGCCCTGTCCTCACATCTCTTTGGGTGCCACTCGTGTCCCTCCTCCTGGGGACACCGGCCCTGTGTCCAGCCCCAGCCATGTGCCACCCCTGTCCCCAGGTGATCTCAGCTCAGCAGCTGCCCAAGGTGACAGGGCAGAAGGACAGTGCCATCGTGGACCCCCTGGTGCGGGTGGAGCTCCACGGGGTCCCCCCCGACTGCAGCCGCCAGCAGACACGCCACAAGGTCAACAACGGTGAGAGCCCACCTGGCCCTGGGGACCTGTCCCCAGCCCTGGGACACCCAGAGAGACCCCGGAGACACCCTGGGACACCCTGGGACACTCGGGGAGACCCCGGGACACCCGGGGACACCCCAGGGACACCTCAGCACAACCCCCTCTCCCCCAGTACAGCCCTGTCTGGCCACAGTGTCACCCCCACTCCCCCAGTATGCCCTATCATGGCCTCAGTCTGGTCCTAGTATGACCCCCACTCCCCCAGTGCAGCCCAGTCTGGCCCCTCCACCACCTCCATTCCCCAGTCCGCCCCATCACGGCCCCAGTCTGACCCCCAGTCACCCCAGTCCCCACACATCCCAGTGCAGGACATAGCTCAGCCAGGGCAGGGCTGATCCTGCCCCACCCCCCTGGCTGCTGGGTGACCATGGTGGCTGCTCCTCCTCATCCTATCCTCCTCATCCTCCTCCTCATCCTCTTCCTCCTCCTTCTCATTCTTCTCCTCATCATCCTTCTACTCCTCATCCTCAATCCTCTTCATCCTCCTCATCCTCCTCCTCCCCATCCTCATCCTTCTCATCCTCCTTATCCTCATCCTCAACCTCCTTTATCCTTTATCCTCAACCTCCTCCACTTTATCCTCCTCCACTTTATCCTCCTCATTCTCATCATCTTTCTCCTCCTTATCTTCATCCTCATCCTCAACCTCCTCCTCCTAATCCTCCTCATCCCCCTCCTCAGGGTTCAACCCTCGCTGGGAGGAGACGCTGCGGTTCCAGGTGCGGGCACCTGAGCTGGCGCTGCTGCGCTTCGTGGTGGAGGATCACGACAGCACCTCCCCCAACGACTTCGTGGGGCAGTTCACGCTGCCCCTGCCCAGCGTGCGGGCAGGTGGGTGGCTCTGCCCGCGGCCACCGCAGGGACAGGGGGTCCCTCCTGCCACCCGCTCAGCCCTCTCTGTCCCCAGGGTACCGGCACGTCCACCTGCTCTCCAGGGACGGGGCGCCC
>NW_009953384.1:23987-25876 GCF_000747805.2 Chaetura pelagica
TCATCCTCCTCATCCTCCTCCTCCCCATCCTCATCCTTCTCATCCTCCTTATCCTCATCCTCAACCTCCTTTATCCTTTATCCTCAACCTCCTCCACTTTATCCTCCTCCACTTTATCCTCCTCATTCTCATCATCTTTCTCCTCCTTATCTTCATCCTCATCCTCAACCTCCTCCTCCTAATCCTCCTCATCCCCCTCCTCAGGGTTCAACCCTCGCTGGGAGGAGACGCTGCGGTTCCAGGTGCGGGCACCTGAGCTGGCGCTGCTGCGCTTCGTGGTGGAGGATCACGACAGCACCTCCCCCAACGACTTCGTGGGGCAGTTCACGCTGCCCCTGCCCAGCGTGCGGGCAGTTGGGTGGCTCTGCCCGCGGCCACCGCAGGGACAGGGGGTCCCTCCTGCCACCCGCTCAGCCCTCTCTGTCCCCAGGGTACCGGCACGTCCACCTGCTCTCCAGGGACGGGGCGTCCCTGGCCCCGGCCACGCTCTTCGTGCACATCAGATGTAAGAGCCTGTGAGGTCCCCACGGCAGGGACACGGTGTCCCCCGTGTGGGGACAACATGGTCCTCCCCTCCTGCAGCAGAGACACCAGCTCCCTGCGGGGGGACAACCTGGGGACACGGCTCAGCTGGTGTGGGGACAGCAGGGCTGCCTAGGGGACCCGAGGGGGCAGGGACACCCCCGTGTCCCCTGGTGCCACCTCCGTGTCCCCTAGTGCCACCCCATCTGCTGACATGCCCTGCTCCTCCCCTCCCTGGCTGTGACCCCCAGGGGACAGGGATGCTGTGACAAGCAGGACAGGGTGGCCAGGCCACCAAAAGCCCAGCACAGCTCTGGAGCAGTGACAGGGGTGACAGCAACCCAAGGATGTCACCACCCAGGGACACGCTGGATCCCAACCCCGTCTTGGCCTGCAAGGACAGACCCATCGCCGTGCAGACCCCAAGGGGACCCTGCCACCACGTGCCACCACCAGGGGCCACCTCTCCAGCCCCGGCGACGGTCACAGACACACACCCGGTCACCAGCCACTCCAATAAAGGTTTTATTTTGACACAGTCTGTCCCGGTGTCCCTGTCACCTTCCGGGGCCCCTTGGGGGGGGGACAAGAGCTGAGCCCACCCCCCGACACAGAGCTACCCATGGGTGCTGCACCCATAGAGGGGAAATCATCAGAGCAGCCCCCAAAACTGTGGCAGGGACAGGGGGAGGGTCCCACTGGACACCCCAAACCCCCACTGGGCCATGGGGACACAGGAGGGGACACAGAGGTAACTGCACAGGTGACATGGGACCCCAAGCAGGGGGAAGGTGATGGTGCAGGCTGGGGGGATGTGGTGGGCTCCAGGTCCCCCCCCGATGCCCTGCAGGTCCAGGCTTAGGTGGGCAAAGCCCCTGGGGGTCGCTGGAGGGGACACAGCTGGGGCTGGGCCTTGGTGTGCAGCTTTAGAGACCTTTGGCTGGAAGGGCTGGAGCATCTTGGAGCTTCCAGGCACAGTTCCTGCCCGGGCAGGGGGGACAGAGGGTGCTCCCCTCCCAGCACATCCTGATGGGATCAAGGTTTGCCAGGAACCAGCTTCTCCTTCACCTTGGAGGTTCCTGATGGAGACTCTGGGGTGGCTGGAGATGCTGAAGTCCTGGAGCTGGTGGGGTGACACCCGTGGGGTGACACTGATGGCACAGGGCAGCAGCTCCCGTGTCCCAGCTTCCTTACACTCAGAGAAAAGCAGTCGAGCAGAACCCAGAGGAGGGGACGGATCATCCCCCCCTGCCCAAAGCCCCGGCGAGGGGCGGAGAGGAAGGAGGAGTTGGAGCAGGGGGGGGGGAGGGAACCAGATCCCGGAGCCGGGTCCCCCCGCGGGTCTTCGGGCTCTGCTGCTGCTCCTG
>NW_009953384.1:26321-30866 GCF_000747805.2 Chaetura pelagica
AGGGGTGTCCATGAGGGTTTTCCCACCTGTTTTGGGGTATTTGGGAGCAGGGAGAGCTCTGGGCATGTGGCCAAATGGGGACAAGGACCCTGGGCAGCTCAGCACTGGGGAGGTGACAGATGCTCGGGGTGTGACAGGGCTGCAGGACGAGCCCAGGTTGGTTGTAGGTTATAACAACAAGAGGTTTGGGAGCAGCTGCTTCTCAAGAGCCTGGTCCTGGGACAGGCCCCTCCAAAGGCCACCAGCCCTGCCAAGTCCCAGGCTGCACCCTGGAGAGCAGGTCTAGCACCCAACTGGAGAGCAAAGGGGTGGCTGAAACCTCCCAGAGCTTCTCCAAAGGCTCAGAGTGAGGGAGGGGTGAGGGCACCTGGAGCCACCTGCTCTGCCCAGGGAGCCAAAGCCTCGTTACTGCCATTAACGAGCTGCTGTGGAGCTGCTGGGGGGGCTTCTGGTGCTCAAGCACTGTCCTCTCCAAGGTGAATGAGTCACATCACCAGGGTGGAGGTGCAGCAGAACTGGGTGCTGCCTAAAAACGGCCCCAGGCAGCAGCCAGGGTGCCCACTGCTGCAGGGACAAGATGACAGCCCTGCCACCCCCTGGCTCTGAACCACAGGATCATTCTGGTTGGAAAAGACCCTTAAGATCATCAAGTCCAACCATAACCCAACTCTATCAACCATTAACCCAACTAATGTCCAACGCTAACCCATGTCCCTCAGCACCATCTCCAGGGCTTGGAACCCCCTCCAGGGATGGGGACTCCCCCCCTGCCCTGGGCAGCCTGGGCCAGGCCCTGACAACCCTTGCCAGGGAGAAACTGTTCCCAAGGTCCAACCTCAGCCTCCCCTGGCACAACTTGAGGCCGGTTCCTCTGCTCCTGCCCCTTGTTCCTGGGGAGCAGAGCCCGACCCCCCCTGGCTCCAACCTCCTCTCAGGCAGCTGCAGAGCCAGCAGGTCTCCCCTCAGCTCCTTGGCTCCAGGCTGGACACCCCCAGCTCCCTCAGCTGCTCCTGCTCACACTTGTGCTCCAGCCCCTTCCCCAGCTCCCTTGCCCTTCCCTGGACACGCTCCAGCCCCTCCGTGTCCTTCTTGTCCCCAGGGGCCCAGAACTGACCCCAGGATTCCAGGTGCAACAAGGACCCCACTGCCACCAGGTCTTGCTCAATGGCTCTCAAGCTCCTCTGCTCTCTCTCTCAGGTCTGCTGTCCCCCCACCAGGCTAACACCAGGGTACAGGGCTGTGTGGTGACACTGGATCCTGTGCAGGCTCTCAGGGCACAGCAACCACCTCCCTGCTGACTCTCACAACCAGTGGTGTCACATCTGTCACCCTGCAGCCCCCTGCCTGTCCCTCTCTGTCCCTGCCCTCCCTCCACAGTGGGAGGAGGCTGTTGGTGCCCACGGGGGAGGTTCTGGACCAGGACCTGCTCCAGCCCAGGAGTGCCTGGAGCTGGGGGAGAACCAGGGCCTTTCCCCAGGGACAGGCTGGGGTGGGCACAGCAGGAGAGCTCCCAGGAGCCTGGGAGCACCAGTGGCAAACTCATTCCCCTGGGGGGGATAACCCCCCAGCCCAGCAGCCCCCACACTGACCTTTTCTGGTGCCATACTGGGACACTTCCAATTGTACAGGTAATACTGCAGGTTCCCGTCCCCAATCCCAAACTTCAGCTTCTCCAGGAAGGTTTTGTTTTCCATCAGATCCAGTGCATTGAAGACGTCAAATCCTTTCTGCAGGAGCAGGACATGGACCTGTCAGCCCCTCATGCCCGCGGGATGGGCAGTTCCTCCCATCCTGGAGCCACCTGCTCCCTCTCCAGCCCAGCTCTGCAGCCCTGGGAAAGGGGTGAACCCCCAGAGCCCTCCACCCCTCAGCTCAGCAGCGGGTGGGGAACCAGCAGCTCCCCAGGCTGGGCAGAGGGAGGGGTTGGGGCCCCCCCATGGCCCCATCCCAGAGGCATATCCCCCCTGCTGCCCCTCCTGGGGAGGCAGATCCTTTAGGATTTGGGATTGTACAGCCCTGGGTACAAGCCCTGCCCCATGGACAGGCAGCCCCACCAACCCAAGAGTGGCCACGTTGGCGGTGAGAACACGGTGTCCGGTGAGAACACGGTGCCCAGTGAGCTGCCCAGTGCCCAGTGAGCTGCCCAGTGAGCTCCTGGTGCCCAGTGAGCTGCCCAGTGAGCTCCTGGTGCCCAGTGAGCTGTCCAGTAAACTCCTGGTGCCTAGTGAGCTGCCCAGTGCCCAGTGCCCTTCCCACCACGCTGCCCCTGCCCCCCAGCCCCCCCACGCACCGACTTGGCGAGGATGAGCGCGTCGCTCATGAGGTCGATGAGGGGGGTCTTGGTGTGGACGTTGTAGAAGGAATAAGCAGCTTTGAGGCTCTTGTGGGTCGGGTGGTTCATGATGGTGGAGGGCAGCGTGTAGAAGCTCAGGAAGTCTGTCACCTGCCCAGGGGAGCTCTGGAGGCCACAAGGGACACCACAACATGTCAGGACCTGGACAAAGCCCATCTGGAGCCTCAGAGAGGCTTTGCCAGCCCAGCTGGGGTGTGGGGTCCCTGCAGGAACCTGGGGGCAGCCCAGGACTTGAGGGACCATCCCCCAGCACCTCAAAACTCCCACCCACGAGCATAGAATCATGGAATGGGTTGGGTTGGAAGGGACCTTAAAGGTCATCAGGTTCCAACCCCCTGCATGGGCAGGGACACCTCCCACCAGCCCAGGCTGCTCCAAGCCCCATCCAACCTGCCCTTCAACACTGCCAGGGATGGGGCAGCCACAGCTTCCCTGGGCAACCTAGGCCAGGCTCTCACCACCCTCACAGCAAAGAATTTCCTCCTCATGTCTCACCTCAATCTCCCTCTTCCAGTTTCAATCCATCCCCCTCATCCCATCCCTCCCTGCCCTTGTCCCAAGCCCCTCCCTGCTTTCCTGGAGCCCCTTCAGGCACTGGAAGCTGCTCTAAGGTCCCCCTGGAGCCTTCTCTTCTCCAGGCTGAACCCCCCAACTCTCCCAGCCTGGCTCCAGAGCAGAGCTGCTCCAGCCCTTGCATCATCCTCATGGCCCTTCTCTGGACCCTCTCCAACAGCTCCATGTCTCTCCTGTGCTCAGGGCTCCAGAGCTGGACACAGCACCCCAGGGGGGTCTCACCAGAGCAGAGCAGAGGGGACAATCCCCTCCCTGGCCCTGCTGGCCACACTTCTTGTGATGCAGCCCAGGATGGGTTGGCTCTCTGGGTTCTGAGCACACACTGGGGGCTCATGTCCAGCTTCTCATCTCCTCCCACCCCCAAGCCCTTCTCCTCAGGGCTGCTCTCCAGCCATTCTCCCCCAGCCTGGATTGGTGTCTGGGCTTGCACCAACCCAGGGGCAGGACCCTGCACTTGGCCTTGTTGATCTCCATGAGGTTGGCACTGGCCACCTCTCCAGCCTGTCCAGCTCCCTCTGGATGGATCCCTTCCCCCTTGGGTCTCAACCACACCACCCAGCTTGGGATCATCAGCAAACCTGCTGAGGAGACACTCAATCCCACTTGTCTCCAACAAAGATGTCAAACAGCACTGGTCCCACTACTGATCCCTGGGGACACCACTTGTCACCTGCCTCCATTTGGACACTGAGCCATTGACCACAGCTCCCTGGGTGGAGCCATCCAGCCCATTATCTATTCACTAGGTGGTTCATCTGGTGGTTCATCAGATCCTTGTCTTGTCAGTCTGGAGACCAGGATGTCAAATGCCTTGCACCAATCCAGGTAGATAACATCAGTTGCTCTACCACTACCCCCCACCTCTGTAGCCTTGTCATAGGAGGCCACCCAACTGGTCAGGCATGATTTACCCTTCCTGAAGCCACGTTGTTGTCACCAACCACCTCCTTTTCCACGCGCATCCCCACCCAAGGTGACCTCCCCGTCACTCCCAGAGCTCAGCACGCGCTCCCAGTGGGGGCAGAAGCCCAGGAACCCCCCCCTGCCTTTCTCCTGCCCCCTCACCTCTACCACAAAGGTGTCGATGATGTTCTCCTGAGGTAAGAACCAGTGCTCCACCTCCTCCCTGCTCATGATGGGCGTCAGGTGGAACAGCTGCAGGTACTGGGTCAAGAGCTGGTGCACGGCCGGGACGTCTCGGGGCTCCATGGGCCGCAGGCCGGGGGTCTTGGGAGTCTGCAGGGGTGGGATCAATGGTTTGACTTGGTTGCTTTAATCACCCAAGGGCTCTCTGACAAGCAGACCAAGACACCCTCTGCTTCCATCAGCCCATTTCCAGCCCCACAGCCCCACACTCTGCCCCCGCTGGGAGCAGGACGGGAGGGATCGGCCCTGACGCTGATGGGAAAGGTCAGAGAGGACAGCAGGTCCCACAGCCCCACGAGCCAGGTCATGTCCCTCTGGACGTGGCCTCCTGCCCACCAGTGACACAAGGGCCCTGTTTCCCCCAGGTCTCTGCTCCTGGTGGCAGTGGGGATGGGCTGGGAGACGTGCCCTGGGCACCTCAAGGAACCACAAGGAACCTCCTGACATTATTCCCAGTTGGACTTGTTTTCTAA
>NW_009953384.1:30888-34394 GCF_000747805.2 Chaetura pelagica
TCAGCAGAGCCCAAGTCCAGCAGCATGGGCAGGTTCTGAGGGTCTGAGAAAATATGGGGAGCTACAAAGCAGCAGCTGTGGTGGGAGGCAGGAAGCAGGTGCTGGGCACAGAGCAGCTCTCTCCACCCAAAATGAGCAGCTCTGACTAACAGGGAGAAGCCACTATGGTCAGGGAAGGTGGTGACAACTTTTGTTGGGCTTTTTACTCCCATGTCCAGCTGGGGAACTTCCCCAGCATGACAAATGCAGTGATAGAACTGAGGGGTTTGACTGAAGAATGAGGGACTAACCCAGCTTCAGGTGGTTCCCAGGCTGTGTTTGCTGAGATGGAGGTTGTCATATCTATGTTCTGGTTCTACCAGGAGGACAAGATATGACTCAGCATGAAACAAAAGCTCATGGGCTCCTCCAGCTGCAAGAACTTGCCCTTAAAATGCAGGTACCCAAGCAAAAATCAATCAAGATTAAATAAAGCCCCATGGCTTTGAGAAAGTCATTTACTACATGAAGCAAAGCCCAGTTCTCCAGGCAGGGGACTCAACCTTGGCTTAGATGTTTGAGTCTCCAGTTCCCAGTCCCACCCTTGCTCCAAATTCAAATAAACATAGGTGAGACATGAGGAGGAAATTCTTTGGTGTGAGGGTGGTGAGAGCCTGGCCCAGGTTGCCCAGGGAAGCTGTGGCTGCCCCATCCCTGGCAGTGTTGAAGGGCAGGTTGGATGGGGCTTGGAGCAGCCTGGGCTGGTGGGAGGTGTCCCTGCCCATGCAGGGGGTTGGGACTGGATGATCTTTAAGGTCCCTTCCAACCCAAACCAGTCTGGGATTCTGGGATTCCAACTCATGAGCTCTGGCACCCACCTCAGGCAACCGGTAAAGCTTCATGGTACGTTGCATAGTCATGTTCCTGCTCAGGTGGGAAAATTTGACCTCAATGAGCTTCCGAGGGTTCAGGGAGCGGTGCCAGTACCTGTGGAAACACACTGGTGGTGGGAGGCTTGTCCTGAAGCAGCAGGAGGGCTGGTGGGCATGGGGTTCTGGGAGCTGCCATGGGAGGGCAAGAGAGACCAGCACTCCAAAGTGGCCAGCAAGGAACAACAAAGGTGGCTTGAAGGGCTTGTGCTGTGGAAAGTCCTGCCTTGTGGCACATGCAGGGGGGTGGAACCAGATGATCTTCCAGGTCCCTTCCAACCCAAACCATTCTATGATTCCATGAGCAGCTTAAGCAAAGCTATGGAGCTTCATCCTGGCAGGATGGTGAGAGGAAGAGAAACCTGGGCTGGAATCAATCCCTCCTGTCCCAGGGAATCCCACACGCTCTACACGACCACAGCAGGGATCCCAGGCAGGGAAAATCTGCAGACCAAGATCTCTATGGAGAACTACAGGAACTCACCTGCAAGTCCCCACAGGCTTGGGCAGCACCACCCCTGCTGTGTACACAGCCTGGAAGATCCCCTCCAGGTGAACCCGCCGCGTGATCTCGCGGATCAGGACCGGAGCCACCCGCTTGGAGCGCAGCTTCTTGTGGACACACAGGAAGTTTATCTCCACCATCTTCTTCTCTCTGGGGAAAGAAAGAAGGCTGAGGATGAGACTCAGCTGGCCTGGAAAAGTCAGTCTGACACCCTGGGCAGCTCTGAAGTCCTCAACACAAGGAGGACATGGAGATGTTGGACAGAGTCCAGAGGAGGCCATGGAGATGCTGGGAGGGCTGGAGCAGCTCTGGGACAGGCTGGGAGAGTTGGGGTGTTCAGCCTGGAGAAGAGAAGGCTCCAGGGAGACCTTAGAGCAGCTTCCAGTGCCTGAAGGGGCTCCAGGAAAGCTGGGGAGGGGCTTTGGACAACAGCAGGGAGGGATGGGATGAGGGGAATGGTCTTTAACTAGAGCAGGGGAGATTTAGATCAGAGATCAGGAAGTTCATTCCCAGGAGGCTGCCCAGAGAGGTGTTGGAGGCCCCATCCCTGGAGATATTAAAAGTCAGGCTTGATGGGGCTCTGAGCAACCTGATTTAGTTCGAGAGGTCCCTGAGCACTGCCAGGGGGCTGGACTAGATGACCTTTAAGGGTCCCTTCCAAATCCACCTGTTCTATGAGTTACCTCCAGCCCCTTTAAGAGAAAGAGGAGTCAAAGCCTCGGGGAAGGCCGAGGGGCAAGGGCTGGGTTTGGAGAACTCTCCTTTCAGCTGTTACCCAAGGTTTTTCCAGGGAAAATGGTGTCCATCCAGCTCTGGAGGACTTCTGTAAGACAGAGCTCTAAGCTGACCTCCCTTGGTGAGGAAAACAGCCCTCACAGCTGCTGACTACAAGAGGTCCCAGAACCTCAGCGCCCACCCGAAAAACCCCCACCTTCTCCTCCAAGAGACAAATCATCTCCTGGGCAGGTCATGGAGCTCTGGTGGTCACGGAGGACCATGTGGTCAGAGCTCCTCAGAGCTCCCAGAACACCTCCCAGCCAGCAAGGTGAGCCATGGCTGAGCAGCACTCACGTGTCGTAGATGTGGATGGTGGCCGGAATTGCGCTGATAAATCCAACCAGCTTCTTGCTGGAGACAACCCTGACCCCACAGTGCCACTGGGGCAACCAGCCTGGGGGACGCAGGGCCCTGGAGAAGACACACACTTCAGAGGTCACGTCCCACCAGAGGTCCCCCATGTCCCCCCGTGCTGCCCTGGGACACCCCGTGTCCTGCTCCACCCGCCTGACATCGCCGTGGGTTTGCAGGGCGAGGGGGACAAGGCAGGACCACTGGGATCCAGGGCAAGTCCTGCTCTCTGTGGCCAAGGGGAGTTTCCACTGGTGACACAGGAGGAAAATCATGTTCCTCGAGTTGTGAACGCCCTGAGGAAACAGCAGCTCTGATGCAACAGATCTCCAAGTCCTACTGCTGGCACAGTCACTTGGCAGCGCCTTGTCCTACAGCCCCGGGACACCAGGAAGCTCCTCAGCTCCTGGGATTGCTACAGACACTCCAGGGTTCAAATTAAATTTAGGTTAGACCTTAGGAAGAAGTTCTTCAGCATGAGGGTGGTGAGACACTAGCACAGGTTGCCCAGGGAAGCTGTGGCTGCCCCATCCCTGGCAGTGTTGAAGGGCAGGTTGGATGGGGCTTGGAGCAGCCTGGGCTGGTGGGAGGTGTCCCTGCCCATGCAGGGGGTTGGAACTAGATGATCTTGAAGGTGCCTCCAACCCAAACCAGTCTGGGATTCCATGAAAAGAGGAAAAAAACATCTCTTTTTATTCTCCCACAACCCAAAGAAGCCCAAGGCAGGGTGGACTGGGCAAGAGACCCCTCTGTGGGACACCACACCCGCCTCGTGACAGATGGGGAAGGGAGGTGTTGGAAAGAAGTGAGAGGATCATCTGAGGAGGCTGCAGAGCTGTCACTGGGACCAGCAGCATCCCCACCCCACTCACCACAGCAGGAACTCGGGGGAGTAGTCGAAGCGGAACATGTTGTCGTCGTCCTCCACGTAGTTCTCGTTCAGGAGCGTGTACAGCTCCTTCAGC
>NW_009953384.1:34406-36710 GCF_000747805.2 Chaetura pelagica
ATGAGTCTTGGTTCTTCAGCCACCACACACCCCAGCTGCCCTCAGACCAGCCCCCCCCAGCACTGCTGGTGTGGCCCTGTCCCTGCCACCAGCGCCACCAGAGCAGGACAAGCAGCAGGACACACAGACAAGTCCTGCTGCCCTCGTGTCATCCCCCGGGGAGATGGGTCTGGAAAGTCTTCCTGAGGGATCCACCTGGGTTCAGGCATCCTTAAGATGCACATGGAGAACTCCATGTTCATCCCCATGAAGAAACCAGGCCAACCTGGCAGGGGTGAGAGGTGACTCCATGGTGGGGGGGGGGTCAGACCCACCCAACTCCACAAAAATGACCCCAGGGCTGGAGCAGCTCTGCTCTGGAGACAGGCTGGGAGAGCTGGGGTGTTCAGCCTGGAGAAGAGAAGGCTCCAGGGAGACCTTAGAGCAGCTTCCAGTGCCTGAAGGGGCTCCAGGAAAGCTGGGGAGGGACTTGGGACAAGGGCAGGGAGGGATGGGATGAGGGGGATGGATGAAAAGTGGAAGAGGGAGATTGAGGTGAGACATGAGGAGGGAATTCTTTGCTGTGAGGGTGGTGAGAGCCTGGCCCAGGTTGCCCAGGGAAGCTGTGGCTGCCCCATCCCTGGCAGTGTTGAAGGGCAGGTTGGATGGGGCTTGGAGCAGCCTGAGCTGGTGGGAGGTGTCCCTGCTCATAGCAGAGGTTTGGAACCTGATGATCTTTAGGGTCCCTTCCAATCCAAACCAATCTGGGATTCCATGACTCTCTGAAGCCCAAGGAGAGAGCACGAGCACTGAGCTGGAGAGCTGCTTGCTGTGGTGAAGGACGTGTTCCCATCCTCAAACTCATCTTCCTCAGTCCAAGCACAGAACTGCCAACCCAGCAATGGTGATGCCCTCCCTGCAGTTGTTGGCCAAGCTGCTGGTACTCACCACAGCCCTGTCCCCGAGGTCCAGAGCATCCCAGGTGAAGCCCTGGGGCAAGGTGTATGGCTCCTGGCGGATGTTGTCTTTGTCTGGCTCAACAGGACCATGGGTGTTCACCACTTCTCCTGCAAGAGACAGTAAGGAGCCATGAGGATGCTTTGTTGATTGAGGTAAGTCTCCATGACACCTCAGTCTGGTGACCAACATGCCTCACATCTCCCAGCCCAGGTCCCTGGAGTGGGCAGCCAGGGATCCCCACTTCATCCACCAGTTTGGGACATGCCACCTGTCCAGTGTGACACGTGGCCAGGGAGCCCAAACTCCTCTTTCAGGGGGACTGGTGGAGGTGATGGGGCAGCAGAGGAGGTGACCAAACCCACTAGAGATTCAGGGTCACAGCTACATCCTCCAGGTCTTCAGCCTTTCCTCTCCCCACAATCCCAGTGCTTTCCCAGCAGCCATCCCATCAGATCCCAGTTCCCCACTGCCAGCTGGCTGGCACCAGGGCTTCCCTCCTGCTGCTCCTGAGGAGCTGCAGAGAACAAGACAACTTTTGTGGACACCCCCTGACTCCTGGCACCCCCAACTCTACCAAGAGACATGGGTTCAAGCTCTGGCTTCCTCAGGGACATCAAGGCAGGGGCACCACTTGGGTGCTACCAAGAGAAGCACACTGTGCTAATTAAGAGTTCCCTTAGTGAAGGACTGAAGTTTTCCAGGTAATGGGGAGGTGAAGACAAACCCAGAGCATCAACTGTCCTACCACCCAAGGCAGCTTCCAGCAAGGTTCACCCCTGGCTGTCCTCTCTTGTTTTGGGCACCTGCTCTGAGATCCAGCCCCAAAAAACTCACAACACTTTGGTTACCTGTCCCTAACCAGCCTCGTGACACCAGGGCCAGCACCTGCTCCTGAGCAAGGACCACGAGACACCAGAGCCTGGTGAGGGGCTGGGACCAGGGCACAGCCAGGAGCTGTGCAGGGGAGTGGGGCTCGGTTGGGCCTCTCCTTCCCCAGAATATCCCCACACCCTTCCTGCAGGGTTCAGCTCAGCAGAGCTGATGTTTGCCAGGCTGGGTGGAGAATGGATGGAGAACAGCCCTGAGGAGAAGGACTTGGGGGTGTTGGATGATGAGAAGCTCAACATGGACCAGCACCGTGTGGTGATCCCAGAACCCACCCGTGTCCTGGGCTGTGTCACCAGCAGCGTGACCAGCAGGGCCAGGGAGGGGATTGTCCCCTCTGCTCTGCTCTGCTCTGGTGGGACCCCCTGCAGGGCTGGGAACAGCTCTGGGGTCCCCAACACAAGAAGGACACGGAGCTGTTGGAGAGAGGCCAGAGGAGGCCACAGAGATGCTGGGAGGGCTGGAGCAGCTCTGCTCTGG
>NW_009953384.1:36964-45188 GCF_000747805.2 Chaetura pelagica
GGTTGGAATCTGATGATCTTTAAGGTCCCTTCCAACCCAAACCATTCAGTGATTCCATGATTCTGTGACAAGTGTCACTGATGCCTTTGAAGGCCACATGGGACAGCAGGGATGAGACATCCAAGGACTCACTTGCTGGCCAAAATCCAGATTCTTTGGGCTTCTTTGAGCAGCCAGGTGACCACGAGGCTCCTCCCAAGGACCACCAGTCAGTGAGGAGCTGCACATACCTAGCTTGGGCACTGGCTGCGTGTCCCAGAACTGGTAGCTCCTCTTGCTGGCCTCCTCCATGGTTTTGGCAGGACCTTGACCTACAGAGAAGAGCTCGATGGCTTTTTGAATCTCCTGGATCCTCTCAGCAGGTAAAGAGTTCATCTGAGAGCAGAAAAGGAGGGTGGAGAGACAAAATGAGCAAGTTGAGTCATCAGGGCTGTGTTTCAGCTCCTCATCAGGGGAACCTGGAGCTGACCCAGCCTTGGGGCACTTCTGGGATGGGGAGGGTGGGCAGGACAAGCCCTGCCCAGCCTGGATCTCTTGTAACCCTCTACAGGATGGATGAACCCTTCACCAGCCACCCAGCACACATCCAGGCCTGGCTTCCAGGCACTCTTGGGTCACTGAAAGGGCATGACCTGCCTGAAAATGCTTGAAGCTTCAGCTCAGGAGGGTGCTGGGAGCCCCAAGAGCAAACATCTCTGCTGGCTGATGCCCATGCAGAACCACCTTGGGCCAACCCACACCCAGCACTGGGGCTTCTGTGGGGGCTTTTCTCTCTCTGCTTCAGCCTCCATCTCCTCCACCACGTCTGCAAACTGCAGGTTCCAGAGGAGTCCCTGGGCACCTTGGAGCAAGACCAGGTGCAGAGGCCAAGTGAAGATGAAGGACATTTTCCTCCTCCCTCCCATGCAGAGCCTGGGCAGGGTGGGCAGCTCTGTGCTGAGCACCTCCCTGGCTCCCCACCAGGTTAGTCTGAAACACTCAGAGCCCCAGTTTCATGCTCTGCACAGTAAGAAGGGCAACATCTCAGAAGTGTTTGGATGGGAACTGGGCACTGGACAGAAAAATGCCAAGTGCTGGGTCCTGCCCTTGGGTCACACCAACCCCAGGCAACTCTTCAGGCTTGGGGCAGAGGGGCTGGGAAGTGCCCAGGGGAAAAGGACCTGGAGGTGTTGGTTGACAGCAGGATGTGAGCCAGGGGGTGCCCAGGTGGCCAAGAAGGCCCCAGCATCCTGGCTGGTACCAGCTGTGGTGTGGGCAGCAGGAGCAGGGCAGGGATTGTCCCCTGTGCTGGCACTGGTGGGGCCAGACCTGGAATCCTGGGGTCAGTTCTGGGCTCCTGGGGACAAGAAGGACATGGAGGGGCTGGAGCGTGTCCAGGGAAGGGCAAGGGAGCTGGGGAAGGGGCTGGAGCACAAGTGTGAGCAGGAGCAGCTGAGGGAGCTGGGGGTGTCCAGCCTGGAGACCAGGAGCTGAGGGGAGACCTGCTGGCTCTGCAGCTGCCTGAGAGGAGGTTGGAGCCAGGGGGGGTCGGGCTCTGCTCCCCAGGAACAAGGGGCAGGAGCAGAGGAACCGGCCTCAAGTTGTGCCAGGGGAGGCTGAGGTTGGACCTTGGGAACAGTTTCTCCCTGGCAAGGGTTGTCAGGGCCTGGCCCAGGCTGCCCAGGGCAGGGGGGGAGTCCCCATCCCTGGAGGGGTTTCCAAACCCTGGAGATGGTGCTGAGGGACACGGGGCAGGGGTGGCCTGGGCAGGGCTGGGGGAAGGGTTGGACTGGACGAGCTTAGAAGTCTTTTCCAATCTTCATGAGTCCAAGACTCTGTGATTCTAAAGCAGCCCCTGGTGGTGCAGAGATCTGGGGCTGTGTCCATGGGACCACAGAATCATCATTGTTGGAAAGACCTTCAAGATCATCCAGTTCAAGAGTCCACCCAAAGGTGGGGGGGGAGGGAACAATACAACCCAACCAAACAACAACAAAAAGCCCCACACACCAACACACAACCCACAGAATACCCCCCATGTCCCCTGAAGTGCCACAGCCCCAGGTTTCTGGAAGCCCTCCTGGGATGGGGACTCCAGCCCCTCCCTGCGAAGCCCCTTCCAGAGCTCTCTCTGGGGGCAGAAATTCTTCCCAGCATCCAGGCTGAAGCCCCCCTGGCCCAACTTGAGGCCTGAGAAGAGCCCCCCCTGCCCACAAGCTCCTCTCCAGCAGCTGCAGAGCCAGGAGGTCTCCCCTCAGCCCTCTTCTCCCCAGCCTCCACCACCCCAGGGCCCTCAGCCCCTCCTCACAGGACTTGTTCTCCAGCTCCTTCCCCAGCTTGGCAGTGAAGCCACCCCCCTTGACCAGAGGGACAAGCAGGCTGGGGGGGTGTCAGGGGGTCCCTGAGTGTCCCACACTCCTTCCCTGCGCACTGGTCAGGATGGTTCACAGCCCAATAGGGTCAGACAGACCCTGCCCTGCTCAGCCTGCTCTTGTGTTCATCACCCAACAATCAGGGACACCAGATGTCACCCAAGAGCAGGGAAAGGTGCTGGCAGGAGGAGTTTCCTGGTGCCAGGAGGCAGCTGAGGGGTGGAGAACAGAGCTGGGAGGTGCTGGAGAGCAGGGCTGGGTGGGATTCCCAACCAAGGGTCCCTGAGCTGCTCTGCAAACACCTCCTGCAGCCACGGGAATTCCCACCCAGGGAGCCATGCTGGGAAATGACCCCAAACCTTCAGGTTTTTGAGCAGCCAAGAGCCTAAAAACAGGACTGGGAGACTCTTCCCTTGCCCTTAGCCATGTCAGGGGGGCTGGGGAACAGGGCTGGTTGGATCCATGACTGTGGGATGGGGTTGGGCACCTTCATGGCCTGGTCCTGAGTCTGGTCCAGCTGATCTCCTCCTTTCTTCCTTTTGGGTTTCTTTTTCTTCTTTTTGGCTCCACTGTCATTTGCTGGACTCAAACCTCTGGGAAACAAAAGAAACATTGTTAGAGCTGTGGGGTTTTTCTTTTGGAGAACACTGATATGGTCCCTGAAGCTCTTTCAAGGAAATACAAGCTGTGGCTGCCCCATCCCTGGCAGTGTTGAAGGGCAGGTTGGATGGGGCTTGGAGCAGCCTGGGCTGGTGGGAGGTGTCCCTGCCCATGCAGGGGTGGGACTGGATGATCTTTAAGCTCCCTCCAACCCCAACAAATCTGTGATTCCATGACAGAACATGTTGGAGCAGCGTCCATCTCTCTTTCAGGAAGACCAGGGGAAGGAGAGTCAGGAGGAGAATGAGGCTTAAACAAACCCCTGGGCTGAGCACTGAGTGAGTCATGAAACCAGGAAAAAGTAGAGAACTGGTTTTTGGGGAAGAAACTGGTGAGGCCACTGATGCTCACGGGGCGGTTCTGTGGCTGCTCATCACTGCCACGCCAGGTTTCTGCCCTGGGAGCATCAATGGAGACTTTGGGATTGGAGGACATGGAGAAGGAGCTAGGGCAGGTCTCCTCTGGACATGTCACCCTTTCTTCCCCCTGGGAAAGGGCTTTGCCTCCAGGGGGACAGGTGAGCTCTGCCACCACAGCACCAAAGATCCCGGCACCGACCCCGCCCTCCATCCCGGTGACGAGTGTGTGGGTGGTTGGTTTGGAACAGGGTGACATCTGGAAGATCCCCAATCCCTCTGGAATAAGCCAAACCATCCACCCTGGAGCTGCACGGAACACCCAGCTCATTTCTTGACCAACCTTCCTCCCCCAGACTGATGGCACGAGGGGGGTTTGCCAGGGCAGATGCTCTTCCCAAAGGAGCAGCCACGTTCTTCCCAGGTCACCTCCACCTTGGAATGCTCTGGGTGTCTGATGTGACACACAAAGTCCTCCCAGTCCCTCTGCATTCTCTTGGTGTTGCTTTGCTTCATCCATCAGAGCTGCCAGCTCCAAGCTCCCTGCTAATGACTTCAGCCCAACCAATATCAATTCACCCCAGAAAAATCCTCCCTGATTTATGAGCAAAGCTCTTGTGACCTGGAAGGAACCAGGGAGGCAGAAGATGGGATGAGATGTTGCATTCCCAGGCCCTGTGGAGTGGAGGAAGGACTCCTCCAGCCAAGAGGTGAACACCAACCCAGCAGAGTTGGTTCCAACAAAGGAAATGTAAGAAATTTCATGGAAAAACCCCAAAAGTCCATCTCACTCCTCCACGGGGAGGAACAATTAGAGGGATTTTTTATTTTCAAGTCCAGTTGGGAAAGTGAAAACCTTCTTCTTCGTGTTCTGGTGCAGCTGCAGCCCCTCAGGTGCTCCTCAGATGGATGGCAACGTCCCACTGGTGTCCTGGGACCACCCCAGTGCTCCAGCCAACGTGGCCCATGGAGCTGTGAGGGCTGGAGGAGGTTTCACCCCCTGGGAAGGGGTTAAATCCTGCTCCTTGGCCTTCCCACCTGCCCCCAGGGCTTTTTGACTCCCTCTCCCTCTCAGCTTGAGCTGCTGGGAGAGATAAAGTGGGTGGGTGGGGAAGGGTGAGTCAGATGCTCCATGTGGAACATCACCCCATTCCCATGGGATGGCAACAGGCTGGTTTCTGGGATAGGGACAGACTTTGTCCTTCTCCTGGGAAAGGCTTTGCTGCTGTCATGGCCATCACCTCCTGCTGCCACCCCCAGCCCCACCACAGGATGGTCCTCGAGTGAAAGGAAGAGGAACCCACCATAACCCAGAGCAGAAAACAACATCCATGCCCTGAGTGATCATGAACATGGAATTTTGGAAGCACCCAAACAAACCAGCTGGGCTTGTTCAGGGTGAGACAAGCTCAGCCTGCCTGTCCTGCTCTAGCTCAGCCCCTCTGGACGCTGGCAGGCACCAGTGACATCCAGTAACAAACTGGTGTTCAGCACCCACTTGGTGCTGGTGGTCACTGGAACGGGCTGCCCAGGGCAGTGGTGGAGTCACCAGCCCTGGAGGTGCTCAAAAAACATGTAGATGTGGTGCTGAGGGACATGGTTTAGTGGGTATGGTGAGGTTGGGCTTAGAGGTGTTTCCATAGAATCCCTGACTGGTTTGGGTTGGAGGCACCTTCAAGATCATCCAGTCCCACCCCCTGCATGGGCAGGGACACCTCCCACCAGCCCAGGCTGCTCCAAGCCCCATCCAACCTGCCCTTCAACACCCCCAGGGATGGGGCAGCCACAGCTTCCCTGGGCAACCTGGGCCAGGCTCTCACCACCCTCACACCAAAGAATTCCCTCCTCATCTCGAGTGAAAGGAAGAGGAACCCACCATAACCCAGAGCAGAAAACAACATCCATGCCCTGAGTGATCATGAACATGGAATTTTGGAAGCACCCAAACAAACCAGCTGGGCTTGTTCAGGGTGAGACAAGCTCAGCCTGCCTGTCCTGCTCTAGCTCAGCCCCTCTGGACGCTGGCAGGCACCAGTGACATCCAGTAACAAACTGGTGTTCAGCACCCACTTGGTGCTGGTGGTCACTGGAACGGGCTGCCCAGGGCAGTGGTGGAGTCACCAGCCCTGGAGGTGCTCAAAAAACATGTAGATGTGGTGCTGAGGGACATGGTTTAGTGGGTATGGTGAGGTTGGGCTTAGAGGTGTTTCCATAGAATCCCTGACTGGTTTGGGTTGGAGGCACCTTCAAGATCATCCAGTCCCACCCCCTGCATGGGCAGGGACACCTCCCACCAGCCCAGGTTGCTCCAAGCCCCATCCAATCTGCCCTTCAACACTGCCAGGGATGGGGCAGCCACAGCTTCCCTGGGCAACCTGGGCCAGGCTCTCACCACCCTCACACCAAAGAATTCCCTCCTCATGTCTCACCTCAATCTCCCTCTTCCAGTTTTCATCCATCCCCCTCATCCCATCCCTCCCTGCCCTTGTCCCAAGCCCCTCCCCAGCTTTCCTGGAGCCCCTTCAGGCACTGGAAGCTGCTCTAAGGTCCCCCTGGAGCCTTCTCTTCTCCAGGCTGAACACCCCAACTCTCCCAGCCTGGCTCCAGAGCAGAGCTGCTCCAACCCTCCCATCATCTCTGTGACTCCTCTGGACTCTCTCCAACAACTCCATGTCCTTCTTGTACTGGGCACTCCAGAGCTGTTCCCAGCCCTGCATGGGGGGGTCAATCTCCCTCCACCAGTTTAAAATCCATTCCCTCATGTCCAATCTTTCCCTTGTCCCTCCCAAGCTTCCCTGTAGGTCCCTTTTCCAACCTTAAGGATTCCATGACTCTGTCACCTGGATCTCTGTGCTCTCCTGCTCTATTCCCAAGAGCTTTCTTTTTCCATGGTGGTGGAGGAGAGCAGGAGGGAGGACAACTCCAGCTGCTGCCAGCTCCCTGTGGATTCCTCAGCTCCCACAGCCCAGGGAGAAGCTCCAGGTGGGCTCAGGGGGGATTCTGAGGGCCTGGCCAGGGTGTGACCTCCCAGTCCAAAAGCCTTTTTCATCACACAAATCCAACCCTCACATTCAGGCTCTCAGACCCCTCACACCTCACAGCAAACAGTGCCAAAAGCTGCTGGTTCTCCCTCAAAACCCAGCCTGGGATGGTGGGTTCAGCCCAGGACTGGTGGGGTTTGCAGCTCCCCCTCTGCAGGGCCTGGCAGGTGTCAGGTGGGCAGCAGCAGATCCCTGCTCCATATTTAGGTGCTGGAAAATCCTTCTGCCCAACCTGGGGCTAATCAGGGGTGGGACTTAGGGCATAATCTCATTAGGGGCCTCGTGGGGAGGGAGGCTCCTGGGGCTGAGAGCTGGGAAAGACCTTCAGGATCATGGAGGCCAACCACAACCCAACTCTACCAACCATCAACCCAACTCCACCAAGCCCAGCACTGCCCCATGTCCCTCAGCACCATCTCCACAGCTTGGAAACCCCTCCAGGGATGGGGACTCAATCCCTGGGAAGCCTTGGGCCAGACTGACAACCCTTCAGTGAAGAAGTTTCTTCTGATATCCAGCCTAAACCTCTGCTGGTGCAACTTGAGGCTGTTTCCTCTTGTCCCATCCCTTGTTCTTTGGCAGAAGAGCCCAACTCCCCCTGGTTCCAACCTCCTCTCAGCTGGCAGGAGTTTCCTGGTGCTCCATGTAACATCTTCAGCCCAGCTGTGCCAGACCTTGGTGGCTGCTCCAGGAACATCTCATGGTGCAAGTGAGGGCAGGGCCTGCTGACCCAGGCAGCTGCTGCCCCACCAACCAAAGCCCATCCAGCAACCACCCAGCTGGTGCCACAGGCCCATCCTTGAACACTTCCCACTTCCCTGGGTGGTTTTTTGTCCCTGTTCCACAGGGCTGGGACACCTGGGGCCTTGGTGACAATCCCAGTGGCCACGTCCATGTCCCTGCTTCCCTGGTGTCTTTTGTCTGCAATAGGAATAAACCCTCAGCAGACCCTGGAGACAGGACAGGAGCCTCCTCCACACAAAGGGAAGTGTCACCAATATGAACATGGGATCCTCCTTCATTTGGGGAACTTCCTTGGACATCTGCAGCAGAGGGAAATGCAACCACTTCCCAGCTGGGCCCAAGGTGGAGGGAACTCAAATCCTCTTTCCTGGCCTTGAAAGGAAAGGAACCATCACCCTGGCCAGGCAACAACGTCGTGTCTGACACCTCCCAGCCAAGACCCTGGGGCTCCCAGCAGGAACTGGGCAGGGGCAGGACTCCCAGCTTGGCTCTGCCAACCCTGCCAGCTCAGAGCACTTCTCCTGCCCCATGCTTGGGGACAGTGTCCAGCTGGGGTGACCAGGGACACTCCCACCTCCCAGCAGGACATGACAGGAGGAAACCAACACAGGAAAACCACCACTTTTCCTACCACCTGCTCTCCTCTCTCCAAGGTGGGTCTGTGAGGTTTTGAGGGGACAGATTTACCTCCCAAGCCTCCCTGGCTCTGCCATGCCCACCAGCCACCTTCTGAACCTCACGTCCTGAGCCACCCCAACCCCCCAGGTGTTTTTCTTCACAAAATGTTTGGGCTTGGAAGGCACCTCTGGAGATCACTCAGATCAGGGCAGGGGGGTAACAGAGCCCTGGGACAGGCTGCCCAGGGAAGTTTTGGAGTCTCCATCCCTGGAGACACTCCCAGCCCACCTGGCTGTGTTTCAGGGCTCTGCTGTCCCCACAGTCAAGAAGTATTTGCTCCTACTCCCCAGGCTGCCCCTGTTGCAGGTACCTGCACCTTCAGCTCCTCGGGGCTGCAGAAGCTGCAGTGGCCACAGCAGCACCCAAAGGCGGCTCAAGAACACACCTTTTCCTG
>NW_009953384.1:46561-46887 GCF_000747805.2 Chaetura pelagica
ACCTCTGGAGATCACTCAGAGCAGGGCAGGGGGGTAACAGAGCCCTGGGACAGGCTGCCCAGGGAAGTTTTGGAGTCTCCATCCCTGGAGACACTCCCAGCCCACCTGGCTGTGTTTCAGGGCTCTGCTGTCCCCACAGTCAAGAAGTATTTGCTCCTACTCCCCAGGCTGCCCCTGTTGCAGGTACCTGCACCTTCAGCTCCTCGGGGCTGCAGAAACCGCAGTGGCCACAGCAGCACCCAAAGGGGGCTCAAGAACACACCTTTTCCTGGCAGAGAGAGGGCAGCTGAGCCACGGGGCTGGGAAATCACAGTGATTAACCAGCC
>NW_009953384.1:46957-47261 GCF_000747805.2 Chaetura pelagica
CCAAGTTAACTAAACCTATTACACTGGGACACGGTGCCACGCCCGGGAGGCAAATAAAATCCAAACAGGCATCTGTGCTGTGACAGGAAAGCCTGGGCGATATTTCTTGTGTGACCTTTTATTCCCTTTGGTTCCCAGACAGGCGGGATTGCTCCAGGGAAGCTGTGGAGCCCTCCCAGCCAAGGGTTTCTGCACGGCAGGGCTGGGAAGGCAGAAGAGGAGCCTGGAGAGGCTCAGGTGGGTGAGGCACAAGGTGCGAAACCTCTGGAAACATCTGGAAGGCCGGGATGAGCCCGGGCCCGCG
>NW_009953384.1:48060-51181 GCF_000747805.2 Chaetura pelagica
AGCCCGAGCGGCCGCCCTGGAGCATCTTTTGTCTCGTCCTACGTTTGATTTAGTTGGTACAGGCCAAACAGACCAAAAACTGGTGTGTTTTGGGGAAAGCTGGCTCCTGCCCCTACCAGCTGCAGGAGCAGCCTGGCCTCTCTCCCCGTGGGTGCAGTTCAGCCCCACACTCGTTAAATATTTAGACCTCGTGCCACGATCTGTACGCCCAGACTCTGGCAGCACAAGTGCTTTCCAGTGCTGGCTGTGGTTTCTGGACTCGCCCTTCCCAGGGCTCTGCTCAAGCCCTGCAGCTGTTCTGGTGGCAGCCCCTGGAGGGTGGAGCAGGGACAGAAATAGCAGGGTTTGGGACCAGGTCCCAGTCGTGGCTGCAGCCTTGGGGTTGCTGCAGGTAGAACCTGCAATGGTCACAGCACCGAGGCTGCCTGAGCTCAAGAAGCCTTTGGGTGATGCTCTCAGAATCATTGGGATGATTCTTGGGGTGCCCTGCACAGGGACAGGAGTTGGACCAGATGATCCTGACAGGTCCCTCCCAGCTTGGCATGTTCTGTGATTCTGTATTTGCTGCACACGGGCAGGAGAGGTTTGGATGTATTTTTAAGAACCAGGGAGTGGAGCCTCTGGCCCTGCAGGGCACTGAGGGGCCTGACTCTGCAGCCTGAGCCCTCCCAGGCTGGTGCAGCATCAAACCCTGCCAGGGAGGGCTGGGCTGCCAAAGGAAAACAGAGAAGCAGCCCCTCTGTCCTGGGGAAAGTCCCCGTGGGCTTCAGCTTGACGTCAGCCTCCTGAAAAGCCCTGATGTTTATTGCAAGTGCCCTTTCTGATTCCCTTTGGATTCCCCCTCCGTGGTGCTGGAGTTAACCCCATCTGTTTGTCTGGCATCTTAGAAGGGATCAAAGTGTGTGGGGCTGTGCTCGACACGGAGCCAAGGTTCTGTGCTGCTGGCAGGGGCTGCTGGTTCCTGCTCTGCCTCCTGGTTCCTCCCTCTGCCCAGTCACCTCCAGCTGCCAAAGGATTTATCCGGATCCTAAGGATCTGGATCCTTTTTGGTAGAGAAGAACCTGATGAGGTTCAACAAGGGCACAAGTGCAGGGTCCTGCACCTGGGGTGGAACAACCCCATGGATCAGCACAGGTTGGGGGTGACCTGCTGGAGAGCAGCTCTGGGGAAAAAGACCTGGGAGTCCTGATGGCCAACGGGCTGAGCATGAGCCAGCAATGTGTCCTTGTGGCCAAGAAGGCCATTGCCATCCTGGGGGCATCAAGAAGAGCATGGCCAGCAGGTCAGGGAGGTTCTCCTGCCCCTCTGCTCTGCCCTGGGGAGGCCCCATCTGGAGAACTGGTCCCAGTTCTGGGCTGCCCAGTTGCAGAAGGACAAGGAGCTGCTGGAGAGAGTCCAGCCCAGGGCACTGAGATGCTGAGGGGGCTGGAGCATCTGCCTGTGAGGAAAGGCTGGGAGAGCTGGGGCTGTTGAGCCTGGAGAGGAGGAGGCTGAGGGGGGATCTGCTCAGTGCTGATCAATATCTGCAGGGGGTGGCAGGAGGATGGGGCCAGACTCTTCCCAGTGGTGCCCAGGGACAGGACATGGGGCAATGGGCACCAACTGGAGCCCAGGAGGGTCAAGCTGAAGATGAGGAGAAGCTTCTTTGCTGGGAGGGTGGCAGAGCCCTGGGACAGGCTGCCCAGGGAGGTGGGGGAGTCTCCATCCCTGGAGACATTCCCAGCCCTCCTGGACGTGTTCCTGTGGGATCTGCTCTGGGGGATCCTGCTGTGGCAGGGGGGGTGGACTAAGCATAGAGGTCATAGAATCATCAGTCCCAGACTGGTTTGGGTTGGGAGGGACCTTCAAGATCATCTAGATCCAACCCCCTGCATGGGCAGGGACACCTCCCACCAGCCCAGGCTGCTCCAAGCCCCATCCAACCTGCCCTTCAACACTGCCAGGGATGGGGCAGCCACAGCTTCCCTGGGCAACCTGTCCCTTCCAACCACGATGATTCTGTGATTTGTAGGACAGTTATGACAGAAGAGTCTTCATTTTTCCCAGCTGGAAGGTGACAAGGCTGGGGGTCACCCTCTCCAGCCCCAGCCCTGGGGAGCCATCCCTGTCCATGAGGACAGTGCCAGCAGGAGGGACCAGTTCCTCTGTGCACAGAGGTTTTGGGAGCTGGTGGCTGTGGTGTCTGGAGGGATGGGTGACACCAGAGCAGTGGTGACCAAGATGTTTGGGTTTCAGGGCCCCCGGGGGTGTCTGCCTGTGGCTCCTGGCTGGGGGTGACAGCATTTCCTCTCAGGTGCAAGGGGACAATGGGCTTGGGAGCTTCAGGCTTCTCCTCTGCCAGGGAGGTGTCACCATAGACAAGGTGACAGTGAAGTTGGACACTCTGTCCTCAGGGAATTGCAGGATGTGGCTGCACAAAGCCCTGGATACCCTTGGCTGGGGCTGGTGGTGTTTCCCAGGAGAGGGGACACAGGGATCTGTTCCCCAAACCTTCCCAGCCTGCTGGGGCTGCTGCCTTTCTGGGGATGCAGAGCCCACCTTGCTCCACAGAGTCCCCACTCCTGTCCAGAGCTGTCCCTGTGTCACCAAGCCCACTGGTGTGTGGGGACAGCAGGACCCAGAGAGCTGCAGGATTTGAGTTGAGTGGGGAGGGGTTTTGGTGCAGCAATCGGGAGAGAAGTCGGCTGGTCTGGGATGACTGGGAATTCCTGGCTCCTTCCCAGCCTCAGGGCTCAGTGTTTAGTGCTGCATGTGCAAGCCAAGAGACACAAGTTCTCTCCCCAGAGCCACCATCTCTTGTGGCTGCTGGTGCTGCTGCCTTCCAGGTGACCTGGGCACATGATGGACTAAGTGGCCTCCGTGATGTCAGAGGGAGCTGATCCCCTCCTACCCCCTGGCTGGGGAGCTCAGGCAGGGCTCTCCCTCCTCCTCCTCACCTTTCTCAGTCTGGGCTGAGATTTTATCTGAATTCTCCCCCTTTGTTACCAATCCTGGGTCACCCTCTGGTTTGGGTGGGATGGTGACTTGGTGGGTGCAGGTGCTGAGGGGGGACGAGGTGGCTGGAGCTGCAGGTGCAGCAGCTGGAGGAGCCTGGGGCTGGCTCAGGCTCCACAGGCAAACT
>NW_009953384.1:51437-58978 GCF_000747805.2 Chaetura pelagica
GCGGGGGGGGGAGGGGGGGGCGGGAGCGGCGGGTGCAGCAGCTGGAGGAGCCTGGGGCTGGCTCAGGCTCCACAGCCAGACTGAGCAGGGTCCAGGGAAGCCTCATTTAACCCAAAGCTGTTTTTCAGCCAGTACCACAGGGGCACCCAGCTCAGAGGCTGCCAAAACCATCATAAAATCTCCGTAACACCCTGAGAAGGGATGAAAATGAGCTTGGAATGAAGTTGCCTGCTCGAGATAAATATTTGATGTGCACAACAAAAGCAGAACAGCCCCGTCCTGGCAGGGTGTTCCAGCTCTCTGCTTTCCATTCCACAGCACCATGTTCCTGGTTGGACTCTCGGGTGGAATTGCATCAGGGAAGAGCACGGTGGTGGCCCTGCTCCGGGACCTGGGCTGTGCTGTCATCGACGCCGACCTCATTGCCAGGGAGGGTGAGTTTTAGATCCTCGCTCGGTCTTTCTTCTCCCTGAGGTTCCCCGGCCGGTGGGGATGGATGGTGGGAAGCGCAGACAGCAGAGGGTGCTCTGGGTGCATTCCAGAAGTGTTTCCCTCCCACTCCCCAGGCTGCGTGGAGCAGCTGTTTTGGGGGGGGTGGGATGGGGAGGAGGGATTGGCGCTGGGATCTGTGATTAATGAGGAAAAAACAATAAGTTAATATCCTAATAAACACCCCGGGGAGTTCCAGTCCTGGGTGTCCCTCTCCTGGAGTTCAATCCTTCCCAGACTGGAAAGCCAATTCCAGGCAAAATAAATGTGGTTCTTGATAAAAGTGGCTGATCTGATGTGTCCCCCCCCAAGGCCCAGGACACCCCTCCTGAAATATGGTCACTTTAGGTGGGGTCACTGACACTCCTGAAGGAGAATTTCCCTCTGCTGGCTGCTGATTGGTTGTAAATCACAGAATCATGGACTGGTTTGGGTTGGAGGGACCTTAAAGCTCATCCAGTCCCACCCCTGCATGGGCAGGGACACCTCCCACCAGCCCAGGCTGCTCCAAGCCCCATCCAACCTGCCCTTCAACACTGCCAGGGATGAAAATACTGAGAGATTGAAGGCATTCAGTGATTTTGTGGACCAAAAAAAACCCCCAAAAAAGGCTCCAAATATTCAGATCAGAGGGAATTCAGCCTGTGCCTCTGCACAGCCCCCCCTGCCTCTTGCTGCTCTGCAGATGTGCTGTCCTGCTTATGGAAAAGACCCAGAAATCCAAATTTGTTGCCTCAGCAGGACTGGAGCAGCCCCTGCTCTTCTGGAAGGAACCATTTGTGTATCAATGTGGTTCCTTCTTGCAATGTGGTCCTGATCCCTCCAGCATCACTGGTCCTTTTTTAGTGTTTAATATGTAATAGACAGCAAGGTTTTCAGACATGTTTTAGGAAAATGGGACATAAGGACATGGAGCTCCTGGAGAGAGTCCAGAGGAGGCCACAGAGATGATCCAAGGGCTGGAGCAGCTCTGCTCTGAAGCCAGGCTGGGAGAGTTGGGGTGTTCAGCCTGGAGAAGAGAAGGCTCCAGGGGGACCTTAGAGCAGCTTCCAGTGCCTGAAGGGGCTCCAGGAAAGCTGGGGAGGGATTTGGGACAAGGGCAGGGAGGGATGGGATGAGGGGGATGGATGAAAACTGGAAGAGGGAGATTGAGGTGAGACATGAGGAGGAAATTCTTTGCTGTGAGGGTGGTGAGAGCCTGGCCCAGGTTGCCCAGGGAAGCTGTGGCTGCCCCATCCCTGGCAGTGTTGAAGGGCAGGTTGGATGGGGCTTGGAGCAGCCTGGGCTGGTGGGAGGTGTCCCTGCCCATGCAGGGGTGGGACTGGATGATCTTTAAGGTCCCTTCCAACTAAAACCATTCCATGATTCCCTGGGTGAGATGTTAATCTGTGGCAGCCAGTGGGATTCCTGGCTCAGGGCAGGGCTGGTTTGGGATGCCTGAGGCTGGTTTGGGATGCAGGAGGGCTGTGCTGAAGGGCTTGTGCTTCTGTTTGGTGAAGAACTCGCCCTGTAGCCACTCCAAGCTGTGCTGCTCTTAACATTTTATTGCACTGTAATTCCCTTCGAGGTGCAGGAAAATTTGCTGGAGGTGCTAAAAGCCCTGGGAGACAGTAGGAAAACACCACAGACACTCAGTGTCTGTTTTCTACCAATCACTTCATTTTCCTCCAGTTCCTTTTTTATATGTGTTTATTTACTAGATGGATTTTCTCCCATCCTGAAACTGCCTCCTTGTGAAATTCCAGGAGACAAAGAGATTGGTCTTAAAGACTTTTATTATGTTGGCCTGAGGTTACAACCTGTGGCAACGTTCCTGGATTTGGGAGAGGAAATTATATAGGGTCTGTCATCCTCTGTTGTCAGGCTCAGCTTGATCTTAATTATGGCTTTATTGCTGTGTCCTTCTTGTTAGTGGTGGTTTGTTTTGGGGTTTTTTTTGGTGGCTTTAAAATTATGTTTGTGCAACATCAGAGTCCCTGCAAATTGGGGATTGATCTTTTAGAAGATTTCTGTGTTCATTCCCACCCAGAATTTGCTGGTTGAGGTGAAAGGAAGTAAAAACAAACCTCAGGAACAGATGTGCAGCAGCCAGGCTGGGTTCAGCTAGTGCTGGATGCAGAGAATTGTGGAATGGGTTGGGTTGGAGGGACCTTGAAAGTCAAGGTCCCACCCCCTGCACAGGCAGGGACACCTCCCCCCAGCCCAGGCTGCTCCAAGCCCCATCCAACCTGCCCTTCAACACTGCCGGGGATGGGGCAGCCACAGCTTCCCTGGGCCACCTGGGCCAGGCTCTCACCACCCTCACAGCAAAGAATTTCCTCCTCATGTCTCACCTCAATCTCCCTCTTCCAGTTTTCATCCATCCCCCTCATCCCATCCCTCCCTGCCCTTGTCCCAAGCCCCTCCCCAGCTTTCCTGGAGCCCCTTCAGGCCCTGGAAGCTGCTCTAAGGTCTCCCTGGAGCCTTCTCTTCTCCAGGCTGAACACCCCAGCTCTCCCAGCCTGTCCCAGAGCTGCTCCAGCCCTGCGATCATCTCTGGGGCCTCCTCTGGCCTCTCTCCAACAGCTCCACGTCCTTCTTGTACTGGGGACCCCAGAGCTGTTCCCAGCCTTGCAGGGGGGTCTCAGCAGAGCAGAGGGGAACAATCCATTATTCAGCTAAACCAAACCTGATGCTGGTCCTGCTCCCTTGGGGATCTCCCAGCTCGACCCTTCACCCTGGAGCTGGTGGGAACAGCTCAGCCCCGTTCCTTGGCTGGTGCCTGCCAGCCTGTCCTCTCACCCCACCCTGATGCTGATTCCAGCCCTGAGCAGCAGCAGGAGGGTCGTGACTCTGAATTAATGCCTGCAGGCTGCTCCCACCTCCTTGGTGGCTGCCCTCAAAGGGACCTTGGGCTGGCAGGGGGTGTTTTTTTGCACCAAGGGCAGGTGTCTGCTGAGCAGCTCCAGCTCCAGCCGTGCTGGCAGATGTTCTGCCTGCCCAGGAGAGGCAGCTGGGTTAGATCATGAACAAAACTCATTGGAGGCCTCTTGCTGCTGCAGACACTGTGGCTGTGCTGTGGAATTGGCTCTAAGCTCGGGCTGTCTCATGTCCTCAGTGGTGCAGCCCCCCTTGAAGGCCTATCAGGAGATCGTCCGTTCCTTCGGCACCCGGGTCCTCCTGGAGAACGGGGAGATCGATCGGGAGGCTCTGGGGAACATCATCTTCTCCCAGCCAGAGAAGAGGCTGCTGCTGAACTCCATCACCCACCCGGAGATCCAGAAGGTGATGCTGAAACAGATCTTGAAGTACTTTGTGCTGGGTAAGGTGCTGGCTGGTCCTGGTGTCCTGGGGCTGGAGCCCTCCCTGCTCGCTCTGCCCTTGGTTTAACGTGGGGAGAGGGACAGGGAAGGAGAAAGGGAGGGGACATGGAGTGACAGCCTTTGTGCTGTGCCACCAGTGGCATCTGGGGTGTTCCTTCCTGCCCTTCACCACCTCCTCCTCCTGGAGTTCAAAGCACATCTGCAGGGCCCGAGAGCAGCATTTTTGAGGCCTCTTCTGAGGTTCCTTTGCTGGATAATGTCACACCTTCCCAAATGGCCAAACATCCTTCCCTGTCCCCACCCCCCCTGGGCCTGTCTGGAAGCTGTGGAGCCCTTTTGTGAGGATGAGATGAGGAGGGGGCAGAGAACTGTGGCTTCCAAAGCCCCCCCTTCCCTCCCCCCTGACAAACAGAACAAACCCAGCTGTCAAACTCAGCCCGATCAAACGCCAGGGAGGATCAGCAGCTGGTGAGGAGGTCTCGGTGTAGACAGGAGGATGTCTTAATAGAGTCAGTCTGGTTTTGTGGAGCATCTCAAAGCTGTGACAGCTGAACAGACCCGTGCTCTGCTGCGGGCTGAGGAGGAGGAGGAGGAAACAAGGGAGGAAGCAACAGGCAGGAGAGCTGGGAGCCAGAAGTTGGAGTCTTGAACCTGGGGAGGCGGGTGCTGTCCTGGCCCTCGGCGAGAGAGCCCTGTGCCTTCAGCCAGCTGCTTTGTCCTCATTAGTCAGGATTTAATGATTTGGGATGGCTGGCTGCTGTCTCTGAGGGCTGCTGTGTGCAGAAAGCTCTTATCGATCAAACCCGAGGGCAGCCAGAAGTCTCTCTGGGCGGAGATGCTGCTGAAATGGTGGCGTGTTGGCTGATGATGTCTTTGTCAAGGCTTTTATTGCCAGGGCCAGCTCTGGGAGGGGGGTGGGTTGTAAAGAGGGGACACCAGCAGAATTGGGGGTGACAAAACTGGGGGGGCACACTCAGGAGTGAGATGCTGGCTTAGAGCTTTCCTGTACCCTTGCACCCCAACATCCCCAAATGCTGCTGTCTGCTGGGGGAGTTGGCTTTGGAGAAGGGCAGAGGGACATGCTGGGGTGGGCTGCAGGGTCCAGGGGGACAGTGGTTGGTGGTCACGAATTCTGCTCCACCAGCTCCACATTTGCCCAGTTTTTGGTGAGGTTTGGGGCCCTGGGGCTGTGTCTGGAGGCACCTCCTGTGCCTCAGCCCTGCGAGGATTTCCTCACTCCCCTGGGGAAAACAGAACTGTTCAGCCCAACCTTTCCATAAAGGGCAGAAAACTGAGCTGGGAAATGTTGGCTCAGATGTCCACAGCCTGGAGAAACCTTGGAGAGGGGAAAGAGAGGAGAGCAAATTCCTCTGTGGGCACTGCAGAGAGACCAGCAACGACTGCAGCTCTCACCAGCAAGGCACAGCCACTCTCAATCCAGCTCCTTGTTTCAGCTCCTCATTATATTTTTGCAGCTTCACCTTTGCTCTCAGATCATCCAGGTTAGGGTTGTTTTGGGTTTTTGGGGTTGTTGTTTTGTTTTTTTTTCTCTGTGGTTTCTTTTTTTGTTCTGGAGATTGGAACAAAACCACTTCCTCTGAGAGGGAGGAGGGAAGGCAGGCTCTGCTCTCAGTGTAATCCTGGAGCTGGGGAGCTCTCCCTGGCTGTGCTGAAGCAGCTGTGGCTGTGGTTGCAGCACGAGGGGTTTTTTGGGAATCCAGGTAAAGCTGTTCCCTTTTTTGGGGTGTTGTCACCCCTGCAGGCTATCGCTACGTCATCCTGGACATCCCCCTGCTCTTCGAGACCAACAGGTTGACCAAGTTCATGAAATACACGGTCTTGGTTTATTGGTAAGTGCCCCCCAAGGAGCAGGACACTGCCAGCCACCTCCCTTAGGGTTTGGAGGGGACTGTCCCCTCCTGTCCCTCCCACTCCCTGCAGGTTCAGCCCCAGCCCTGGTGTGAAGCCTTTCCATGCTCCACCTCTTTCTTGTAGGTGTGAGGAGCAATGTGGTCCTTCCATTGAATCACAGAACCATGGAATGGGTTGGGTTGGAAGGGACCTTAAAGATCATCTAGATCCAACCCCCTGCATGGGCAGGGACACCTCCCACCAGCCCAGGCTGCTCCAAGCCCCATCCAACCTGCCCTTCAACACTGCCAGGGATGGGGCAGCCACAGCTTCCCTGGGCAACCTGGGCCAGGCTCTCACCACCCTCACACCAAAGAATTTACTCCTCATGTCCAACCTAAATCTCCCCTCTTCCAGTTTTAATCCATTCCCTCTCACCCCATCCCTCCCTGCCCTTGTCCCAAGTCCCTCCCCAGCTTTCCTGGAGCCCCTTCAGACACTGGAAGCTGCTCTAAGGTCTCCCTGGAGCCTTCTCTTCTCCAGGCTGAACACCCCAACTGTCCCAGCCTGTCTTAATCATAGAAGCATGGAATGGTTTGGGCTGGAAGGCACCTTAAAGATCATCTAGACACAACCCCCCTGCATGGGCAGGGACACCTCCCACCAGCCCAGGTTGCTCCAAGGCCCATCCAACCTGCCCTTCAGCACTGCCAGGGACAGGCTGGACAGGACTTGGAACAACCTTTACCCCTCCCCAACACTCGGCACCATCATGGGGGGAAAAATCTCTGGTTTTGAGCCATCCCACCCTGGGCTCCATTGGCTGAGGCAGACTTTGGGGCAGGGTTTGAGGCACTGCCTTGGCATTCCAGGCTTTGGGAATGCTGAAAACACTCAGCTTGGGGCTGACTCCACCAATCCACAGGATCGGGAATGAATCGGGGAGCATCCCCATCACACCCTGGCTGTTCCCCCGTGTGCCCTGGAAGGTGGGGAAGCACCTTCCCCCCCAAACCCCCTTCCCACTGTCCCCTCCTGTCCCACAGTGACCCCAAGACGCAGCTCTCCAGGCTGATGAGGAGGGACCAGGGGCTGTCCCTGGCTCAGGCCCAGGCCCGCATCTCCTCCCAGCTGCCCCTGGACCAGAAACGCCCGCTGGCCACTCACGTCATCGACAACTCTGGGGCCTGGGAGAGCACCCACCAGCAGGTCCTCAGCCTGCACTCCCACCTGGAGGATTCCCTGCATTTCCTCTGGGCACGGCTGGCAGTGGGGGGGGCTGTGGCCGGGCTGGGGGGGCTGGTGACCCTGCTGCTCTGGCGTTTCATCTCTTAATTCACCTTTTTTTCTCCCTCTCCGAGTTCCTGGGTTTGAAAAGGGCAGGGAAAGGTCTCTCCTTTCATGAGCTTTGGGTGGGGGGATGAGGTGTCTCCTTGCAGGCTTCCCAAGCTGAACACAGGGGGGTTATTTCCAGCACTGCCTCCCCTCTCCTTTCCCTCACCCTCTGGCTGTGCCCATGGGGTGGGATCACCCCCCTTGTGTGTGACCCGTGGATGGGACAAGTCCCTCGTGGTTCCCCTGTGGATCCACCTGGAATTCAGGTGCTTTCATGTCTTCCAGGACAATCTCTTCCCTAGAGGAGTAGGTGGCCTCTCAGCTCCTGTCCCCTCCTGGCTGCTGCCTCAGCCCGTTGGGATTTAGGGGTGGGATTTCCCCCCTTTTCACCCGGATGGCCTGGAAATGTGTTCAGTCTGCCGGGGGGGGGCACAGGCACCTGGACACCTCACCCCCCCCCTTCCATCTGCCACCTCCACTCGTGGGTCACGCTTGGTTTGGGGTCTGGGGACAGAAACCCCCCCTGCCCCCCTCGCTTCGGTAAAACTCATTTCCTGCTGCTTC
>NW_009953384.1:59607-60671 GCF_000747805.2 Chaetura pelagica
TGTCCCTCTGCCACCCCCTGTCCCTCTGCCACCCCCTGTCCCTCTGCCACCCCTGTCCCTCTGCCACCCCTTGCCCCTCTGCCAAGCCCCTGTCCCTCTGCCACCTCCTGTCCCTCTGCCACCTCCTGTCCCTCTGCCACCCCCCTCCCAGTGCTGTGACCAAGGTGCCTGTTGCCCCCCCTGCACGGTGGTCCCGTGTCCCCACGGGGCTCAGCCCCAGAGGGACGTGGCTCCTTGCCTGGTTTGACCAACCTTGCAGCCTCCTGCGAGGAGGTAACCGGGTGGGGAGGTGCTGGTAGGAGGTAGATGTGGTTTCTCTCTGTTTCAGTCAAGCATTTGACACCATCTCCCACAGCATCCTTGTAGATCAGCTGAGGAACTTGGTCCTGATGGTCGTGAGAGGGACTGTGAGCTGCTTGAAAGGAAAGTCAGAGACTTGTGGTCAATGGGACAATGTAGTTGGGGGCCTGTGACCAGTGGGGTACCTCAGGGGTCGGGGCTGGGACTGGGGCTGTTCAGTGTTTTCATCAAGGACCTGGGTGAGGGAACAGAGGGTGCCCTCAGCAAGTTTGCTGGTGACACCAAACTGGGAGGTCTGGCTGACACACCAGGGGCTGTGCTGGGAGACATGGACAGGCTGGAGCGGTGGGTGGGGAGAAACCTGATAGGACAAGGGGCAGTGGGTGCAAACTGGAGCCCAGGAGGTTCCATGGGAATCTCAGGAAGAACTTCTTTGCTGTGAGAGTGCCAGAGCCCTGGGCCAGGCTGCCCAGAGAGGCTGTGGAGTCTCCTTCTCTGGAGACATTCCAACCCCCCTGGCCACGTTCCTGTGTGATGTGCTCTGGGTGCCCCTGCTCTGGCAGGGGGGCTGGGCTGGGGGATCTTCCCAGGTCCCTTCCAACCCCTGGGACTCTGTGACCTTTCCCTGGGGGTGTCACAGCAGCACGTGCCCCTTTTTTTGACTGGGCACCCCCCATCCCAGCCCTGGGGGGTCCTGTGTCCCACTCCCCTGGGGAGCTCCGGGGGTCCCTGTGCAGCTCCAGCCCCCGCGGGGACACACACCC
>NW_009953384.1:61229-62017 GCF_000747805.2 Chaetura pelagica
CAGCGCCCCCTCCCCTGTGCCCCCCGGCCCTGGATCACCCTTCCCGGTGTGTCCCCCGAGCACCCCCAACCTGCTGTACCCCCTACAGGAGCACCCCTTGGGGTACCCCCATCTTGGGGCACCCACCAGGCAGGTGGGGGGAGGCACAAGCGTCCTGTCCCCCCGTGGGGCTGTAGGGACAGGGTGACATCCCCCAGCTGGGACTGTCCCCAGGTGGGGGGGCCCGGGCTGAGGGGGCTGAGTTCGGTGTCACCACATGGTGTCAATGTCACTCGTGTCACCGCACGGCCCGGAGCGTGGCACAGTGTCACTGTCACTGCACAGCCCCCCGGCTGTCACGGTGTCCCCTCGTGTCACACGTGGCCGCTGTGCAGCCCCGAGGTGTTGCGCGGTGTGGCTGTGGCTCCCTGGGGTGTCACACGGTGTTACTGTCACCGTGCAGTGCACGGGGTGTCACTGTCACCGTGGGGCCGCCGGTTGCCACGCAGTGTCACTGCAGCTCCTGTGGGGTGGGAGGCAGCGCCGGCGCCTGAACACGGGGTGTCACATCGTGTGGTGTCACTGCAGTCACTGTCACCCAGTGTCACCGTCACTGCACGGCCTGGGGTGTCACTGCCACTGCACAGTGTGCCCCCCCCCGCACCCCACGGGCTGTCACTCACTGTCACCACACAGCCCCAGGCTGTGTCACACCGTGCGCTGTCACCCAGTGTCCCCACCAGCCCTGGGCACCCCGGGGACAGCACAGCAGGTCCCGGCTGCCCAGGTCCCTGCTCCTCCACGTGCCA
>NW_009953384.1:62496-65213 GCF_000747805.2 Chaetura pelagica
GGAAGGGGGCTGGCCCCGCCGAACGGTAATGAGCGGCGTGACAGGGACAGGGATGACATGTCACCCCCACCCTGTGTCCCCCGCGCAGCCGGGCCCCCCAGGGGACACCGGGCAGTGCCCAGCTGGGCTGGGAAGTGCTGGCACATCCCCAGGGCTACCAGCCAGGCCCTGGGGACACCTGGTCAGCTGGCCACCCAACCGGCCAGCTAGCCACCCAGCCAGCCAACCAACCAGCCAGTCAGCCAGCTAGGCAGTCAACTAGCCACCCAGCCAGCCACCCAGCCAGCCAACCAGCCAGCCAACCAGCCAGCTAGCCAGTCAGCCAGCCAACCAGCTAGCCAGCCAACCAGCCAGCTAGGCAGTCAACTAGCCACCTGGCCAGCTAGCCAACCAGCCAGGAGCCAGCCAACCCACCACCTGTCATCTAGCAAACCAACCAACCAACTAGTTGGCCAACCAACTAGCCCACTGCCAGCTAGTCAATCAGCTACTAACCACCCAGCCAACCAGCCAGCCAGCCCTGTGGCCACCCAGGCAACCAAGTGGCCAGCTCTCCAGCTGGTCCTGGGCCCAGGTTGTCCCCAGCTGGACACCAGCAGGTGGGGGTGGCTCCTGCCAGGATCATCTCCCCGGGAAGGTCCGTGGGGCCTCTCCCTGCTCCTGTGCTGATCCCACATCTCCCCCCTGCCCCACAGCCAGTGGTCAGGGTGTCCCTTCTCGGGGATGGAGGTGACACAGGTCTGGAGCCTGCAGGCCCAGGGGGGCTGGTGGCCTCTTGTGGAACCTGGGGATGCAGGGGACAGCCTGGTCTTTGTTCTCCTGGGGTGGCTGGAGGGATGGATGGATGGATGGATGGATGGATGGATGGATGGATGGATGGATGGATGGATGGATGGATGGAGGGATGGAGGGATGGAGGGATGGATGGATGGAGGGATGGAGGGATGGATGGATGGATGGAGGGATGGAGGGATGGAGGGATGGAGGGATGGATGGATGGAGGGATGGATGGAGGGATGGTTGGATGGAGGGATGGAGGGATGGATGGAGGGATGGAGGGATGGATGGATGGAGGGATGGATGGAGGGATGGATGGAGGGATGGAGGGATGGATGGAGGGATGGATGGAGGGATGGATGGAGGGATGGATGGACAGACAGACTCAGAGCCAGATCTGACCCTGCTGGAGGGGCAGCAGAGGCAGCCCCAGGTGGTTGCTCAGGTGGTCTCACCACCTCCCCAGGGGTCCAGCCCAGGCTCCCCCCGCCCCAGCTTGTCCTGCCCTCCCGGGCCCATCCTGGGGACACTGCGTGGTTTAGGGGGACAGGAGCCAGCACAGCTGGGGACGTGCTGCCACCTCCTGTCCCCTCCCAGCGGTGTTTCTGTCCCCGAGTCCTCCTGGCACAGAGCGACCCGCGCCCACCCTTTGGGGGGGGCTATGGGGACAGGAGGGCGCAGCGCTCCCGTCCCTGTCACACGTGCCCCGAGGGCAGGGAGGGGACACTGGGGACACTGGGGACATGCCACCCCCGGGCCCTGCCCCGAGCCCGCTGAGCGACCTCCGGAGGGGCGGGGGGACACGGGACGCAGACACCGCCCCCCGGCCCTGCGGCGCCCCCCGACACCACCGCTGGTGTCCCCGCGGTGTCACCCCCCAGCGCGACAGGCGGGGAGGGACCAGTGCCACCAGTGCTACCACTGCCACCAGTGCCACCAGTGCCACCAGTGCCACCAATGTCACCAGTGCCACCAGTGCTACCACTGCCACCAGTGCCACCAGTGCCACCAGTGCCACCAATGTCACCAGTGCCACCAGTGCTACCACTGCCACCAGTGCCACCAGTGCCACCAGTGCCACCAATGTCACCAGTGCCACCAGTGCTACCACTGCCACCAGTGCCACCAGTGCCACCAGTGCCACCAATGTCACCAGTGCCACCAGTGCTACCACTGCCACCAGTGCCACCAGTGCCACCAGTGCCACCAATGTCACCAGTGCCACCAGTGCTACCACTGCCACCAGTGCCACCAGTGCCACCAGTGCCACCAATGTCACCAGTGCCACCAGTGCTACCACTGCCACCAGTGCCACCAGTGCCACCAGTGCCACCAATGTCACCAGTGCCACCAGTGCTACCACTGCCACCAGTGCCACCAGTGCCACCAGTGCCACCAATGTCACCAGTGCCACCAGTGCTACCACTGCCACCAGTGCCACCAGTGCCACCAGTGCCACCAATGTCACCAGTGCCACCAGTGCTACCACTGCCACCAGTGCCACCAGTGCCACCAGTGCCACCAATGTCACCAGTGCCACCAGTGCTACCACTGCCACCAGTGCCACCAGTGCCACCAGTGCCACAGCCACTGTTGCCAGCGCTGCCCCTGCAGCCACCACAGCCACTGCTGTCACCCCCCAGCTTTGTCCCTTTCCCACCCGTGGGCTCACAAACTTGTCCCTTCAGAGGCCACCACTTGGTTGCCCATCCCTGGGTGGATGGAGCCACCCTGGGGGGCTGTGCCCTGTCCCCGTGCAGGAGGTGGTGACAGGGACAAGGAGCACCCAGGGGCCTCCAGCCAGGGTCACCTGGGTGTTGTCCCCATCCGTAGGTGCTGCTGCCCCAGGTGGCTTCAAGGCCACCCTGGCTCTGCAGGGCCACAGCCTGGGGACACGGTGGGCAGAGCTGGTGGCCGTGGCGTGGAGACACGGTGACCTG
>NW_009953384.1:66993-68392 GCF_000747805.2 Chaetura pelagica
GGCAGGGGCACGAGGTGAAGCGGGACGACCGGGACCCCCGGGACTGCCGGGGCCGGGGGCCACGGGCGCGGTGAGCGCGGCCACCTACAGCACCGTGCCCCGCGTCGCCTTCTACGCCGGCCTCAAGAACCCCCACGAGGGCTACGAGGTCCTCAAGTTCGACGACGTGGTCACCAACCTGGGCAACAGCTACGACGCCACCACGGGCAAGTTCACCTGCGCCATCCCTGGCACCTACTTCTTCACCTACCACGTCCTCATGCGCGGCGGCGACGGGACCAGCATGTGGGCCGACCTCTGCAAGAACGGGCAGGTAAGGCCGTCAGCCCCCCCACGGGGACAGGAGCCCCCCCAGGCACTGCAGAAGGGCTCTGGGTGCTTCCCAGGGGTGTCCCGTCCTTTTCCTAGGGTGTTGATGGGCTCTGGGTGCTTCCTTAGCGTGTCCTGTCCTTTTCTCAGCCCCAGGGATGCCTCTCCAGGGGGCTCCATCCTTCTCCCAGCCCTGGAGATGCAACTCTGGGATGGTCCATCCTTCTCCCGGTGGTGATGATGGGTTCTGGGTGCACCTCTGGGATGTCACATCATTCTGGCTGTGGAGATGCAGCCCTGGGTTGCCCTGTCACTCCGTTCTTCTCTCAATCCCAGGGATGTACCCCCAAGATGCTCCATTTTTTTTCTCGGCCTCAGGGATGCACCCCCAGCATGTTCCATCCTTCTCCCGGAGGTGAAGCTGGGCTCTGGATGCATCCTTGGGGTGCCTCATCCTATTCCCATCCCCAGGGATGTATCCCAGGGCTCTCTGTCCCTCTCCCCGTGGCGCTCATGAGCTCTGGGTGCATCCCCCGCCTCCTTCTCCTGGCCGTGGAGATGCACCCCGGGCTGCTCTGTCCTGCTCCCAGTGACAGGATGGGCTCCGGGTGCATCCCTAGGGTGTCCTGTCCTGCTCCCAGCTCCGGAGATGCACCCCCAGGATGCTACATCCTTCCCCTCGTGACAATGATAGGCTTGGGGTGGGTCCCTGGAGCCCCATCCTTCCCCTGGTGACAGTGACAGGCTTGGGGTGTGTCCCTGGGGTGCCCACTCCTTCTCCTGGTGACAGTGACAGGCTTGGGGTGGGTCCTTCTGGAGCCCCATCCTTCTCTCATCCCCAGAGATGCCCCCCCCGGCTGCCCTGTTGCCCTCCCAGCGCTGGGCACACACTCCACAGCCATGGCCGTGCTGCCCTGGTGGGTCCCCAAGGGTCCCCTCAGCCCTTTCCTTGGCCCCGCTGTGCCTTTGGGGTGCCTTGGGGTGTCCCCGCAGTGTCCGCGGGGTGTCCTGCCCCCCCGGGCGATGCCATTGTCCCCACTGACACTTCCCGTGGGGGGAACACAGGGTTCTCTGCAGGGACAGTGTCCAG
>NW_009953385.1:0-3823 GCF_000747805.2 Chaetura pelagica
CCCCCCTCCCAAGGCAGCACAGCCACCCTTCCAGCCCAAATCCATCTGTTTATTGAGGAGTTCCCCAACCCCACCATCCCTCGGTTATTTGGTGAAATTATCTAAAGATCGTTAAATACGTTGGTTTTTGTTAAAAAAACAAACAATCCCCCCCCGAACCAGATCCCTGGACTAAACAAGATGAAGGTTAAACTAAAAAGTTAGAAGGGAGACGCCGTGTACGTGAGCACTTTTAAAAAATAGAATTGCTATTTTCTCTCTCTCTTTTTTTTTTTTTTTGGTGTTTTTTTTCTTCGATGACCCACAGTGGTGAGACTCTTTTTTTTTTTTTTTTGCAGCGTTTTCCTGCCCCCCCTGCTCACACCAACCTGGAGGAAAAGGAGGACAAACTGGCCTGCAGGACCCTGCTGGGGTGGCCAAGAGTCGTGTCACCACTGTGAGAAGGTCAGCCAAAAAAAACCAAGAATACAACCACCCCCCAGGAGTCTCTCGGTCGATGCCAACAGGTCGGGAAGCGTTTTGGTTTTGACTCCCCTGCCCCGTGTTCCGGTTGAAAAGTCCGTAGGAAGGTTTTTGTGAAGAGAAGCAGTCCCGAGGAGTGAGAGCCTGGGGTGTCAGTCAATGTACTGGGACAGCCAGCGGAAGCCCTCGCCGTAGCCCTGCCTCTTCAGCACGCTGCACATGAACACCTCCATGGGCCGCGCGTTCAGGTCCTTCAGCGGCACGTTGCCCTGGGGAATCAGGGAGTCATACAGGTTGGAAGGGACCTCAAAGACCATCCAGCTCCAACCCCCCTGCCATGAGCAGGGAACCACTAGACCAGGCTGCACAAAACCTCGTCCAACCTGGCCTGAAAAACCTCCAGGGATGGGGCATCAACAACCTCCCTGGGCAACCCATCCCAGTTCCTCACCACCCTGAGTGAAGAATTTCTTCCCAATATCTCACCTAAATCTCTCTCAGTTTAAAACCATCCTCCCTTGTCCTCTCCCTCCCTGCCCTTGTCCCAAGCCCCTCCCCAGCTTTTCTGGAGCCCCTTCAGGCACTGGAAGGTGCTCTAAGGTCTCCCTGGAGCCTTCTCTTCTCCAGGCTGAACACCCCAACCCTCCCAGCCTGAAACCCAAAGGGAAGTCAGTCCCTCAGGGAGGTGGCAAACCAGTCACCACCATCCAGGGAAATCCTTCCCAGCCCAGGGAGTTGCCCTCTCCTGGCTGCATGTCGGGCCCCTTCTCGATGAAGAAACACCAAAGCAAAAACTTGTTCAGCACTGTGAGTGAATCCCACGCTCCATCCTCAACGACTTTCTGGATGGAGCCTCATTCCACAAGGAAACAACGCCAAGCTCTTCCCTTGCCTATGGATGAGCCAGGATTCAGATGCCCCCCCTACCTTTCCTGTGGTCTGTCCGTAGAGCCCGAAGATCTCCCGCAGTTTCTCCTCACTGATGGCCTCTGGTCTGTCGATTTTGTTCCCCAGGATAAGGATTGGCACGTTGGATATTGTCTCGTCCGTCATGAGCGCCTGCGTGCAAGGCAGAAGAAGAGCTCACCCAGTGGGCAGGGCTCTCAAAACGCTCCACACACCCCCAGGTTCCAGCCTCCCACCCTCCCAAAAAACCCTGATGGTTATTTAATCATTAGGCTCTTCTGAAGCGTTGGGAAGGAAAATAAGTTTACATTAAGCTCCACTTTGGATTCCATAAGCCGTGAGTGATCTGCACAGTCCACCAGGAAGACAATCCCATTGATGGCTGGCAGGTAGTTCTTCCACACCCTCCGAGCTGGAAGACAGAAGTGACACAACATCACCCTGTGAAAACTCTTATCAAAAACAATGGGAAAACCACCCCCAAAAAGGAGCCCCTCTCTCCACTGTGTTTCCCTCAACCACCACCCTGTTTTCCCCAACCATCAGACTTAAGCACATGTGATGAATCACTGAAACCAATGACATCCAAAGCCAGGAGGTGATGTCCACTCCCTGCTCCA
Source organism: Chaetura pelagica (assembly GCF_000747805.2). Taxonomy (NCBI): domain Eukaryota; kingdom Metazoa; phylum Chordata; class Aves; order Apodiformes; family Apodidae; genus Chaetura; species Chaetura pelagica. The sequence continues at coordinate 1,989 of NW_009953385.1, forward strand.
TCAGTCATTTATAATAATGAGGTTCTGCTAATTGCTCCTACTTTCCAGAATCACTTTTCTGGGGGGGGTTAGATTTTTCTCAAGTTGGCTGGAGGAACATCAAGAAAATTCACCTCCTTTGGTGCCTCCTGCTCAGCAGCTTCACTCTTACCTTGTTCATGTCCACCCAGATCAAAAGTCGTGAAGGTCATTCCAGCAATTGTCAGCTCCTCTGATGCTGAAAAGTCAAAAGAGAGGCTGTGTTGCAGGAAAAGGAGGAAGCTGTCATGGATGGAATTTCTTGGGGACCAACTTCTTGGGCCACTAACGTGCAGGCTGCATCCTCAGAGGCTCCTTTAGGGCTCCTCAGGGCAGTCACCCCAACGGTGAGTGATCACCCAGGCATTTTTGACACCCTGTCCCCAGAATTAAAGAGGAAAACAACCCACCCTGAGGTGGTGGTGAGGTGGGGGGGCTGAGTCACCCTCAGACTTACTGGGATGTAGCGTGGGGACGTGTTGCCCCAGCCTGTCATCTTTGAGCATGTGCAGCAGAGTGGTTTTGCCAGCGTTATCCAAGCCCAGGAACACAAGCTTCCCAGATTTCTTGTACAAACCTTGGGAGGAAAACAAAAGAAGGAAGAAAAAAACTCCACCAGGCTGCAACGCTGCTGCTGCTGTGGAGACCCCCCTCTTCTCCTAGAGCTCTGCCTTCCCAGCACTGCCAGCTTGGGAAACAACAGCCTGAACCAGCTTCTCCCCAGGCACTTCCCGTGGTAATGGACCTTTTTTTAAGCTCCATCTTTCTACAAATGATGCCTGTTTTTTTTCCCTCAGATCCATCCTAGCAGAAGGGTGTGCAACAGGTTATGGATCCGTGTGTCTCCCCAAAGGGGTATCTCAATGGGAAGCCCACAAAACAGACACCAAGCTGCTGAAGTGCCAAGTGTGGGGAAAAAATGATACTTTTATTCAGAGAAGAACATTTTTCCTTCCCACTTCCAGGTGTCAAGCTGCTGGAGGCAAAGTTTCCTTGGGTTTTCAACAGGACTTTTCCTCCTCCCTCCCTCCCCCTGCGAGATGCTCTGGATAGAGAGTGGAATGATGGTGCTGCTGAAGCTCCTCCTGCCCACAGCTGGATGAGGCCACCAGACTGGGCAACCTTTTGGCCAGCACCTCCAGAGAGAACCCTCAAGATGGATGGTGCTGAGGATGGCAGCCAGCAGCTCCCCCAGAGTGGGCAGCCTGGTGTAGGAAGTGGTCATTGGTGGAGCATCAAGCCTGGTGAGCTGGGATACCAGGAGGAGGAGGAAGAGGAGGAGGAAGAGGCTGGAGTTCCCTCCCTGTCTGCCTGGGGCAGGGCACTGGGCCAGACAGGCCCTCAGCACCAGCCCAGCTGCTCTGGTGCTTCAAAATAGCCAGAGCAAGAGGGAGTGGGAGCTCAAACACCTCCAAAAGACTCCCCAAGTTTCTCCCGCTAGCGCAAAAAAAAACAACCGACAAAACAACCTGTGCTGATCTGCAGCTGGTTGTTTTTTTTTGGCCAGCTTTATAGGACCCAGAGAGAGGGGCAAACTGAAGGGATTCTGGCAAGGGGCAGAAAAGCCACAGGGGACCCGAGGGCGGCTGCTGGGGGCCCCAGGGCAGGGGGCATTACCCAGGAACTGCAGGACGCTGCTGAAGCTGTTGTAGATCCATTCGAAAATGAACGACATGGCTGAGGATGATGAGTCGTCTGCGGGGACAAAACCGGAGTCACCGGGCTGGGTGCAGCCCCCCCGATGGCAGCAGGTACTGGACGGGATGAACCCCCCCCCAAAGGGTGGGTTCCCAGAGCAGCGGGCAGGGCTAAGACCC
>NW_009953385.1:4768-14642 GCF_000747805.2 Chaetura pelagica
CCCAGCCGGAAAGGACGTCAAGGGCGGCGGGGCCGGCCGCGCTGGCTCCACGTCACACCCGCCCCGCCGCGGGTTCGAGACCGCTCCCCGGCTTATTCCCACCCCTGCCGGCTGCGGGGCTCTGTGGGGAGAAGGAAAGAGAAAGGGGTCCCGCCCGGCTCGGTTTCAGGAGGTTTTTATTTCTATCGTACACTTCCCACCCAGGTGAGCGACCTCCCGTCGCCACGACACAACACACTGCACGGCCACGCGCGAGCAGGGGGGTTTGGGCTGGATAAATGAAGTGGTCTGGGCTCCACAAGAGCTCGGTGCAGCAGGCAGGGCACTGCTAGACACGTAATTCTACTCGGCAAAGGTACGGGGCAAGGTCTTCTTGCCAACACTGAAGCTATTTTTCTGGTCTACTCCTCCCGGGGAGGGGAAGGACGTGGCTGTCTCACCACCCGTCCTTGGGTCTTAGTTCTTCTGGTAGTAGAACCACTTGTCAACTGGGAAAAAAAGAGGGGGTTAGTCCTCTGCTTGCCACTGATTTAGTCAGAGGGCACTGAGGCATCACCTCCAGGAGAGGGGGCCCCTCCCGTGCCTGTCTACAGCTCCACCACACAGCCCTGGGGTTCTGGTGCAGCCCTGCTGCTGTGTCTTTGTTTTGCTGAAGTCTCCCTCTGCTCCGGGTGCTCGGTGCAGGCCCGGCCAGCCAGGCAGAGCGGGCTGGGCTTCCCTCCGGCTCAGCTGACTCCGGGAGGTGGAGTCATTGAACCTCCAGCCCCCCTATGCCAGGCGTCCACGTCGTCTCGGGTTTCTCGGCCGTGAAGTGGGAGGAAACAGCCCACCTCCCCTTCCCGCCCTCGGGGCTTGTCCCTGCTACAGCAATGGCCAGAGTTCCCGTGAAGGTGCCCCCCACCACCTCGTGCAGAAGAAGACAAGAGCTGGCTGAGGATTCCTCCCCACAGCCTCCTTTCCTTAGGGAGCCCTATCTTAAGGGTGTCAAAAGGCTCCTCGTTCCCAGCCACCAGATAAAACCATCTCCTATTCCTTTCAGGAAGCCTCCATTCTGCACTGGATTGAGACCTACCTTCGGATGGGATCGGGTTGGCTGCTTCACACGGTGGTGCCTGAAAGGAGAAGTGTATTAGCAGCTGCTGCTGGAGGTTAACCCTACACCTGAACCTCACCAGACATCCTGTAGGGCTGCACGGGTCTTTACTGAGCACAGTTTAAGGTCTAGGCAGTGTAAATTTGCCTGTGGCATTTGGATTTTCCTCTCCTGCTCCTCTAACCCCTTGCAGGTCAGCCCTGGAACTGGGCAGGAGCTCTGGAAACTTACAGCTTTTCACTGCAAGATCTCTGGCTCCAAGGCTCTCAGGAATTAAGACCTTCTCTTCCCAAAGGGTGACCTGTGCTGTGAGGCTCTTGGAAGACCAAATATTGAAACGCTCTCTGAAGAGCTGACAGCCAAGCTGTGGTTCAGAAGTTTAGCCCTTCTGGATTCCATCTCCCAGGTGACTCAGGGCAAGGAGAAGCCTCTGGAGGAACTTGCTCTACACCCATCCTGTCTAACCAGAACCAGGTGCTGTGTTCATCCACCCAAGACATTCTGAGCATACAATGCACCGTTCCCACAGCCAGGACAGTTCACAGGTCCCACACAGGTGGTGACACTGGGGGTAGGACACTCAAGACTGCTACTTACTGCATCCACAGTGGCTTTTGCACAGCCTTGACTACAGCAGAAAGGGCTGTCAGACACCGTCAGGTTTGTGCTGCAAGAGAAAGGTCACTTGTGAGGCTGGGAATGCCAAGCCTGTCCCCCAGGGGTGTGAAACACACATGAAGAGTCATCGTTACAACTGTCAGATTGAAGGGGAAGGCCTGTGGGAGGGCCAGAAGAGGACAACAGAAAGCATGGGAAGGAAGTTTCAGGGTTGTTTGTTTAGGGGCAAGGAATGCTCCCAGTCCCATAGGGATTAACCTACCAGTTGATCTCCCCTCCATCAGTTTTCTTTGCTACCAAAGCTTTCCAGTATTCATGAGTGCTTTTGATGACGTCCACAGCAAAAGCCTGGAGGTGAAGATGAGGAAGAAACATCGTGTTAGGAGGGAGCACCAGGGCCATCTTCTCTATCAGTTACAGTTATCAGGCTATCAGTTACATGGGAACAAGAGGCCAGGCTGATTTTAGATAGTTTCTGACTCTGGAAGGGACCCAAAGAGACCTCTTCCAGTCCTGTGCCTTTCAGGAACAGCAGCAACCTCCCAGTAAACACAAGCTCAAATGGGGATTTCACAACACAAACTGTTTTACTTTCAAGATGGGAGCATATGCCAAGGTCACCTAGAGAGCTTCAGGCCAGAAGGAGCTGAAGATGCATTCAAGGCCAGGTTTGATGGAGCCCTGAGCAACCTGGTCTAGCAGGAGGTGTCCCTGCCTATGCAGGGGGGGTTGGAACTAGATGATCTTTCAGGTCCTTTCCAACCCAAACCATTCTGTGATTCTAGTCTCAGGCCAGTGCCGTGTTATAAAAGCACCTCCACTTTGCTGCTCCTCCCACTCAGTTTGTTTCCAGAGCTGGTTAAGCCTGACCTATCTGTGAGCCTTCTTCCACTCCAGGCAATTCATTCAACCTCTGCACAGATCAACAGGAAGAGACATGCACCTAATCTAGCTTTGCAACTACTTAAAAAATGAATCTGCTTCCAAGCATATAATTTTTCCTTAAAAAAAAAAAAAGAAGAAAGAGTAGTATATGCTCAAGCATTAACCTGCCAGCAGGAGAAGGAAGTGCACACAGTTCTTTGTTAGCATGAACACCAGCAAGAAATAGCCTGGCTTGATACCACAGAGCCAAGTCAAACACTGCAGGTTCTTTGTCCCTGCTTTCTGCCTTGGCCTTGATTCTGGTTTCACCCATCCTGAGGGGCAGCAAGATGTCACAGCCCACACAGCCTAGTGCTGTGCTACAGCCAAAGGGGACAAGTCCACTCCAATGGGACTTCCATTTCTACCCCTCTGACCCCTTCCTGCCCTTCCCACACCAGGTTTGGCAGCTTCACCTCTGGAGAGTCGGGATTCAAGTCACCTCACTAACCCCCTGGTGGCACAGAGCAGGCCTGGCAAAGGGAGGGCACAGGGGCAGGATTTCTCCTGTTCAGCAGTACCAAGTTGTGTGACCCCACCCAGGGCAGAGGCAGAGGAGCAGCTGCCCAGGCAGAGCCTTATTCTCAGGGCGTGGGGAACACTTTTGGCCTGAAGGGAAGAAGAGTGTTCACTCCTAAGCAGTCAACTTGCAACAAGCTGCAGTGGAACCAAGACAGTGAGCCAGGGAAGCAAAGGGTGATGTCAAATACCCTTTGCTCCAGAGCAGGAGCAAATAATCTTGGCTGGTTTCCACCCTGGGTCTGACCCAGAGGCTCCCAGCCCTGAAGTGATCCCACGTGAACGTCATCCAAAAGAAAAACTGGTCGTATCCAAGAGCCTGATAACCCTACTCTTCTCCTCATGTTCCTGAAAACAAGTAGAAAGGCTGGAAAAGCAGCAGGAAGAATGAAGCCAGCTCCCAGCAGCCTTGTAGAACCCCAGTCTCTCAGCAACTACTCATCTGTGTCCCCATGCACCTCGAGCTCTGGTTCTGGGCAGCAGGCCTTTGCACCCTTACAGTCATGAAGAAAGGGATCCTACCTTGTCTTTAAATTCACCATTAAAAGCAAACTGGTTCTCGGGCTTTCCATCAGGTACTTTGTATCTCCTGAACCAATCCACTGTAGCTTCCAAGTACCCAGGTTTCATCCTTCTGACATCGTCGATATCTAGGCAGGAGTGAAGACGTTTGTTAGCCAAAGCCAGGAGCAGAAGTTCCTCAGCCACCACCCCTGCTCTCCTGAGCTGCCCCTCTCAGCCAGCAGCTCCAGCAGCCCTTCAGCCAGCTCACAGTGCAGCCAGAGGGGAGGGCTGCAGAGGGGTTTCCCCTTCACAGCACCCCCTGATCACCCCCAGGAGCACAGGGACCTTGAAACAGCTTTGATTACAGATAAACCAGACAAGCCCTTTCCTCCCACTCAGAGGACAGGCTGTCCCGCCACCCTCTTCTTCCAGGTGCCAGGCTGTGCAGAGGATGGAATTTGGGATAAACAGCAGTAGGATGTTTTGAGATAGGACTGCTAACATCTTACTCTGCTGTCCTTCTGGTATCACAGCTGATGAATACCAGGCACAGAAGGAGCAAGCCCACGTCCTGACCTGAAAGCTTCCTGCAGGCTCTCAGCAGGAGAAGGGAAGTGCCAGGCCTGGTCCTCCCTCTCTTACTTACCATTATAGTTGTCTGCTTCAGGGTCCTCAACGTTGATAGCAATTACCTTCCAGTCAGTCTCTCCCTCATCAATCAGGGCCAGCGTGCCCAGCACCTTCACTTGGATGATTTCTCCTCGAGAACAGACCTGCAAGGAGGACACAAATCTCGTTGTCTGTGGTGGTGCATCCAAGGAATGCATGGCAGGAGCCTGTGCAAGCTGCCAGAGTCCAGGAACCACTACACTGGCTGTCACTCATCAGGGTCAGCCCTGTCACTTCTTCAGCCCTGGCTCACCAGGCTCAAGCTGCAAGATCTCAACAACCCCCAGAGGCAGTGGAGGGAATCATCACATTCTTCAGGTAGAGGAGGTAGGAACTGAGTAATACCTCTGGATAATTGACTTCAGAAACATTCATGACACATTCCAAAAGACAGTTACCCTGCAGAATGTGTTACCTTGCTTCCAATTTCGCACACGTCGATCGGGTCGTTGTCTCCACAGCAGCCAGTGTTTTCATCTTTGTGACCTGGGTCTTCCCAAGTCTGCAAAAACACCCCCACACGTAGGAATAAGAACTCTCAGGTCTCAAGAGGAAACAAAAAGCAGGTGGATTGCAGGCATGCAATTGCCAGGAAGGCACAGATGATGTCTCACTCCACACTTGCTTCTAGGTCTAGCAGCTGGGCTACGATTTCACAAACGCCTGCAAACCAGTTTGACTCCAAGTTAAAAGGCTTTATCTTGCCACGGGCAAGCTGCTCCCTCCTACTGACAAACCTTTCTTTCAACAGCTTTCCAGACTTCCTCATCCGTTCCACAGCTGCATAAAGGTGAAGTTCACATCTATAAAGAACACTCATTGCTTTGGCTGCCTGCCTGTTCCTCTCCCTGTTCATTTCTTAACAGAAGTTTCCTGAACTCCAGATAGCAGCCCAGCAGAGATGGAAGACACATAGGGTGTATTGTTTCCTTTTCATGAAACAATTAAAGACAGGCTGTCACACTGGAGCTGTGACAAGAACCTGGAGTCCCCTATCCTGTGCCAGTGCTTGTCACCTGAAATGGTGAGGAAAAGCTGTTAGAAGTCAGGGCTCCAGGAGGCATTGGAGCAAATTGCCTCAAAAAATGACAGCTGCCTAAACCACACATCTCTGACCAGGAGCCAAGGGACACCATGCCCACTTCCATCCTGAGGAGCATCTACCTCTGAGGTTGCTAAGGTATATAAAGAAGGAATGATCTTCCCAAACCTCTGCATGCCAGGATGTGACTGGTACAGTCAAGACCTTGTGATGCATGCAGAGCACTCAGGGAGATAGTACTGACACTCAGGTGGTGCTGAAGGACCCTTCCCAATGGCTACTGCACTTGTCTGCGTGGAAGTGTGAAGTTTGGTCCCTTGTCCTTGATGCATAAACACCCTTGACACTGGTCACCAGCCAGCTCAGAGTGTGTGTCCAGGTGTCACTGCCTGTCAGTGCCCCCTTGCCAGCTGTTGTCAGAGGAAGCATCTCTCTGCAGCTGCCTCTGGACTTCAGAGTGCCCTTCTCAGATCCAGCACTGAGAACAGGGCACGGGCAACCACCCAGCAGCTCAGCGTGCAGGTCTTGCTGTGGTTCAGGCTCCAAACGATATGAGGGGCAGAAATGGGAAAGACAGTCTTTGGATCTCTTAGAGCAGCTGAGCAAGCAGCTCATTCACTGCTACAAGCAGCTTGTGTCAAGATCCTGCCCAGGGGCTGTACACCAAGATCCTGCTTATGCTTCACCAGGCAGGAACTGAGGGCACTGCCAGCTGCCCAGTTCCTTGTGCAGTGACAGCTTCCTTCATCCAACCCCAAAGACCTGTCAGCTACTGTCCAAGCAAACTGCCAGGTGGCCAAAGAGAGGAGTGACACAGCAGGTACCTCACTAGCAGCAGCTGCTCATCCTCAAATTGCTCGTTCAGAGCATGAGCTACAAGCTTCCCTCTTGATATTTCCTCTTAACAACTACTCCTGCTTTTTGGACAGGTCGTCTTCATGAGCCAGGTGACACACGACGTGTCCCACCTCAGACTCTCAGCTGACCTTTTTCCTCAGGAATCCACTGTCAGACACACACAGGCATCCTCCCTCCTCCCCACTGGGAAGGATGAGTCCTTGAGCCAGGTCCCAGTACCTGTGGGATGGCACCATAATTCCAGATGTAGCCCTTGTGAGGAAACACGTTGGCGACATAGCGCAGCTTCCCTTTCTTCACGTCTTGCTTAATTGGGTTTAAGGGATCCTTTGTTGCAATCTGCAAGAAAAAAGTTACACAAATCACACTTGCTTTGCTCCCTGAGGAAAAGGAGGCTGTTCTTTTTCACCACGCTGGCTGCTCACTGAGCCCAGGAGCTGACCCTGATGCCACCAGCAGATGTTGGACCACTCCATTTCCCGTTGCGTTGCCACCTCCTGGGATTTTGTTTTTCAACAGGCTGACAAAGGTCAGAACCCTGTGGGGTTGAGGGCTGTGAGATGCTGCTGTCACCAGAAGCCACACAGGAATACCCAGTTCCTCCAGCTCCTGCAACCCTCAGCCTTCATACCTCGAGTATTTAGATGAGAAATCAGAAATTGTCCTGATTCAGGAGGTGGAACTGAGGAGGGAATTGGCAAAGCCAAAGATGAATAGACTAGTGAGCTCTAAGCACTTCTGGTAGGACCTGTGACATAGTTACCTCCATTTTGGCGTTTGTCCATCGAGGTACTTCCACAACCATGTTGAAGACATTCTGAAAAAAAAAAATAAGGGAAAGATCAGTGAGGAGGCAGGAATCTCAAGACCACCCTTTAAATTGTTGGGACACATCTGAGGAGGTATCAACACCAGCCAGTTTGCATCCAAACTCTTAACTTTCTTCCTGTTTGTTTTTTTTTTGCCAGTGCCAGTTTTGATGGAGTGGATAGAAATCCAGTTGGCAAGTCCAGTTGGCATCACTCAAAGATGAGACCCAGGAAAGTCACCAGCAAAGTCACCAGCACCACCCATTCTCCATCAGCTGCCACCTACAGATGTCTCCATCATGTTCCCAGGTAATGAAACAGCAGGTTTAAATGAATCCAAGCCAGCTGCACACAAGCTGTCCTCACTACAGTGAGATTTTATGCATATTCCTTAAATCCAGAGTGTTTAATGCTACAGCAAGAGCCACTCTGGTAATTTAGAAGGCTTCCAGGAGTAAGCCATCTATGTAGTACTGTGGGTACTACCCTGAACATCACTCCCAAGTATTCTGGAATGTCTGGAAGCAGGGTGAGATGCCCAAGTTTCCCCCTCCACGCTGAGAGAGCTTGGGGGCAACATGCTGCAAGGATGAAGATGTGGGGGAGAACCACACAACCACGTCTTGCAGGATCTGGTTTACAGATGACTCTTCAAAACATCTCCTGTTGACTCCAGCTGGGCTGAGAGGGCCCTTGAGAGCCCAGCAGCAGAGCCTCCTCCTGAAGTACCGAAGCTTTTTCCACGCTTGCACCTTGACATGAGCTGTTTGAGGAGATAAGGGCTTTCAGGAAAAAGTCAGACCTTGCTCCCCAGCACCGACAAGGTCTCTAATCCCAAGGCTAAGCAGTATTAGCACTGCAAAGTCCCTCACACCTCTGTTGCACCATCAGGAGGCTGATACTGGGCAAAAAGTGCTGTTAGATCACAGACTCTGCCCACGCCCTTCCCTAACACAAGTTCATTACATCCCCTTCATTACAGGGGGTCACTGCTCATTTGCCATTTTAAAAGCAAGTAGTCTTTTTACGTGTAAGTAACTTGAGGAAAGGCATGAGGCAACTGGAGCAGGGCAGGCAGGGTGTCTGTGGCTTTTCAGGCAAGGGACGGTGACTTGGGGGTGCATCTTTGTTAGGCTGGTGGCTTCTCCACAGTCCTGCCTTGGTCTAAGACACCCAGCCAAGCAGCCCAAGGTCATTCCTTCACAACGCCAAGACACACGGGTGCAGATAAGGTCAGCACATCCCAGCCCTGCACGGAAAAAACCCACCCTGTAATCCTCTCAGTGTCTTAGAAGTCTAAGGATAAAGATCAAGGAGCCCAGACAGAGGAAGGACAACCTTCTGCTCCAAGTCAGGCTCCCTACCACTACTGGGCAACCTCGGGGACTTGTGACCTGCAGTGGTACTTGCTTCTTGGCATGGAGATGCTGGCAAAAGCAGCACTAAGGCATGGGAACCAGAAGTCCAGTTTCCCTTGTTAATTATTACCAGGCTGTGGAAACCCTCCTCACCCCTATACTCACTCCCCTGCTCCTTCCTTCCCTGCTCGACCAGGATTTACCTTGTCCCAGCTACCTTTGAGACACCCACACGTTCTCTGCCAACACCTGCACCCCAAAGCTAAATCAGCTACTTTTCAGAGGTTCACCCTCAATTCTGCTTCATCTTTTCCTGTCTCTCAACCCCTCCCTCCCTCCAGGAGCACTCACTGAAAACTGGAGCCCAGCCTTTTTGCTCTCCTAGAGTTATTTTAGAGGGTGATTCAGACCAGGTTGGTTTTGCTGGCTGCTGGAAGGATGTAGAAGCTCTGCATCTCCTCACGTGGCGGGTTCCTCAGCTGCACTTTCGGTGAGGCGAGAAGTCCCCAGCAGCTGCTCCACTGAGAATTTACCATCCTCACCTCCTGCTCAGCAGTTGATTACACTGCAGGCACCAGGAGGCCTCACTGCAGTCAAAACCTGAGGCTGAAATATCCCACAGCGTGAGCGTGTAGCTCCGTGGGGTGAAGGTATTGACCTCTGTGGGTGAAGGTATTTAGCTAAATGGGAAACTTCTCACCCAAAAAGGCTTTTGTGCGACCTCGTGGGCAGGTTCAAAACAACCTCTCAGATCCCAGGCCTGAATATCAGAATGAGATCTCTTTTGTTCCTCTACCTGAGGCTGAGACTGCAAGAAAAGGGCACCCAGCTGGATTTTGTCAGGGTGCTCCTGCCGGTGTTGGGGGGGAGCCTCCCTCGTGTGCTTCAGGACCACATTCCCCGAGGAGCACGGACAAAATGCTCACCCTGGGGGCCCAGAGCTCCATCAGCTGCCAGAGGCCACATCAGCCACCTTGCCTCGGTGAGCCCTCACCCCCCTTTCACCGACTGGTTTGGGTGGGAAGGGACCTTCAAGATCATCTGGATCCAACTCCCCCCTGCCATGGGCAGGGACACCTCCCACCAAGCCCAGGTTGCTCCAAGCCCCATCCAACCTGAACACTTCCAAGGATGGGGCATCCACAGCTTCCCTGGGCTGTCCCAGCTCCTCTTACCTTGCCGGCATCCGCGTAGATGGGAACATCATGGAACGGGGAGATGTAGCGCCCGCTGGAGTCCTCTGCAAGGCAAGAAGTCCCGGGGGCAGGGGGGTCATTTGGGGCCGGGGTGTTGCACCCCCAGCTCCGGGGGTGCGGGGAGGAGGAGCGGGGTGCGGGGCAGGGGAAAGCAAGGGGTGACTCACTGAAGAAGAGCCGGTACTCCAGGCTGTGCGGGGCCCCGCGCTCCTCCACGCTGTACCCGGCCATGGTGCCGCGGCGCTGCCCGCCCCGCGCATGCGGCGGGGACGGGGGGGCCCACT
>NW_009953385.1:14754-19813 GCF_000747805.2 Chaetura pelagica
CGCGTGGGCGTGATGGGGAGGGGGAGGTGGTCCATCCTGGCTTGGGGTGGTCCAGCCTGGCGTGGGGTGGTCCAGCATGGCTGTGATAGCACAGTGTGGGGTGGTCCATCATGGCATGGCATGGTCCAGAACAAAGTGGTGTGGTCCAGCATGGCGTGGGGTGGTCCAGCACAGTGTGGGGTGGTCCAGCATGGCATGGGGTGCATTGGGTCAGCCAGGGCCAGTCCAGCATGGCATGGGGTGGTCCAGCACAGCATTGGGTGGTCCAGCATGGCCATGGCATGGTCCAGCACAACGTGGGGTGGTCCAGCATGGCATGGCATGGTCCAGCACAGTGTGGCCTGGATCCAGCATGGCTACAATAGCATGGCATGGGGTGGTCCAGCATGGCATAGCAGTGTGGGGCTGTCTTGGTCCAGCATGGCTATCATAGCATGGTGTGGACTGGTGCAGCACGGCATGGTGTGGTCTAGCACAGTGTGGGGTGGTCCAGCATGGCCATGTCAGTGTGGTGTGGCCTGGATCCAGCATGGCCATGATAGCATGGCATGGGGTGGTTCAGCACAATGTGGAGTGGTCCGGCATGGCCAGGTCCAGCATGGCTGTGATAGCATGGTGTGAGGTGGTCCAGCATGGCATGGCATAGTCCAACACAGTGTGGCCTGGATCCAGCATGGCCAGGTCCAGCATGGTATGGAGCATGGGCATTATACTGTGGTGTAGGGTAGTCCAGCATGGCCATAGTAGTGTGGGGCTGTCTTGGTCAAGCATGGCCATCATAGAATGGCATGGGGTGGTCCAGCATGGTGTGGCTTGGCCTAGGGTGGCAACAGCAGCATGGCATGGTCCAGCATGGCCATGCTAGCATGGCGTGGCATGGCGGAGTTACCCTGTGCCCTGGTTGGGACAGGAGGAAGGGGGTCTGGCAGGGCACAGAGGCCCAGGGTGCCGAGGGCTGGGCTGGTGTCCAGGACACCATCCAGGAGAGCCCTGCCATGGGGAGCAGAGGAACCGAGGTGGGGACACGGTGTCAGCAGGACATGCCTTTATTTCTGTGTCTCAGGGCCCCCAGCCTGGTGAATCCCCACTCCCCACCCCACAAAACCCCCTTGGTCCAGAGGTGCCCGGGGGCTGGGGCTGCTCAGGTGTCCCAGGCGCGACGTGACGCCGAGGGCCCCGACTCGGAGGCGGGGGGCGAGGGGCTGGGCTGGGCCTGGGTGAAGACGCGGTTGCGGGCACTGAAGAAGATCCCGTGGCTGTGGGTCCTGGGGGTGTAGGGCCCAGGGTGGCAGCGGGGTGAGCAGAAAGGGGTCCTGAAGGCCTCCTGGAAGCCCCGTCGGAAGTTCTCGTTGAAGTAGCCGTAGATGATGGGGTTGGCGCTGCTGTTGAAGAAGGCCAACCAGTGGGCAAAGGGGAAGACGTAGACGGTGAGCAGGTGGAGCTGGGCCTGGCTCAGCTGCCCGTAGTCTGTCAGCAGCATCAGCGTCCAGAGTGGCAGCCAGGAGAGGGTGAAGAAGAGGGCGACAATGATGAGCATGTTGATGACCTTGGCCTTTCTCCTGGAGACCCTCCTTCCCTCCGGTTCCTCTTGGTCCCGGGCTGGGGCTGCTGACTTGAAGAGCTTGAAGGCAATGCGAGCGTACATGACGATGATGAGGGCCAGGGGCCCCACGTAGATGTGGGAGAAGAGGACGGTGGTGTAGATCCTCCTCATCCCCGTCTCGGGCCAGGCCTCCCAACAGGAGTAGAGAGGGTAGGAGTTGTTGTAGGTGTCCAGCATGAAGTGGTGCTCCTCCCTGGTAACGGTCAGGGTGACGGCAGCGGGGCACATGATGAGCAGGGCCAGCAGCCAGATGATGGCGATGGTCACCAGGGCTTTCCTCAGGGTCAGCTTCTGCCGGAAGGGGTGCACGATGCAGCGAAACCTGGAGGAGGACAGGTGGTTGGTGGTGGTTTTGGGCACCTGCTGGCACATCCCTGGGGAAAGGAGGGTGGGCAGGACCCGGGGGTGGGAAGGAAGGGAAGGTGGGTTGCTCTTTATATGTGGTTTTTGATGTCAGAGATAGGTTGGGATCTCTCCAGCTTTGGTGTTTTCAGCCCAAGGTGAGGAAGGACACCTTGTTGGGATGGACACCTTGTCGGGATGCTGCGTGGACAGCTTTGTGATTCACTTGGAGAGCTGGGGCGTACTCCTGATGTCCCCCAGGAGCTTTCTGGAGAGGGAAACTGCACAGGAGACCTGGACACACTGGAGGGTGACTTGTCCCCCATGTCCCCACATCCCCAGGGCCAACATACCTCTCCACGGCGATGGCCACCAGGGTGAAAACGGAGGCGGAGACAGACATGCCCTGCACCAGGCCACTCATCTTGCACATGGCATTGTCAAAGGGCCAACCTGCAAGGGGACACCATGGAGGTTGGAGTGTGCTGGGCTGGTTCCCTCAGAGAAGATGGTGGTAGGACCAGGGGGGATGGTTTTAAACTAAGAGAGGGGAGATTTCAGTGAGATATTAGGAAGAAATTCTTCACTCTCAGGGTGGTGAGGAACCAGGATGTGTTGCCCAGGGAGGCTGTTGATGCCCCATCCTTGGAGGTTTTTCAGGCCAGGTTGGATGAGGTTTTGTGCAACCTGGTCTGGTGGTTCCCTGCTCATGGCAGGGGGGTTGGAGCTGGATGGTCTTTCAGGCCCCTTCCTTAATGATTCCATGATTCTGTGATCAGCAGCTCTCTCTTGATGACCCACCCATCGTGTTGAAGCTGTGAGATGCTAAATCCTGCTCCTCAGGAGCTGCTGCATTTTTGGCTCATAGAGAGGTGGCCTTTAACCGTCCCCAAAAACCCCCAAATTGGTAAAAAAGATGCCTATCACACTTCTTAGAAACTCAAGGAATGACGTGGTTGTCATGTCTCTTACCCTCATTGCAGGGCTTGGGCTGTTATCAGAGGGGTGGACCTTGGGATCCTCCATCAGAAGAGCTTTGTTCTTGTTTCGTGACCCCAAGATGTTGGTGATTAAATAAATCACACCCCATAATAAATTAATAAATACAGACTCTGCCCTTGGCTATGTTCCAGGAGTTGTGCTGATGGTTTATCTTTGGAAGGACAACGGGCAGGGCAGAGCCAGGGTGGAGGAAATGGATGCAAGAAGGGTTTTATCAGTGCTGCTCCTCAAAGGATTGCTGAACTTGGAATCAATATGTAAATGCAGCACTAAGGTCCTACTTATTTGGCCAAAAGATGTCCGAAACCTCGAACAAACAAACAAACAAAAAAGAGGTTTTGCCCCCTAAAGGGGTAGGTCTAAATGAAATGACACCTTTCATCAGGTGTTAGCTGAGTGGACACCACCTGTGCTCCTCACAGCAACAAAGCACACACAGCTTGGCTCTGTGCGTGGGTGGCAGGAGGTGGGTGTTGCTCCCCACCACCTCTCCTTCTCCCCACCCTTGCATCTCTCCCCTCCTCTGCCCACCTGTGATGAGGTTGTCCACCAGAGTGGTGGGCATGCAGAAGATGCCCACCAGCAGGTCGCTGATGGCCAGGTTGAGGATGAACATGTTGGTGACCGTCCGCATCTGGCGGTTCTTCACCACGATGAAGCACACCAGGCAGTTCCCGACCATGCACATGAGGAAGATGAAGGTGTAGGCCAGGATGAACATGGCAGCCACGGGGGAGGAGTGCTGGTAGTATGCTGAGAAGGTGAAGTTCTCCCTCAGGAAGTGGCCCTGGCTGGTGGTGGAGTTGAGCCAGGTGCCGTTGGAAGGGCCTGGAGAAGGGAAGGCAGGAAAAAGAAGCTGGGAGAGGATAAAGTGCTTATCCCCTTCATTCCTTAATGCCCTTGGAGGTGGGTTTTGTCATATTCAGACCCTTGTCCAACCTGGGTGGGATGTGTCCTGCTGGGAACATCTCAGTACCCAACAAGTCTCCTTCTCCTTGGGTTACACGGGTACTGCAGCACCTCGGCTCAGTTCTTATTTTACATCATGATCATTTTAGACCATTATTACTTTATAACAGTATTAATGTATATAATTATTTTAGACCATGATCATCTTCAACCATTCTTATTTCTGATCATTTTATATCATCATTATTTTATATGATTATTGATTATTATTATTATTATTATTCGACACTGTTCGGCGCCGTTACCGCTTGATCCCATGAGGGTTTGACACCATTGTCTTTTGATATCGTTGTGATGGGTGGAATTCCTTGGATGAGGAACTAGAGCAGCCCCGGGGACACCCTCTTCTCGTGGAATGTTCTTGGAGATGGTGCAAGGAAGGAAAAAAAACCCCACGTCCTGACACCACAACGTTCCGATCGTGTGGGAGCCGTGTCCCTGTTCCCAGGGGTCCTGCTGCTCCTGCCACCCCTCAGGGTGGGTTTGTGCTTTCAGGTCTGTGCAGCACCCACCCACCCCCCTCCACCCTCGGGGTTCCCTGTCTTACGCAGGCAGGGACGTGCAGGGGGTCCCAGCAAACCCCAGCTGCAGTTTCAAGGCAGAAAAAGGCTTTTTTGGGTTGGATTTCAGGCTCGGTAGCTCCAGCCCCGCTCAGCTCTGCCTGGTGGGTGGTTCTAGTGTTGTGTCCCCCCCGTTTCTACCCCCCCCCCCATGTCGGTGCTTGTCTTGCCCTCATGATGTTTGTTCCTAGCCCAGCTTCCTGAATTTGTCCAATGCGTTTCCAGTCGAGCTTTGGAAAAGCTCTGGAGGGATTTGTGGATGTGGGAGAAGAGGAGAGGGAAGCAGGGAAGGGGGAAGATGCTCCGGTATCAGGGACAGGGGCACCTGGCATGGGTGGGCTTCTGTAGGAGAAGTGATGGCAAAGATGGTCATGAGATTGCCCCAAAGCAGTGATAGGAAGCCCAGAACTTTGCTGGACTTTATCTCTTTG
The DNA here is from genome assembly GCF_000747805.2 of Chaetura pelagica. Lineage (NCBI taxonomy): Eukaryota > Metazoa > Chordata > Aves > Apodiformes > Apodidae > Chaetura > Chaetura pelagica. The sequence goes on from NW_009953385.1 coordinate 19,662, forward strand.
GGATGCAACGTCTGGGTGGGGGTGGTGGGGGGGGTGAGGGATGGGATGGGGGAATTGCAGCGGGGTTGGAAAGAGAGCTGGAAGAGGAGGGAAGGAAAAGAAGGGGGATGCTGACACCTTGGACGTGGTGACAGGGGGATGGGAAAGGGGGG
>NW_009953385.1:20255-20678 GCF_000747805.2 Chaetura pelagica
ACATGTGGGGACCCCCCGCAGGAGTAGGGAGGACCCCCCCCAGTTCCCCACCCTATGTAAAACACAGTGGAAAAAGGCAGCAGGATCCTTCAGGATGCTGCTCCTGGCCCGAAGCTTCTCTGCTCCGGCTCCTCCATCATGACCAGCATCTCCAAACCCCCTCTCACCATGGTCACCCACCCAAGTTTGCCTTTGGCAAGTCACACAATTCCAGGGTTAAGCATTCCTGGTTGCCCCCCAGCCAGCCCACACCTCCGGGAAGCATTTGTCCCTTAAACACACAAAGGAACAACCTGAGAGATGCTTAAACATCTGGTTTTGAGATAAGGGCTGTGATTTCTCCCTGAGGTTTGGGGTTGTCTGGGGCTTTTTTGTGGGCACCCAACTGCCAAGAGACACCAGCCTGGTGACACTGGCTTTTCT
>NW_009953385.1:21484-24101 GCF_000747805.2 Chaetura pelagica
CACCCCAGGAGCCACTCTCTACCCCAAATCCCACAGCCCATTTCTTCCTGGGAGAGGAGGCAGCATGTCTTGAAGCCCCACAGCACCCAGGAGGTGGGTGCAGGCTTCTTGGGGGAGGGACCGGCTGGAACTGGGGTGCTTTGATTTCTGTAGTGAAAATGAAGCAACCATTTCCCTGGGGAAAAAAAAAAAAAAAAATTCCCCCTGGAAAAATCCAGGGAAGTATGGCTCAGGTCTGGGCAGAATCCAGCTGGAGTCTTCAGCAAAGAGGCTTCTTGAAGGAGAAGGCTGATTACTGAAAAAATGGAAGCAGAGAAAAAAAAACTCCTGTGGAGCAGGACAACGTTTAATTAGGCACTTGGCACATCACCAGGTCAGCAATTCCAGGGGGCAAAACCACAGGGATGTCCCCCACCATCCCAGCCTTGGCTGCTCCTCATCAGCAGCCAGGTGGGAGGGATGGAGCTGAACATCCAACTGCCCCAATTTGCCCCCCAAACCCTGTGCATCCCCAAAACACCAAGCAGGAGGTTCCCTGGCTTGGGTGCTTGGCAGAGCCACCCATCCCTTCCTGGAGGAGCCGTCCTGCTTGCTTGTTATGAAGGACAAAAGGACTGGAGAGCAGGGACTGTCCTCAGCCAAACCACTCGTGTAGGTCGTTGTCCCTGGGGAGAGCTGGCCAGGCACCCCAAAACCTTCTCAGGCTTCATGGGGGGGCTCCTCTGGTGACAGCAGCAGGTCGAAGGGGACCAGGGGCTTGACCAGCAGCCTCAGCTCAGGACCCACAGGGTTGGCCCTCAGGTTGAGGCTCCTCAGAGATGCCATGGAGGCCAGTTGCTCTGCTGGCACCTCTGCAAAGAGACAGTGCCTGTTCCCAGGGAATTCCCAACAACAAATCTCTCTCCAGTTCTCCCAGGCCTTAAAAAAAAACAAACCCCACAAACAACCCACCTCCTGGGGTACAAAAGGGACGTTCCAGGGTTTATTCCCTTGTTTGCTTCCTAGTGTTGCAATGCCCAGGAGGCCTTGCCAGGCTGAAGGAAGAGCACGTGTTCTTTGACCCTGCTGGACAGGCTGCAGGGTGGCTCTGGGTCATCACCCTGCACCCTCCTGGCTTGTCATTGCCACTCATTTTGGGGGGTTTTCCTTTAGAAAGTGTTTGGTTGCTTCACCTGCAGGTCCCACCTGACTCCACTGAGAGCAAAGGCATGAGACCTGTACAATAACCTAACCATTAAGACCATTCCAAGAGCTTTTTGGTCACAAATCCCAGGATTTGGGCCTTGAAAAACCCAGCTGGCCCAGTTTCCCAAGAACCATTTCCATTTCCTTTGGCCACCAACACGACCAAAGCCTTTTCTCTCCCCTGCTCCCATTTCTCCTGCCAGTACTGGCAGCAAAATCCTGGGACTGCCATGAAAGCTGGGCTGGGTGATGATGTGATTTGGAAGCCTTGGAACTTCTTTTGTGCTGGAAAAAAGCCCCCACTTGGTGGCTTTTCCCTTTCTCCTCCAGAGAGCAGTGCCCTTTTCTGGCACATGTGAGCAGCTCATCCCTCATCAGGTGGATTTTTTCTACCTTCTCTTCAGGGTGGATTTGATCACTGCTGGTCCCCTGGATTATTTGAACATTTTTTTTTCCCCCCATGGCTGCCCAAAAGAGAAAGTTTTTTGAGAAATCTTCCTTTTTAAGGTGCTGCAGAGGGTTGAACCCCCACTTTGTTAAGTTTAGGGTGTTGGGGGAGGTGTTTTTTAGGGTGTAAGCCTGGCCTAGGGTGGGTGCAGCTGAATTCAAGGGGAGGAGCAGGGACTCGCCCCAGCATGAAGGGACAGGCAGGGTGTTCAGTGCACCCTTAGAGCCATATGGTCCTGCCATGGGAGCCACCAACTCCAATGTAAGGAACCCAAAACCTCACTTGCTGACTCCCCAGTGGAGAAGGGACTTGTGTTGGAGCTTGAGTTATTCATGCTGACTTCACCAGTTCAGCAAAGTCACTTCCTCAGCTCAGAATGTAGTCATAAGGCAGTGGAAACCTTAGCTCCTTCAGGTGAAAGGGCTGTCTGGTGGCACCTGAGATTATGAGAGGGCTGCTCAGGAGCTGGGGGATGAGCACCAAGAGCCCCGAGGGTCTCACCAACACGCAGGGCTGCAAAGTGGCAGCAGAAGGACCCTGCTCAGCTCAGCCGAGCTGCTCCCTGCTCACATTTCAGCATGACCCACATCCATTGGTGGCCACCAGCTCCTCCAAGCCTTGTCCCCATCCCTGGCAGTGTTGAAGGGCAGGTTGGATGGGGCTTGGAGCAGCCTGGGCTGGTGGGAGGTGTCCCTGCCCATGCAGGAGGGTTGGAACTGGATGATCTTGAAGGTCCTTCCAACCCAAACCATCCCATGATTCTATGATATGGATGGAAACCCACTCACTGGCTGTTACTAAAGGCTTATTTTCCATGCCATTATCCCAAACTAAGAGTGACTTGGTGGTGGCCTCCAGCATCTCCCTTGCTGACTCACCATGTTCAACTATTCATCAAGGAAGAAGGGAAAGAAAAGCTGAAGCTTCAAGCACCAAAAAAACCCCCCTGACCAGCACTGAATATCACTCTAATTACCAGGGAAA
>NW_009953385.1:24124-33093 GCF_000747805.2 Chaetura pelagica
CTATATATATATAATTACACTCCAGTTTTAAAAGCTTATTGAGATGAAAGGGGCAGGTCATGGCACTAAATGCTTCTTTTCAGAGCCCACAGACTCCAGGCAGGGATTATTTCATCTCCTTTCACTCCTGTTTCCCTTCAGCTGGGAAACATCACCTCCCATCTCCAGTTCAATACCAGGTGACTCAGTCCCCTTTTCAGCAAGGGCTTTTTTTTTTGCATCAGCTTTGCTCCAGCTCCTCCAGTATCCCTGGGAGGACAGGGATGGGCAGGGAATTGCACACAGCTGCTGCAGCACCAAAAAAACCCCACAACCAGATCACCCACAACCCACCCCCAAGCTCCATCTCCCACCTGTGGAGCATCCTGGTTGGGTTTTGTGATCTGGAGCAGGGTCCTCACCTCGTTATTGGGCTCAGGGGTGTAACCTGGCTCCTAAATTATATAAAAGGCAGCAAAATGCAGTTTCTGAAGTGCTAGGGTTGCTCCTTCACCATGCTGGGCTGGAGGTGTTGGGAAAGCAGCTCCTGGATGAGCTTCCAGGTACCTCAGAAGCTTCTCTAAGGAGGTGGAGGCCTGGTGAGACCCCAAAATGGGGTGCTCAGCCAGCTGTGGTGGGTGAGAAAGGGAGGGTGGCATCTCCTACAGCCTGGCCTAAGCTCTCCTCGGGTGTCACGAGGGTGAAGGGCTCCAATTCTGTTTGGTTCTTAAGGAAAACCAGCACTTGTGCCAGTGAAATTCCAGCTAGTGGGTTCTCCTTAACTCTCCTCCTTCTCCTGTGCCAGGAAAATGGTCTTTATAAAAAAACAAGCTCATAAATAATATGTAAAACTGCATTAGCATATTAGAAGTGGAAATGAATGTGCAGATGATGGGCACCAAGGCTCAGCTCACAGCCCAGCTGCAGGTTTCCTGAGGGGCTTGGTACTTGCAAGCTCAGCCTTGGAGGCCTGAGGGCAACTCAGGAGATTTCCCCATCATCCCAGGAGGTGAAACTGGGGAGGAGATGCTTTTCCTTAGAGCTGAAGGACTTGGGGTGCTGTAGCTTTTGGGATGGTCTGGTTTGGGAGAGGTTGTTGTATGAATGAGGTTTTGGGGAGGGTTCCTGGGAGTGATGCAGTGACCTGAACTTTCATTTTCTTGCCCTAAAATGGGCTGCAATAACCCTGCCTTTCTTATCTCTCCCTCTTCACTTCCCAGAACATGCCTCAACTAGATGAATCTCCAGCCAGGCAGCATCCTGCTCATCTCCAAAACATGGGAATCTTGCCTTTCAGGGACAAGATATGGCCCTGGAACATTTTTAACTTGAAATTGTTCATTTCTATTAGGTGATTATTCTTCCTGAGTCTGCTGCTGGGAGGTGACCAAGCCTGGCACTTGGGTTTTTTACCTCCCCTCTTTTCCCTGAGGATGAATCCAAATGGATACAACCCTTGATACATCCTTTCCTCCCTGCATTTAGGCAGGGAAGGTGGGGGGGGGGGTGGAATGGAAGGAAAAGCTGTGTTCCCTTCCTGCAGCTGCACACATGGGAAGGTCATGAGAAAGCTGGAGAGCTCAGCTTCTACCTTCCTGCTGGGAAGTTGGGCAGTGGGGCTGGGAGAGTGATGGAGGGAATCAAAGTGGGAGAGAAAAAGAGGGGTGAGGAAAAGCCACGTTTTTTGCTGGCTCTCCTGGGAGCAACAGTTAATATCTCCTAGAGGCAAGGCCAGGGAAAATGTGATGCTGTTAATGAAGCTGGTGCTTTCCCAGGAGCAGCTGAAACCATCCCAGGTAAGAGAGCAAAATGGAGTGGGCTTGATACTCCTTTCCCTGGGGATCTGGGATGCTCCAGCCTGGGCACTTTGAAACTTGGCTCCTAAAATAAATCCCCTTTTATGGATGTGCAGCTGCTGCCCCTTTTGCTCAGCTTTTAGGGACTCCAAAGGCTCCAGCTTTGCACATGAAAGATTTTCCTCTGCCTTCAGGGTTGGGACATGAGCAGCTCTTCCCAGTTCCCTTTAACTTGGCTGGTTTTGAGGGAATTTTGGAGGGTTACAGCTACTCTTTGCTTTGGGAAATGTCCAGGTGGGCTTGTGCCCTGGCTTTGCCTGGCAGCAAACAGCCCTGAGTTCTGCAGTCAGGTCTGGATTATTTTTTGGGGGGTTAGATCTGGTGATTTGGAGTCCCAGCTGGAGCTGCCTTGGAGACCTGGATTCCCAGCATGAGGAATGGAGCAGCTTGAATTGGCCTGGATTTTTTTTCTTCCCCCTGGCGCCTGCAACAGCCTCACCCGGGGAGGCACCTCCAACCTTAGCCTGAGCAAGCAGCTAACGAGGCTCTGCCTAATTAACATTCTCCCTGCCCCCAGGCTGCCTTTTCCCCTTGCCAAATTCATCCTCTTTTTGCCGGAAATCCCTCAGGATGCTGCACCTTCAGCCAAACTTCCAGCCACCCTCCCTCCCTCCCTGCTTAGGGACGCGGGATGGGCACTGAGGCGATGTCCATCCTTCCAGCCAGCCAGGAAAGCTTCTCCTCACCTGTGATCTCATTCTCTTCCAGGTCGATGGTCTCCAGGCTGGTGAGAGCAGCCAGAGGCTCTGGGAAACGTCGGAATCTGTTTCTGGAGAGATTGATGGCCCGGAGGTGCCGGAGGGAGGTGAGCTCCTCGGGCAGGCGGTGCAGGTAGTTCCCTGCCAAGTTGAGCTCTACCAGTTTGGGAAAGAGAGGTTGGTGGTGGGAAGGGAGGAGAAAAGATGTGAAAAACCATTAATCCAGTGCTGAATTTACTGCCTCTATCCCCCACAGGCTGCCAGGTCTAGCAATGAGATTCCAAAGCAAAAAAAATAAAGGGAGGATGATGATGATGATGGTGATTATTTTGCTCATCTCCTTGATGTACCATGATCCTTTATCCTGCTGCAGATTCTGCTTTAAAGACTGATCCAATTCTTGGCTCCCTCAGGCTTCCCTAATGAAAGCCCAGCAAGCAGGGGCTGTGGGAACAAGTCATATTTCTTCCTGAAGTCAGTGCCATTCCCACCTTGCTGGGTGCTTGGCACAGCTTGAGGCTGGTTTTCCATCTCCCTGTGCCTGAGCTATGGTGGAAGAAATGCGTTTCTATGCAAAAAAAATATCTAATATCTGGAGTTGAACCCCCTGTGGTGCTTTTTCTTCCTCCACCCCCCTTTCCCCAGAAATGAGGTCCTGAAGGAGAGGCTGTTCAGCCATGGGAACAGGCACCCAAATCCCTCTGTCCTTCTCGGGTGCCACAGGGTTTGCTGCTCTATAAATACCCACATGAGCTGCCCCTGCTCATACCTGGTATTTATAGGTCCTGCCTTATTCAGGCTGTTCCCAGCCCCTGGGTGACCCTGGCATCCTGCTGAGGCCTGGCATCTTCATCACCTGGGTGATTTGTTCAAAGCCCTTGCTGGGAAAAAAATTTCCCTGCCCCCCCACCCACCCCGCCTTTCAAGCTCCCTGTGCTGTCCAGTAAATGAACATTGATTTCTTTGTTCAACCTGCTGCTTTGCTCCAGTCTCTCCTGGGTGTTTTCAAGGGTGATGTTCCAGCTCCAGCACAACCCAGGAAGCTTCTCCTGGCACCCACCACCTCAGCACTCGTGCAGGACGTGGGGTGAGGAAAATGGATGGGTTTTTAAAAGCTGCCAGAGTCCTGGATGGTGCTGCCGGCAGGAGGAGCCCCAGTGCAGACCCCAGAGTTCCTGAGCTCTGGATTTTCTGGATCCTTGACTGGTTTGGGTTGGAAGGGACCTTCAAGACCACTCAGTTCCAACCTCCCTGCATGGGCAGGGACACCTCCCACCAGCCCAGGTTGCTCCAAGCCCCATCCAACCTGCCCTGGGGCCACCAGCAGACCTTCTGCAGCCTGCAGTGCTCCATCCCTGCCACCCTCTGTCATCCCCAGCCCCACCCTTGGAGGCAGCTGGAGGGTGATGAGGGACCCTGCAGCAGTTTGGCCACCCCTGAGGGTGGCTGGAGGTGGGAAGGGGTGCAGGAGAGCAAACCCAGTGTCCTCTTCTTGCAAAGGGCTGGGAAAGGCAAGGGAAAATGGCTTTTTGAGGGTCTGAGCTGGTGCTTGGCATGAGGTGTAAGCGGAGAGGAGCAAGAGGGTGGTGGAGAAATTCTCTGGAGCTCTTTTCTAGGTGCTGGGGGTTGGGAAGTGGCTGCTGGGAGGTGCTGGGGGCTTTCCCTTACCTCTGAGCTGGCTGAAGGTGGCGACAAAGCGGCTGGTGAGGGACTTGAGCTCGTTGTTTGCCAGGGAGATGTGGTGGATCCCCTCGGTGACGCTCCTCATGGCTTTGTAGATGCCCACAGGGAAGGTCATCAGCTTGCAGTTGGCCAGGTCTGCCCACAGGGAGAGACCCAAGGCACCTCAGAACCTCTCCTGGCTGGCATGGAGCAAAGTTTGCTGTCTTTGTTTTCCAACCCCTCAGGGCCTGGTTTGCCCACCTGGGTGCTGCCACCCATGGGTGCACCCACCCTCCTCCCCAGCCCCAAGGGGATCCTTGGAGTTGGAGAATTGCTTTGGTTGGAAAGAGACCTTGGAGATGGAGCCCAACCATCAACCCAACTCTGCTGAGTCTGATGCTAAACTGTGTCCCTCAGCACAACCTTTCAAACACCTCCAGGGGTTAGTGACCCCACCACAGCCTGGGCTGGGGCCTGATGACCCTTGTAGGGAAGAAATTCTTCCTGATATCCAGTCTAAACCTCCCCTGGAATAACTTGAGGGCATTTCCTCTTGTCCTATCCCATCTTTCTTGGGAGAAGAGCCTGTCCCCTCTTGGTTCCACCTCCTCTCAGGCAGTTGCAGAGCCAGCAGGTCTCCCCTCAGCCTCCTTTGCTCCAGGTTGAACATCCCCACCTCCATCAGTTGCTCCTCAGACTCGTGCTCCAGCTCCTTCTCTGGACACATTCCAGCCCCTCCATGTCCTCCTTGTCCTGAGGGGCCTAGAACTGACCTTGGAATTGAGGTGCCCCCTCCCCAGTGCCCAGCACAGGGGGACAATCCCCTCCTCAAGCCCCAGACCAGCCAGGCTAAGCTGGTTCCACCTCAGGTGCCTTCAGCCCCAAGTCACGTTGCATCGACCTCCAGGCTGCAAACCCCTTTAGCCCATGTCTAATAACATCCCAACTTCAGGAATTGCCCTTCCCTGTGTCCTTAAACCCCTGGAGAAGTTTGAGCAGTGCAGGGTGGTCTCCTCCACTGCTGCTGAGGCTGGAGCAGTTTCTGTGGCCATGCTCCTGCCATCCCTTGCGAGGGAAAAACCATCCCTGGGGCACATCCCATGGGATCATGTGCCATCCCTGGGATCCCACTCCAATTCTGGGAGGGTGAAGAGCCCTTTGGGGTGTTTTTTCTCTTCCCTGAGAGTGTGGGAGCAGCACCCAGAGCTGGGACCAACAGCTGTTTTTTTAGGAGACAGCCACAAAAATATCCCCACTCCCGGATACCTGATCCTTCTCCGGGCGGGAGTTGGGAGCTGGAGCTTACCCAGGGAATCTGTTTTGTTCTCCACCGTGTGGTTCACCTTCCTGGCCACCCTGGCCACTGCCTCCCCCATCCTCCTCTGCATGAGGGCACCTGATCCCGCCGGGAATCTGCTTGGACTGCTGAGATCCAGGGCTGGAGGGAGAAACCTGCTGCTCCGGCCTCTCGGGAGAGGGGTGCTAAAAATAACCCCTGGGATCAGCATTCCCAGGGGAGGGAGGGACGGAGGGAGGGAAGGAGGGAGCCTGGGGCTGGCATAGGCCTCAGGGTAGGAAATTCCCAGCTTTTTGCTTTTTTTGGGGGGGGGGAGGGATATGGGGGTGCATCCCCTTTCCCAGTGATCTTGAGGCTGGAGGGGCTCTTGGGCTATGGTGTCCCCCAGTTTCCAGGTTGGTATTTTTGGGATATGGCAGGGATATAGCAATGCATTCCTTCTCCTGGTGATCCAGGGGTGCTGTAGCCCTTGGGATGGGAGATTCCCAACTTTCTGGGCTGGTATTTTGGGATACAGGGATGTGTCCCCTTTTCTGGTTTGGGGTATGGAGATACATCCCCTTTCCCATTTATCCTCAGTGGCCTTCAAGGCACAGGATTCCCAACTTTCTGGCTTGGTACTTTGGGATATGGTGATGAGCCCTTTCCTGGCCATCTGGTATAGCCCTTGGGGCATGGGATTCCCAACTTTCTGGGTCAGCACATCGGGGATGTGGGGATGCAGTTCCTTCTTCTGGTTTGGGATGTGGGGATACATCCCTTTCTTCTGGTTTGGGGTGTGGGGATGCATCCTGTTCTTCCTGGTGTGGGATGTGGGGATGCATCCTGTTCTTCCTGGTGTGGGATGTGAGGATACATCCCCTTCTTCTGGTTTGGAACATGGGGATACAACCCCTTTTCTATCCCAGGCTGTGGGGATACATCCCATTTTCCGAGGTGCCCTGGGAACCCTGGGAGTGCAGAACTCCCACCTTTCCAGGTCTCTCTGTATTTGGGACCCAGCAACACACCCCCTCTTCTCCCTCCTTCCCTCAGCTTACCCCCTTTCCCCACCACCTCCTTTCACCCAAAAGGTGAAGCCAGAAGGTGGGACGCTCCCCCATCCCCATAAAAAAAAAAACCCCTCCCTGTCTCCTTCCTTCCCACGCCGGGAGTCGAACCCGGGCCGCCTGGGTGAAAACCAGGAATCCTCACCGCTAGACCACGTGGGAGGGCGCCTCGGGGCGCGGGTTCGAATCCCGGCCGCGGCACCAAACTTGGACAAGAGACTCAATGAGTAGGCTGTAGTCTTGGCTACCTAATTTCAGCTGTTTCCCTGAGCCAACAAGCAGCACCATGTGAATAAGATCTTACACAACGCTGCATGGGAGTACAATTCTGATCTGCCCTTTGTCTTTTGAGGGCCAGAAACCTCAATTCCAAAAGCCTGACAGCGTAAAATTGTGGAGAAACCAATAAACACATCCATAGCAGTTCTGATGAGGTTTTACCAGAGGCCAATAACTTGTCAGCCACACCGTATCATTTCAGACAGATAGATAATGTGGAAAGTCACCCAAAACCTAATTTAAAGACCTTCCATCACAAACATCCCACTAGAGTATCACGATTTGTTCCAGCAGTTACATGTTCTCACAGAAACCACTGTGCTACCACCCTTAGGGCACCCTAAGGAGCATCCCTGGTTCCCCCGAGGGACACGCAGGAGGGGACATTTGGGGACCCGGGGTTGTTATTCCCAACCCTGCCACGAGTTGCCCAGGGCTCAGCTGCGGGTTCTGGGGGGGACAACCTGTGCTGGGGGGGGGTCGTGGGGATGTTCCTGTGGCCCCGAATGCTCAGCCTGTACCGCCCCCCCCAACCCCTTCCACGTCTCTCCTGGGCTTTTCCTGCTGGGAAACTCCTGCTCTGCCGAGCTGGATCTGCCCCCACCCCCTCCTCTCATCTCCCCTTCCTTGTTTTGCCAGGCACCCGGATCATCTACGACCGCAAGTTCCTGCTGGATCGTCGCAATTCCCCCATGGCCCAGACCCCTCCTTGTCACCTCCCCAACATTCCCGGGGTCACCAGCCCTGGCTCGGCCCCCGAGGAGCCCCGGGTGGGCACCAGCAGCCTGAACCACACGGAGCCAAAGCCATCCATGGGTAAGAGCCCCCTCCCGGGAAGGGCTGGGGGCTGGGATTCCTCTGGGATTAACGCTTCTCCCTTCCCCTTTTCCTGCTTCCCCAGGGGACGAGGCTCAGTTCCAGATGGATATTTGAGCGGGAACCACGGGAGAGGCAGCAACTTCCCATCCCCTCTGCACATCCCCAGCCTGGCGAGGTGGAGGTGGTGGCAGGTCCCTGGTGCTGTCCCCCCCCTTCCCAACCTTCCTTCCCACTGTGTGCTGGCTGGAAAATGCCCTGCTGGATCCTTCCCTCCTCCTCTCTCCGCCCACCAGGCTTCTCTTTCAAACACCCCTTTGCCTCTTCTGCTGCCTGCTGACCCCCCCCCCAAAAAAAAAAGCCAAAACCAAACCAAACCACCACAACACCCCATCCTCCTGTCATCCCAAACCTCCTAACCCCCCCCCTTGCTCCTGTTCCCAGGAAGCTGGGAAAGGGGAAGAGCATCGCTCCTCGATCCCAGAGCGCCCCTGGTACCCCAGGGGGGGAGGTTTTGGGGGGACCTGCTGGCATCCAGCAGAGGACGAGGTTGGGCAGCCCCTTCCCTTGGGTGCTCCGGGTGCCCACCTCTCTCTCCTACCTGGATTTCTTCGGGATCAGGGGCTGTGTCCTCAAGGACTCAGGGTGATGTTGCCACGTGTCCCGGGAACCGACCAACCAGCCTCGGATTTCACTTCAGCTCCGGGTGCTACAACCTTGCTTCTTTCCTTTGTTTTTGTTGTTGTTGTTTTTAAATCCTCCTCTTCCCCCCTCCCCCCCCCTTGATAAAGTAATGTGAATCCTACAGGAGCAAAAATCCCTGGGGGCCCTTGGATATCTCAGGAATTCCCAGGATCCCAGGGAGGGCAGCAGGGCTGGGGTTCCCCTGCTTACCCAGGCAGGAACCAGCCATCCTGAAACCCCCTGGAGATGGGATTTTTTTTACCCTCCTCTCTCAGTGTGATGTGAGGGGGACACACACACAACGTGCCCGGGGAAGGGGGACACTGTGGCAGGGTCCTGTCCCCCCTAAGCCCCCTCTTATTACCTCCTCCTGCCTGTTGGGAGGTGTCAGCAGCTTCGCAACCTTCTCAAGTGCCATTTTCTCAGCACCTCCCACCTGAGTGCCTGCCCCATCCATCCATCCATCCATCCATCCTTCCCTCACCCCAGGGAACCTGCTGGGATGGTGGCCCTGCATCCCAGGGGAGGCTCCAATCCCTACTGCAGGCTTTGGTGCACTTTCCATCCCATAACTTATTTTACTCCAGGTGTGTTTGGTGTGGTGGCTGCTTGGGGAGCTCCTCTTCTTCCACCTACCCCTCCCCCCCCC
>NW_009953385.1:33369-34463 GCF_000747805.2 Chaetura pelagica
CCCTTCCCCCCCCCCCCCTCCCCCCCCCATGCTTCTCTTTCAAACACCCCTTTGCCTCTTCTGCTTCCTCGGGACCCCCCCCCCAAAAAAAAAAGCCAAAACCAAACCAAACCACCACAACACCCCATCCTCCTGTCATCCCAAACCTCCTAACCCCCCCCCTTGCTCCTGTTCCCAGGAAGCTGGGAAAGGGGAAGAGCATCGCTCCTCGATCCCAGAGCGCCCCTGGTACCCCAGGGGGGGAGGTTTTGGGGGGACCTGCTGGCATCCAGCAGAGGACGAGGTTGGGCAGCCCCTTCCCTTGGGTGCTCCGGGTGCCCACCTCTCTCTCCTACCTGGATTTCTTCGGGATCAGGGGCTGTGTCCTCAAGGACTCAGGGTGATGTTGCCACGTGTCCCGGGAACCGACCAACCAGCCTCGGATTTCACTTCAGCTCCGGGTGCTACAACCTTGCTTCTTTCCTTTGTTTTTGTTGTTGTTGTTTTTAAATCCTCCTCTTCCCCCCTCCCCCCCCCTTGATAAAGTAATGTGAATCCTACAGGAGCAAAAATCCCTGGGGGCCCTTGGATATCTCAGGAATTCCCAGGATCCCAGGGAGGGCAGCAGGGCTGGGGTTCCCCTGCTTACCCAGGCAGGAACCAGCCATCCTGAAACCCCCTGGAGATGGGATTTTTTTTACCCTCCTCTCTCAGTGTGATGTGAGGGGGACACACACACAACGTGCCCGGGGAAGGGGGACACTGTGGCAGGGTCCTGTCCCCCCTAAGCCCCCTCTTATTACCTCCTCCTGCCTGTTGGGAGGTGTCAGCAGCTTCGCAACCTTCTCAAGTGCCATTTTCTCAGCACCTCCCACCTGAGTGCCTGCCCCATCCATCCATCCATCCATCCATCCATCCATCCATCCATCCATCCATCCATCCTTCCCTCACCCCAGGGAACCTGCTGGGATGGTGGCCCTGCATCCCAGGGGAGGCTCCAATCCCTACTGCAGGCTTTGGTGCACTTTCCATCCCATAACTTATTTTACTCCAGGTGTGTTTGGTGTGGTGGCTGCTTGGGGAGCTCCTCTTCTTCCACCTACCCCTCCCCCCCC
>NW_009953385.1:43913-47185 GCF_000747805.2 Chaetura pelagica
CCCCCCTTTTTATTAATTATATATATATATATATTTTTGGAGGGGGTAGGGTGAAGGTGTGAAGCCATAATGCCACCAAAACCCAAGGGAAATGGGATTGTCTCTCCCATGGGCAGCTCTGGGTGGGGAGGTGACCCAGCCTTGGAGGGGCACGAGTGAGTGAGTGCAAGTAGAAAATATGTCCATGACACACAAATATATATCTTAGAGAGAAATGAATATATTTTCCTTAATGCTGAGACCCCCTCAAGGAGGTCTTGGAGCTCCTTGGATGGTGAGGACATCCTTTGGGGATGCAGGGACCCTGTTGCTCCCAGCCAAAAAAATCCAAGACAATAATAGAAACAACTTACGGGCAGGAGCTGGAGGGAAACCACCTCTTTTTTATTCCCTATTTTTTACGATTTTTAATTGTTGGGGGGGCTGTTTTTTCTAAACACCCCCTTTCCCAACCTCCTTTTGTCTCCCTTCCCCATCCCAGTGGGTTTATTTTTATTTTCCCCCCTGGTTCTCTTTTTTTTGAGAGCCAGGTTTGTGGCTGAAGAGCAGAGCAGGAGGGCCTGGCCTGGCCATGGCAGCTCCTCTGCTGCTCAGGGTGAAGACACCAAGGCTTGGAGGGGGTTGGGTTTGGGTTGGGTTTTATTTTTGGTGAGTCCAAGCAGGTGTTTGGGAGGAGAAAAAACTCTCCCCAGTGGTTGCTGTTACAGTGAGGTCAATAAAGATCTTGGTTCTGTTCAATCCAGGGCCTGGAGGTTTCTTCTCACCTTGTGGTGCAGGGAAGGTGGGGGGTGGATTTTTTGACCCCTTTGGAGCAAAGGCTGCCTGGGTTTCTTAATCTTTTTTTTTAGAATGACTTCTTCCCCTCCCCACACTCCTAAATTCTTGAGGCGAATTCCCAGATTGGAAATTTGGAAGGAAGAAGAAGAAGAAGAAAAGGGCCAAGCTGAGGGATGAACCCTCAGCACTGGGCAGAGATCTCAGTGTCCCAGAGAGCAGGGTAAAGGTGAAACCTGCACCCAACAGCCCAGGGTGAAGGTTGGGGAGAGAGGAAAAGTGGGAACTGCAACATTTCCCTTCCAAAAAAGCTGGATTTTGCCCTAAAAAAAAAAAAAAAAGGCCAAAGGGGTCATTTCTCCTGTGCCACCGAGTGCAAAGAACCTCTCTAGACCTGGGCATCAAGCCAGAGAGGTGCTGGAGAAAGTCACCTCTGCCTTCCAAACATGCAGATAAGCCCCTGGACATAAATCCCAACCCCAGGAATTCCACGTGCTGCTGCTAAATGCATTTTGGCACCAACCTGGAGGTACCCACCCTCCCCCCCAACCCCTCCCAGATGCTGCTGAGGAGCAGCCCTGCCTTGGCAGCTTCCCAAAATGCTGGACCCTGCAACCAAAACCCAAACCAAAGCACCCTCAGAATTGGGTTTGCAAAATTCCCTGCTGGCTAAGGAGAAGGGGGGGGGGGTCCAACACCCCAAGTTGGAACCCCCCTTGGCTCATCCTTGAAGGCCCTGATGGAGCTTAAGAGCCCCATGGGGGTGTTGTCACCATTTGCCCTGATCCAGGGCAATTGTCACTTTAATGCTTTATGTTTTTTATTAGTTTTAAACCAGATCAGCCCTTTTTTTAATCCTGGGGGGAAAAGGGAGAGATGTCTGAGCAGCAAAAGCCCTTCCCCCCCCCAGCAGGTGCTGTGGGATAGGTGGGAAGTGGGACATCCCACCTCCTCCTTCTGCAGCCACCAGAGCCTCCTGGTTTTTCTAGGTGTCCCAGCAAAGCCACCAGCAATTCCCGTTTCCCACAGTGGGAAATGCCACATTCCCAAGGGATGAAGCTGGGAGGGGTGGGGTGGAGGGGGCCCAGGTTTGGGAGGACCCCCCCCCCCATCATGTCCTTGACGTGGTCCTGCCACAACCTCCTTGTGGTGGTGATTCTGAGGATCATCATGAATATTCATGATTGTGATTTAATTATGACTATTTTATTCCATGATTTCTGTCCTTTTCCTTCTTGTGCCTCATCTGGAGGGGGGGGGGGGTGTGAAAATTGGGATATGGGCAGAAGGCTGGAGAAGGCAGGAACCCCTTCATTGGAGCAGGTACCCACGTATTGGACCCTCCTCCCTGGCAGCTTCTCCTCAAATTCTGGCTCTGGGAGTTGTTCCTTGCCTGGAATTCCTAGGAATGGGGTGTCTGAAGCCTTGGGGGGAAGGAGAAAACTCCCAAATGGGTGGTGGGGTTGAGTGGGGTCTTTTTTAAATTGAATTCTCCTTTCTTGTTTAATTCTTTAATTTTTTAACTGGGGAATGTTGGTGGGGTTGGTCTGGAGGAGAGGAGCAAAGATGGAAAGCCAACAGGGAATGCTGAGGAGGAATTTTGGGAGCTCCCAGCTCCTGGGTTTGGGTTTGCCCCTGTGATCCCTCAACCTCCTGGGAGCTCTGACTGTTCTTCCTCTTGGAATTTTGGGATGTTTATTCCTGGATGTGTTTCTGGATGTCAATCCTGGCTGATGAAGAACCTGGTTCTTCAGTTAGAGTTTCACCCTGGAGTGGCTCCTTCTCTTGGGGGTGTGGTCCTTGCTGGGGGGGCTTGCCCTGGGCTGTTCTCCTCTAAAATTCCCCAGATCCCAGAGGAATGGGTGGCACCCAGAGCACCCTCAGCAAGTTTGCTGATGACACCAAGCTGGGTGGTGCAGTTGATGTGCCAGAGGGACTGCATGCCACCCAGAGGGACCTGGAGAAGCTGGAGGAGTGGGCCCAGGGCAACCTCAGGAGGTTCAACAAGGCCAAGTGCAGGGTCCTGCACCTGGGCAGGGGCAACCAGAGCTATGAACACAGGCTGGGGAAAGACCTGCTAGAGAACAGCCCTGTGGAAAAAGACCTGGGGGTACTAGTGGATCAAAAGCTGGACAGGAGCCACCAACATGCAGTTGCAGCCCAGGAGGTCAAGCACATCCTGGGCTGCATCAAAAGAAGTGTGGCCAGCTGGTTGAGAGAGGTGATTCTGCCCTGCTGAGACCTCAGCTGGAGTGCTGTGTTCAGCTCTGGAGCCCCCAGCATAAGAAGGATGTGGACCTGTTGGAATGTGTCAAACAAAAATAATCTGAGAGCTTGAGCAGCTCTCTTATGATTACAGGCTGAGGGAGTTGGGGTGTTCAGCCTGGAGAAGAGAAGGCTCCAGGGAGACCTTAGAGCAGCTTCCAGTGCCTGAAGGGGCTCCAGGAAAGCTGGGGAGGGACTTGGGACAAGGGCAGGGAGGGATGGGATGAGGGGGA
>NW_009953385.1:47273-48662 GCF_000747805.2 Chaetura pelagica
GTCCCTGCCCATGCAGGGGGGTTGGAACTGGATGGTCTTTAAGGTCCCTCCCAACCCAAGCCAGTCTGGGACTGTGACTCTGCCTCTCACTCCTGCAGAGCTGGAGGCCTGGCTGGTATCTAGGATCCTGCAGAACAAACTTCCCAGCCCTGCTCCCCAGCCATGACCATTTTGGGAGCGTCTCCAGGCTCCGTTTACATTCCTGGCTCCTCTTCCCAGCCCCGGGGAACATGTTCCCGCCGCTTCGCCCCGCGTTCCCTGCGGCTTCTCCACGTCCCAGGAACCTGGAGTTGGTGCTGCTTCCCAGGGCTGGGGCTGGGGGGGCAGGTGGGCTTGGGGGCCTCCTGGATGGGCTTGTCCTGGGTGGGGTTTTCCTAAAGAGGGTTCCCCTGGAAGGGCTTCTCCTATAAAGGGTTTTCCTAGTTGGGTTTCTCCTAGAGAAGGTTTCCCTAGATGGGGTCCTCCTAAGTAGGGTTCCCCTAGGTAATTGTCCTCCTAGATGGGCTTCTCCTAACTGGGGTCCTCCTACATGAGGTCTCCCTAACTGGGCTTCTCCTAGGGATGGTGTCCTCCTGGATGGGCTTCTCCTAGGTGGGCTTCTCCTACATGAGGTTTTCCTAGGTGGGGTTCTAATTCAGGTCCTTCTCCATGAGCCCCTCCCACAGGAGATCTCAGGAACTGGTGTCCTCGTAGATGGGCTTCTTCTCCATGGGCTTCTCCTCCATGGGGTTCTCTCTCCTCCATAAGGAGCCCTTCTTGGAGGTGCTCAGAGCTCAGCTCAGCTGCCTTGGAGGAAGCAGGGAGGAGCTGAAGGAGTTGGGGTTGCTTGATGGATTGGTTCAAGCAGCACTTCCTGCAGCAGCAGCAGCAGCAGGAGAAGCAGAACTCCTGCTCGTTGGGAATGAGGAGAGCCTGGAGCCACCCAGATGTTGGGGAGGTTGCCTCCAGGTCTACATCCTCTCCTCCACCACCTGAGAGCCTCCTGCAAGGTGGGAAGGCTCTGGAGGTGGCTTGTTCTTAGGCCAGGCTGTGGCTGAGGCAGGGATGCTGTGGATCCAGCTTGGATCCAGGAAGGAGTTTTTGGGGAGCAGTTCCCCCTGGGCAGGACACAGAGGGGCTCCCAGTTGCCATTTCCCAGCAGCTCCAGCCTGGATCCAGCAACTCCCCCTCCCCCTGGGTGTGTCCCACCAGCACATCCCTGCCTCCTCTCCCACTTCTGGGGAGGAAAAGGGGGTTTTGTGTCTTCTGGAGGGGCAGGTGGTTCCTCCCTGGCTCCTGGAGCTGCTGCTGGTGGCACCTGCTGCTGTCCTCGCTGTCCCAGGGGGTTGGCACCAGGAGGGGACATGAAGGGGGGGGGGGTGGAGGGGTGCTGTGAGCTGGGGGTCCCCA
>NW_009953385.1:51552-54121 GCF_000747805.2 Chaetura pelagica
CTGCAGTGAGTTCACCCTTCAGCCTCCTCCAAGCTGAATAACCCAAGTGATCTCAGCCTCTCCCCATAAGTCATCCCACTCAGACCCTTCACCATCCATGGCACAACCTCTGACCCATTCTGTGTTTGACTCTTCAAAGTGCCTAAGGACCTCCTGAATGGAGGACTAATCCCCACAATGCTCTAGTGCAAAATATGGCCTTAATTCTCATGGAATTCCATGGCTGTTCCAGGTATTCCCCACCTTCAGAAGCACATTCCCATCCCCAGGTCATCCCATCCTAAGTGATCCTAGTCAAAGAGCCCAGAGATCCCCATCTGTGGGTTAGTTCCAGGACCACCCTTTGCACATCCCCTCTACTCCTATAAACAGGAGGTTACAACTTGACAGAAGAAAAAGACTATGGAAAAAGATGTAAAAGCAGAAAGCACAGTTGGAATAATTTATCCCAGGACTCCAGTGAACACCAGCATTAAACCATTAAAAATGCAAGAGGCCACTGAAAGAGAAAAGGGAACAAGGCTAGCAAAGGAATCATTTTTGTGAACATCTGCAAAATATTGAACAGTGCAAATTCTGCCTTTGTCTAGACACTGCAGGGATACCCAAACAAGTAGCAGCAAAGCCAGTCTGGAGCTCAGAAGGGTGTTCCAATTAAAAGTTCATGAGATACTCCAGAACTATGCCTAAACCTTTGTTGTGGTACGAAGGAAATTGATATTCATGTTTATTATTCCTTGGAATGCTCATTCCTTGTAATAAGTGTGAACACAGGGACTGGAAAGAGTGAGTAAAGTTGTGCAGAACCTCCTTCCACAGTTTCATCACTCCTGCTTGAAATATGACAGGATAACACATCCACAATGGAAGGCAGAATGAAGGTAGTTCATCCACCAGTCATCTCAGATTGGAGAAGAGAAGGTTCCAGGGAGGCCTCACAGCAGCATCCCAGTGCCTGAAGGGGCTCCAGGAAAGCTTGGGTAGAGACTTTTGACAAGTGCAAGGAGTGAGAGGACATGAGGGAATGGTTTTAAACTGGAAGATGGGAAATCAGGAGAAAATTAATTATGAGGGTGGTGAGACCCTGTCCCACGTTGCCCAGAGAAGCTGTGGCTGCCCCATCCCTGGCAGTGTTGAAGGGCAGGTTGGATGGGGCTTGGAGCAGCCTGGGCTGGTGGGAGGTGTCCCTGCCCATGCAGGGGGGTTGGAACTGGATGGTCTTTAAGGTCCCTCCCAACCCAAGCCAGTCTGGGACTGTGACTCTGCATTTACAGGGACAATCAACTTAGCAGCTTCTACATCCAGGTGGGGGCAGGATGAAGCCCAGGCAGAACATCTTCACACAAAACCTGGCTGTCGGGGGCAGGTGGGCTTGGGGGCCTCCTGGATGGGCTTGTCCTGGGTGGGGTTTTCCTAAAGAGGGTTCCCCTGGAAGGGCTTCTCCTATAAAGGGGTTTCCTAGTTGGGTTTCTGGTGCTGCTTCCCAGGGCTGGGGCTGGGGGGGCAGGTGGGCTTGGGGGCCTCCTGGATGGGCTTGTCCTGGGTGGGGTTTTCCTAAAGAGGGTTCCCCTGGAAGGGCTTCTCCTATAAAGGGTTTTCCTAGTTGGGTTTCTCCTAGAGAAGGTTTCCCTAGATGGGGTCCTCCTAAGTAGGGTTCCCCTAGGTAATTGTCCTCCTAGATGGGCTTCTCCTAACTGGGGTCCTCCTACATGAGGTCTCCCTAACTGGGCTTCTCCTAGGGATGGTGTCCTCCTGGATGGGCTTCTCCTAGGTGGGCTTCTCCTACATGAGGTTTTCCTAGGTGGGGTTCTAATTCAGGTCCTTCTCCATGAGCCCCTCCCACAGGAGATCTCAGGAACTGGTGTCCTCGTAGATGGGCTTCTTCTCCATGGGCTTCTCCTCCATGGGGTTCTCTCTCCTCCATAAGGAGCCCTTCTTGGAGGTGCTCAGAGCTCAGCTCAGCTGCCTTGGAGGAAGCAGGGAGGAGCTGAAGGAGTTGGGGTTGCTTGATGGATTGGTTCAAGCAGCACTTCCTGCAGCAGCAGCAGCAGCAGGAGAAGCAGAACTCCTGCTCGTTGGGAATGAGGAGAGCCTGGAGCCACCCAGATGTTGGGGAGGTTGCCTCCAGGTCTACATCCTCTCCTCCACCACCTGAGAGCCTCCTGCAAGGTGGGAAGGCTCTGGAGGTGGCTTGTTCTTAGGCCAGGCTGTGGCTGAGGCAGGGATGCTGTGGATCCAGCTTGGATCCAGGAAGGAGTTTTTGGGGAGCAGTTCCCCCTGGGCAGGACACAGAGGGGCTCCCAGTTGCCATTTCCCAGCAGCTCCAGCCTGGATCCAGCAACTCCCCCTCCCCCTGGGTGTGTCCCACCAGCACATCCCTGCCTCCTCTCCCACTTCTGGGGAGGAAAAGGGGGTTTTGTGTCTTCTGGAGGGGCAGGTGGTTCCTCCCTGGCTCCTGGAGCTGCTGCTGGTGGCACCTGCTGCTGTCCTCGCTGTCCCAGGGGGTTGGCACCAGGAGGGGACAGGAAGGGGGGGGGGGTGGAGGGGTGCTGTGAGCTGGGGGTCCCCA
>NW_009953385.1:55670-56221 GCF_000747805.2 Chaetura pelagica
CCCCCCATCCCAGGGCTCTGCTGCCTTTTCAGCCCCGTTTCCTATTGAAAACAAAAATAGAGGAGGTGCTTTTTGTTTTGTTTTCCCCTTTCCCTGCGGCTGGAATCTCGTCCCGCCGGGCAGGGAGCCCAGCAGGGTTGTTTGCTGGTGCTGGGAGGTTTGGTTTCTTTTTTTTTTTTGGGGAGGGGGGTTTGCATCCCCCCCCAAAGTCCACCTGGGGAGCAGGATGTGGAAGAGCTGGACTTGGGCTGGTTCCTGCTGGAGGAGGCAGAGGGAGGAGGAAGAGGAGCAGCTGTGACCACAGCTCCCTGCTCCGGGAGCATCCTGGGCTGGAGCCGGGGGGAAGGGGATGTCCTGGGAGGACAGGCTGCCTGCTGAGCTCCTTCCCACCCTCCCTCTGCAGCTCTCAGGGGTTGCAAACTTCCCGAAGGAGCTGCAGCCAGGCTGGGTTTCCTATGGCTGCTGGGCTTTTCCTGCCCTTTTCCTCCACCCTTTTCCCCACCCCCCTGGTGCATTGCTGAGTGCTGGGGGTGTGTGGAGACCCACCTCTT
>NW_009953385.1:56239-59207 GCF_000747805.2 Chaetura pelagica
GCATTCCTGACATCCCTGGGCTGGGGGTGAAGGGGCAGGTTTTGGGGTGACATTGGGGCCCGAGGAAGGAGCAGGCAGAGGTTTGGTGGGACATTTCCTTCCTGGAAGGCAGGAAATGATGATGATGATGCCTTTGCACGGGTGACAAGGGAAACTAAAAATAACCAGGCAGGTCTCTGTGGTGGGAGCATGAAAACCCCACCAAGAACACATAAAAACCCACCCCAACACGACCCAAAACCCTCGGGATTGGGCTCGATTTTTAGGTCAGAGAGTGGGGAAGGGGGGGATAGTTAAAAAAAAAGGGCTGGGGGGAGGCAGCCAGGCTGGGGTGCTGGGGGAACAGGAGGTGCTGCTTGTCTGGTCTGGGAGGTCTGGTCTGCAAAGCCTTGGGAAAGAGCCCCCGCCCCCCAACCCAGAGTGAAGGGAACTGTTCCCGATGTTCCCTCCAGCCTTCCCTGGCCCGGGAGGGGAGAGCTGGTGGTTTTGCTATGAATAGCACCAAAATCACAGCCCTGGCCTGCCCGAAATGCTCCTCCTCGTGGAGCTGAACCACTCGGCGGAACCCGCCTTGCTTGGGGTGCTGCTCCCACCCTGGGGTCCCACAGCTTTTGGGAACCCCCTCCCCCTTTCCTGCTGCACCTCCCCACCCCCAACACCCTGTTGAGGAGGTGGGAAAAGTTTGGCAGAGAGGGTTTGGGTGTAGGAATGTCCTTGTGGAGATGTTCCCCGGCCCTTGATCTCTGTCCTGGCTGGGTTTTGTGTTGGTTTTTTGGTTGTGTTGGGGTTTTTTTTTCTTTTCTGGGAGCTGTTTTTGAAAGGCCAGTCCCCAGCAGGCCCTGCTGGACCCTCCCACCGCCAGGGCTTGCAAATTAGGGCTTTGTTCCTCTTCGCAGAGAGAGGAAAAAGCTCCTCACTTCACCCAGCACCTCCTGCCTGGGTGAAGGGGCAGCTCAGGGATTGGGCTGGTGGGAGAGAGGACCTGTTTTTGGGGGGGTCTTTCTTGTTTTTTTGGGGTGGGTGTGTGTGTGGTGGCTGCTCATCCTGCCCCTGGGCTGCTGGGGCAGGTGGGACTTGTTGCTCAGCCAAAAAAAAAAAAGCCCCAGCTCTGCTGCTGAGATGTTTTTACATCTTAATGCCTCCCGTGCATCACCTGGGATTGGCTTGGCAAGGAGGGTTTGGTGCTGTGAGATCCCACCTGGGGGTGTCCCATTCTGGAGTATCCAAAATAAGAAGAACATGGAGCTCCTGGGGAGAGTCCAGAGGAGGCCACTGAGATGATCCAGGGGCTGGAGCAGCTCTGCTCTGGAGCCAGGCTGGGAGAGTTGGGGTGTTCAGCCCAGAGAAGATAAGGCTCCAGGGAGACCTGAGAGCACCTTCCAGTGCCTGAAGGGGCTCCAGGAAAGCTGGGGAGGGGCTTGGGACAAGGGCAGGGAGGGATGGGATGGATCAAAACTGGAGGAGAGGAGGTTGAGGTGAGACATGAGGAGGAAATTCTGGGCTGTGAGGGTGGTGAGAGCCTGGCCCAGGTTGCCCAGGGAAGCTGTGGCTGCCCCATCCCTGGCAGTGCTGAAGGGCAGGTTGGATGGGGCTTGGAGCAACCTGGGCTGGTGGGAGGTGTCCCTGCCCATGCAGGGGGTTGGGACTAGGTGATCTTTAAGGTCCCTTCCAACCCAAGCCATTCCATGAATTCCCTGTGGAGCAGGCCTGGGGGAGAACTCCGTGTTATTCCAGTGTTCCCACTGGGATCTGGGAGAAGACATCATCACCCTCTTGATGCTTTTCCTCCTCCCCTTTGGCAGCTGCTGCTGGTGGAGCAGAGGGTGTGAGGGGGTTCAGCAGCACCCACCTCAGCCTGGCTGGGAAACACCTTTGGATTTCCTAGGGAATGCTTTGTTTAGGTAAGATTTTGGCTGTGGGCTCTGGTCCTCCCAGGAAAGCCTTCATCAAGAAGGCAGGGACAGGCTCTTGTCCCTGGGACAGGACAAGGGGCAATGGGTGCAAACTGAAGCAGAGGAGGTTCCATGTGAATGTCAGGAAGAACTTCTTTGCTGTGAGAGTGACAGAGCCCTGGGACAGGCTGCCCAGAGAGGCTGTGGAGTCTCCTTCTCTGGAGACATTCAAACCCCCCTGGACACGTTCCTGTGTGATGTGCTCTGGGTGCCCCTGCTCTGGCAGGGGGGTTGGGCTGGGTGAGCTTTCCAGGTCCCTCCCAACCCCTGTGGTTCTGTGATTCTGTGAGAATGGAAGGCACTTGCTGCTGCTGGTTGGAAAATCAATCAATCAGTCAATCATCATCATCATCAAACCAGAGCTGTGTGCTCCTCAGGTGGCCTTTTCCTGCCCCATTGCCCAGCACTTTTGGGTTGGTTGAACCCATTTTGGGTGGTGCTGCCTCCTCCCCTGGCCCTGCAGCAGAGAAACCCTTGAGAGATGTGATTCCTCACCTTTCCTTTCTTCTTCCTCACGGGTTTTTTGGGGGTGTTCTGGTTTGTTTTGTTTTTTGACTTGTTTTTTTTTTCACCAGCCAAGCTGCTTCCTTCCCATATCACCTGGAACACCAGGAGCTCCTGTTCCCGTGCAGCCTCCAGTCCAGGTTGCACCAGCAGAGGGTTTTGCTGGTTTATGTCTCTCTTATTTTGGGGTTGTTTTGTGTTTTAAAAAGCAGGTCAAAGAGCAGGGGCAGGGAATGGGGGTGGGGTCGGCTCCTAAACTTCCTCTGGGATCCGGTGATGCCCCCTCAGGGGTTTCCTGCTGCCCTTGTTTCCTGCCTCCTTGCTCAGTTCAGCCGTGCAGGGAGTTCCCAGTTTTGGGGAAGAGGGTGCTGTGTGATTATTTTTCCCAGGGTGGGAGTTTGGGTGCAATTCAGAGGGTGCTGCCCCTTTCCCAAATGGCTTTGCAGGGAGGGGGGGGTTTAAAGGCAAAACACCCCTCCAAAATCAAAAGAAACCTCCAGGAGAAGCTGAGG
>NW_009953385.1:59237-61038 GCF_000747805.2 Chaetura pelagica
CCTGCTGACCAGGAGGTGGTTGGGCAAGTGCAGAGGTTTCCTCCTGGATGGGGCAGATGCATCCTGCAGCTGCAGCCCAGCCACCCCCCTCCAAGCTTCAGTCCATTGTTTGCTCCAGCTTTGAGTCCTGGCCAAGTTCCCTGGGGCACGGGAACAACCTCCTGGTGTGTGGATCCATGTGGGAAAAGGAGGGAGGCTGGGAACTAACTGGTGGTGGTGACTGAGGTGGGAGAAGGTTGTGGGATGGTGGGTGTTTTTTTGGGGGATCTTCCAGCAGCATCATCGTGTTCTCCATCCAGCCTGGGGTTGGTGGGGCTGGGAGAGAGGGTTGGGAAGGGTTGGGAAAGGAAGGGAAACACCTCAACCTTGCCCACCCCTCGTTCAGGCGGCAGGAATAATGTTTTGCATGTAGGCAAAACACCTGGGGAAGGAACAGGGGAGGGTTTGTTGGGGGTGGGATGTCCCCTTGCAGGGTGTTGTGTGGCCAGGGGAGGAAAAAAGGGGCTCTTTGTTCAACCAGCCCCACTCAGGATTCCTGATAGTTCAGGTTCCCAGCATCAGAGGAGCTGGTGAGGTGAGTATGTGGGGAGTTTGTGCCCTGGGGAGGAGGTGCAGGCAGGAGGTGAGGCTGGGGGGCTCTGCACCCCCTTTTTTCCCTAGCAAGGAACCCCTTAAACAAGTGGTGCTGCAGGGGGAGGGATGTTCAAAGCCCCCTTGTCCCAGCTGGTGCCAAATACTCAAATCCACATGGATCTCTTCCTGGAAAGCCCCCCCAGTTTGGGGCTTTTTTATTTTCCTTCTCCTCAGAATCATTCAGATTTTCCTGCCTCAGGCTGAGATGTTGGGGTTCTCTAAAAAACCCCCCAGGCAACAAGAAAGCTGCTTGTTATTCCTTGTTTGTCACTCAGGTGCAATTCCCTGTTTGCTCGATGGGATTTCAGCTCTTGGGAAACGGGGGAATAAAATACCTGATATTTAGGCTAATCCAGAGCTTTTTTTGGGGTGGGTTTGGCTGACCTGGGAGGGTGGCTTTGGTTGCATCTCCTCGTGATATTTGGGAAGGTTGTTTTTTGTTTTCCAGGCAGGCTGAGGTGTTTGGGAAGGGTTTTTTCAAGCTGGTTGGTTTGATCTGGTTTGGTGGGTCAGGCTTTTCCACCCCCACCCCCCCCCCCTTTTGCATCCCAGCTTCCAGGAGGGGGGGTCAAATCCCATGGGATGCAGCAACACCCCAATCCTGAGCTGCTCCTGGAAGGGTCAACACCAGCACTTCCCTCTCCTTGGAGGGGGTTTAAGTGCCCCTTTTTTGGGGGAAATTGAGGTATTTTTTTAGGTCTTTGCTTTTTGCCTGCCCAGCCTGGGGAGAGGAAAGAAGCTGAGCTGGGATTTTGTGGTTGGAATCACCCATTTCCAAAGCTGCCCCGACCTCTTTTGTTCTATTTTCTTTTTCAAGGGGGGTTTGTGGGGGCAGGAAAGAGAAAATAAACCAAAACCAAACAACCCAGGGGGGGATTTGGGGTGATGGAAACGAGAGGAGCTGCAAATCTGGGGTGGGGGGAGTCTCCATCCCTGGAGCAAAACTAAGAGGGATGAGGAGGTTGAAACACCCCAACATCTATTGATGATGATTTTTTTACTTCCCTTTTGGCACAACAGTTGATGTGAAAGAAAAGTGTGAGGATCCTTAAGGAGAAAAGTGGCCTGAGTTGTTCTTCTTGGTGTTTGTTTTGTTGTTGGTTTGGTTTTTCCCTCCCCCCCTCCCTTTCCCCTGCTCTTCTTCTCTGCTGGAAAAGAAACCTAATGG
>NW_009953385.1:61170-74639 GCF_000747805.2 Chaetura pelagica
CCCCCCCCCCCCCCCCTTCCCTGGAAAGCATTTGCAGCTGCTGGGGGGGCACAGCATTCCCTGGAATTGCAGCAAAGGGCCTGATCCTTTGCAGGAGCCAGAAAGAAAAAAGGGGTTGGGGGGGTGTAGGCAGGGTTGTCATTTGGGTTTTTTCCCTCATTGCCAAGCAGGTCCTGTCTCCCTTGGGATGCTGCCAGGGATGTTCATCCATCAGCTGGGATGAGGGGAAGGGGTGTCCAGAGATGGGGGTTTTTTTGGTTGGTTTTCCAGCTTTTTTTTTAATATATTCCCAGGGTTGGTGGCTTCTTTTTTTTTTTTTTTTTTTTTTTTTTACCCCTTTTCCCCTTGGTTGCCAGGATCTGGCCCTGGCTGGTGGAGACAGTTGGAGTTTTGGCCGGGAATGTGGCAGGATGGTCCTGGCTGCTGCCAGCTCCCTGCTTTAGCCAGGGATGAGCTCCAGAGAATCCCCAAGGCTGGAAAAGACCTTGAAGATCATCAAGCCCAGCCTATGACCAACACCACCCCAGGGCACCAAGTGCCACCTCCAGCCTTTCCTTGAGCACCTCCAGGGCTGGTGCCTCCAGCACTTCCCTGGGAAGTCCATTCTGAGGAAGTGCTTCCTGATATCCAACCTAAACCTCCCCTGGAGCAGCTTCAGGCCAGGCCCTCTTGTCTTGTTGCTGGTTGCCTGGAGAAAGAGCCCAGTCCCTGCTTGACTAAACCTCCCTTCAGGTGGTTGAAGAGAGTGAGAAGGTCCCTCCTGAGTCTCCTCTTCTCCAGGCTGAACAGCCCCAGCTCCCTCAGCTGGGGGGGCTCATCCCTCTGCTTCCAGGCTCCTCTGGTGCAACCAAGGGGGTTGATGATCTTCCTGGTATTTATTCCCTGGTTTTCCACCTGGGGAGGGGACCTTGGAGCTGGGGCAGCAGAGGCTGAAGTTGTGCTGCTGGGTCCCTCTGGGATGCTCAGCAGATTATGATGATGATGATTTTTCTTCTTGGGGTTTGGTTGTGTCAGACCCAATGTTCTGCCCTTCTTGATGTCTTCAAGGTTTGGATCCCTCCGGGTGGAGGGACCAGGCAGGGAGGAGGAAAACCCTTTGTAGGAGCTGCAGGGGAAGAGCCTGGCTTCATGGTGGTTCCCAAAGCAGCTCTCAGGAGCTGGTGGGGAAGCAGGTGGGAAATAACTCCTCCTCCTTCTCCTCCCTCACCCCGGGTGTCCCACAGCTGCTGCAGATGATGGGTACGACAGCCAGTGCAGCACAGCAGGGAGTCTCAGCATCCTCCCTGGAGACTGGGACACCAGGAGCCATGGAAGACCAGCACTCCCTCAGCATCCACTCCTTCCAGACCCTGGGGCTCCACAACAACAAGGCCAAGTCCATCATCACCAACAAAGTGGCACCCGTGGTCATCACGTAGGTCCTTGGGCGACCCGTGGAGCTCCGGGTCCTCTCTCTTGTTTCTCCCCCATAAGTCTTGGTGGGTTTTAATCTGGGGTTGGTTGTTTTTTGTTTGATTTTTCTGGGGGGTGTTTTCTCCCCTCCCTTCAGGTACAACTGCAGGGAGGAGTTCCAGATCCATGATGACCTGCTGAAGGCCAACTACACGCTGGGACGCATTTCTGAGGCCACCCTGGAGCACTACCTGGTGCAGGTGGGTGGTGGTGGCTCCTTTTGAAGACCCTCCAGAGAGGAACCTACTGGGCTCCCCCAGCCACCCCCCCACCCCTGCTTACTCCTCCCCCGTCTTCTCCCTGGCCCACCTGGTTTTTCACAGGGGCAATATTTCCTGGTCAGGGACGTGCATGGCAAGTTGGATGTGCTGAACACCACGGGCAGCTGCGGGGCCCCCAACTTCCGCCAGGCCAAGGGGGGTTTCTCCGTGTTTGGGATGGGACAGCCCAGCCTCAAGGGCTTCCAGCTGCTCCTGCAGAAGCTCCAGAGGGAAGGCCACAAGGTTGGTTGGTGGGGATTCGGGAGGGGTAAAGGGTAGGGGAGATTCTTGATGGGATTCGACAAGTGCAGAGTCTTGCATCTGGGGAAGAGCATCCCCATGTGCCAGGACAGGTTGGGGGCTGAGCTGCTGGAGAGCAGGGTAGGAGAAAGGGACCTGGGGGTCCTGGTGGGCAGGAGGGTGAGCATGAGCCAGCAATGTGCCCTTGTGGCCAAGAAGGCCAGTGGCATCTGGGGTGGGTTAGAAAGGGGGTGGTTAGTAGGTCAAGGGAGGTTCTCCTCCCCCTCTGTTCTGCCTTGGTGAGGCCACATCTGGAATGTTGTGTCCAGTTCTGGGCCCCTCAGTTCCAGAAGGACAGAGAACTGCTGGAAAGAGTCCAGGGCAGAGCCACAGAGATGATGGAGGGAGGGGAACATCTCCCTGCTGAGGAAAGGCTGAGGGAGCTGGGTCTGTTGGACTTGGAGAAGAGGAGACTGAGGGGCGACCTCATCAGTGGTTACAAATCTGTTCAGGGCAGTGTCAGGAGGACAGAGCCAGGCTTTGTGCAGTGATGTCCAGTGATAGGACAAGGGGCAATGGGTGCAAACTGGAGCAGAGGAGGGTCCATGTGAATGTCAGGAAGAACTTCTTTCCTGTGAGAGTGACAGAGCCCTGGGCCAGGCTGCCCAGAGAGGCTGTGGAGTCTCCTTCTCTGGAGACATTCCAACCCCCCTGGCCACGTTCCTGTGTGATGTGCTCTGGGTGCCCCTGCTCTGGCAGGGGGGTTGGGCTGGGTGAGCTTTCCAGGTCCCTCCCAACCCCATCAGATGCTGTGATTCTGGGCAACCTCTCCCCTTTCTTCTCAGGAGTGTGTCTTCTTCTGTGTCCGTGAGGAGCCCGTGGTCTTCCTGAGGGTGGAGGGGGACTTTGTGTCCTACACCCCCCGGGGCAAGGAGAACCTGCACGAGAACCTGCGGCGGGGCCCGCGGGCAGAGGGGCTGGAGCTGGCCATCCGGAAGGAGGTGAGCTGACACGGGTCCCCGGCTCCACGGGGCTGGGTGGGCAGCCAGCAGGTGTTGATGGTGGTCCCTGTCTCATCATCTCCCCCCCGCAAAGATCCACGACTTTGCCCAGCTGAGCGACAGCACCTACTACGTCTACAATGACCCGGAGCGGCTGCGGGACGAGCCCCACGCTGTGCGGGTGCAGGGCCAGGAGGACATCCAGGTGACCCAGGAGGTCTACTGCAGGCCCATCTTCCTCCTGCCCTCCTACAGGTGATGCCCTTCCTCCTCCTCCTCCATCCATCCTTCTCCTCACCTGGGGCTGGTGGCTCTGCCACCTTTCCCCTTCCCCCCCTCGCCAGCCCCGCGGGTGCTGGTTGGGGAGGGACCAAACCCTTCCTTCCACCGCCCTGTCCTCATCAGGGTTGTCCCCCCATGCCTGGCAGGTACCACCGGCTGCCCCTGCCCGCCGAGGGAGCCCCTCTGGAGGAGCAGTTTGATGCTTTCATCCAGTTCCTCAGGGTGAGCTGGGCAGAAGCTCCCAACGGGGACACCTTGGGTTGGGGTCAGTCACCTCCAGGAGCAGGACCTCCCACCTGGGAGCATCTTCTCCTGCTTTGGGATCAATGCTCCTCACAGAGGATGCCTGTGGTTGGGGTAGAGAAGCCCCATGTTGCAGCTGCTTGTCCCTAACCCTCCCTGGCTGGAGGTGCCCATCTCTCTCCACCTCCCAGCACCTCTTCCCTCAGCGGGTTTGGGAGAAGGGACCTGGGTTCGGTCTGAATTCTACCCTGGGGGTTTTTCATCTCCCAGGACTTGGGGTCATCTCTGGTGGGGACATCTCTGGTGGGTTGGACAGGCCAGCTGAGGAGGGCAGGGGGACATAAGGGACAGATGGCCCCTTGTAGCAAAGAGGAGATGCCACCCACCTCTCCGTGCCCGGGCAGGGCCAGCCCAGCTGGTTCTTCTGGAAATGCCTGTGGTTTCCTCCCCATCTGTCTGTCTCTCCCTCCCAGGAGAGCCCCAGCCTGTGGCTGCGGGACCCCAGCAGGCCCCCTCCAGCCCTGCTCTTTGGCTGCCAGACTGGTGTGGGCAGGACCAACCTGGCCATGACCATGGGGACCCTCCTTCTCCACCACCATCACCACCGAGGAGCCTCCCAGAAGGCTGAGTAAGTGGGAGCAACACCCCCCACCATCCAGGGCTGGGGTGAGGCGGGATGTCCATCCATCCCCATCCCTGGGTTGGTTTCATCTCCCCTTCTCTCCCCCACCAGCCTCCCCCACCTGCCAAAACCCCCCCCCAGGGACAGGCTTCGGGTCATCCAGACCTTCATCGAGATGGTCCCCAAAGGGCAGCAGATCGTTGAGGAGGTAAAGGGGGGGGACTGTGTCAGCAAGACCCCTGGGTGGGGTGTGGAGAAGAGGTTGTTCCTCCTCACCCTGGGCTTTTTCTGCTCACTGCTGGGCAAGGTGGATGGTGCCATTGCCTCCTGCTCGGAGATGCATGACATGAAGGAGGCCATCTACGAGGACAAGAAGAAGCTGGAAGGGATTGGGGAGGACTATCAGATCCAGGTGGGTCCAGCAGAAGCCCACTGGGCTGTGAGCCACCTGTCCCCGGGGTCATTGAGTGAGGGGAACTTATCCCTGATGGAGAGGAATGTCCATTCTGGGAATGGGAAGCTTCCCATGAGCTGGACATTTCCCAGGGACCTGGAACCTGGAAGGTTGTGGAGCTTGCTTTTGGTTTTTCCCAAAAATGAGTTAGGAGCAGCTTGGGATTTGAGGGGATACCCCCATATCCTGGTTCCATCAGCTCTAGAGTTGGAGAATCCATAACATCCTGGTAAAAGTCCTTGGGATCTGGGAGGGATCCTTGTTTGGAGGTTTCCCCATAGGTTTGGTCCCTCAAGGTCCAGTTTTTCCACCTGTAGATGAGGTGGTTTGTTTTTTCCTCCCTGTTTGCTTTGAAAAAGCCATTGGGGTGGTTTTTCCATGCTGGAAAATCGCGGGTTTCCCTCTTGGACTTGGGGAGGGGGCTTCTTGCCAGGTGATGGATGGGATGGATGGATAGATGGGTCCATCTTTGGGGTCTCCAGATCCATCTTTGGGGTCTCCAGATCCATCTTTGGGGTCTCCAGTCAATGTTGGGGTCTCCAGGTCCATCTTTGGGGTTTTAGGTGGCATCCCTGGGACCTCTCTCCCCAGGGATGAAGCTGCTTGAGCATCTCAGGTGGCTTGGGTTGGGGCAGGACCTTGCATTTACCCAACCCAAGGGTCTCCAGATCCATCTTTGGGGTCTCCATGTCCATCTTTGGGGTTTTAGGTCAATGTTGGGGTCTCCAGGTCCATCTTTGGGGTTTTAGGTGGCATCCCTGGGACCTCTCTCCCCAGGGATGAAGCTGCTTGAGCATCTCAGGTGGCTTGGGTTGGGGCAGGACCTTGCATTTACCCAACCCAACTGGACAGTGTATCCCTCTGGGATAGCAACACCCTCCCACTTGGTCCACATGGAACCTCTCCTGGGTGTCTCCTTGGCCCAAAGGGAAGGTTTCATTTGAGCTGAAGTGCAAACTGACATCCGTATGGAAAACTTGGAATGATCCCTTGACAAAAAGAAGAAGAACATCCAAAAAAAACCTGCTCCAGCTGGGGTTTTGTTGGGCTTTTTCCCCACCCTCACCCAGATATCTCACTGGGGTCCCACCTGCCTCTTGCTTCCAGGGCAGCAGCACCAAAGAGTATTTCCTCCAGAGGGCTCTGCAGAGCCTCCAACGCTACTTCTACTTGATTGCCTTCAACTACTACCTTCATGAGCAGGTAAAGAACCCAACTCATCCACCCACCAACACCAACACCCCCCAAAGAAGAAACCAAACCCACCCCAAAACCAACATCCCCCCCCCCCCCCTTTTTGTTTTGTGGGCTCTTCCTTTGGTTGCGGTGGGAGGGGAGGGGTGTCCACCTTGGAGGTTCTCAAGCAAACGTAGGGTTCCTTTTGGGTTTTTTGTTTGGGTGGGATCATGGGTTGTGGCCGGGCAGGGGGTGCCCAGGCTGATGGGACATCCCCCCACCCTCCCAGTACCCCCTGGGCTTTGCCCTCAGCTTCAGCAGGTGGATGTGTCGGCACCCGGAGCTCTACCGGCTGCAGGGGGAGATGAACTCCTCAGAGCTCACCATCACTGGAGAGGTTGTCACCAAGGGGACACGGGTGCTGGTAAGTGACCCCTCCTGCCACCCGGGTGATGGGGCTGGTGGCTCCTCCTCACCCCCTGGGCATGGCAGCTTTGTGGGGTGGCTCACCCTGAGAGAGGTTCGGGGAAGGGAACCCTCGAGAGGTGGTTCCTTGTCACGAGTCTTGGGATCTCAAGTTGAAGTCCCCAGGTCCATCTTTGGGGTTTTAGGACAATATTTGGGTCTTCAGGTCCATCTTGGGGTCTCCAGGTCCATCTTTATGGGTTTAGGACAATGTTGGGGTCTCCAGGTCCATCTTTGTGGGTTTAGGTCCCTGTTTGGGTCTCCAGGTCCATCTTTGTGGTTTTAGGTCCATGTTTGGGTCTCCAGGTCCATCTTTGTGGTTTTAGGACAATCTTTGGGTCTCCAGGTCCAAGTTGAGGTCTCCATTCTATCTTGGGGTCTCCAGGTCTGTGCTGTGGTCCCCAGGTCCATGTTGAGGTCTCCAGGTCTGTGTCCTACTGGCGTCCTTGACCAGGATGGGCGTGTGGCCAGAGACCCCCTGTGCCCATAGATGTGTCCAGTCCTGGAGACCCCAAATACTGGGGTGCTGGAGCACCCAGTTATGTGGCTCTAAGCTGGTAGCCTAGCAGCAGCTTGACCTTCCTTGGTGGGATGAAGGAGGCCAGGGCTGCTGGTGGCTTGCAGCTCCTTTGGTTCTTCTGCAGAACCACCTCCCACCTGTGAAACTCAACCTCAACCTGCTGGTGGTGGGAGGGTTGGGGGAAACTTCTCCTCCAGAGGTTGCGACGTGCTGGGGGAGCCCCCTTTTTCTCTGCAAAGCCTCCTGGGTGGGAAGGGGCATCTTGAGCTGCCCCGACGTGCTGAGCACAGCCAAGGAGATGAGCGTGGCCAACTTCCGACGGGTGCCCAAGATGCCCATCTACGGGACAGCCCAGCCCAGCTCCAAGGTGAGGGGCACCCACCCCCCCCTTTGAGGAATGAGGCAAGGTGGGCCTCTAGACCTCCTTTCACCCTTTTTCCCCACCCCACCTTGTCTTCCCTGAAGACCCTGGGGAAGGTCCTGAGGTACCTGACGGATGCCAAGAGGAACCACACCCGCATCGCCTGGATCAACCTCCGGGAGGAGGTGGTCCTGGAAGGGAACGAGCAGATCTACACCCTGAGAGAACCTGGACACCTGGAGGAGCTGATCCCCGTGCCCACCACCTCTCCCCAGCAGCTGGAGGTGAGTTCCTGCCCACCTCTCCCAGCAGCAGCCCTCCTGGGTGATGTCCCACCAGCTTTGCTGGTCCCTCACCCTTCTGAAAGCCAGGATGGGAAGGGATGTTCCCAAGGGGGGTGGTTTCCAGGTGGGCAGCAGAGGAGCTTGGCTGCAGGGTGGTCTACGTGGAGGAGGTGCCCAGAGTGGTGTGGGAGGTGGTGGAAGTGTTGGTGGGGACTGGGGTGGTGGGCAGGAGGAGTGGCTGGGACCTGGCGTGGGGTGGTTGAGAGGGAGCGTCTCAAGGAGCTGATGATAACCTTGAAAAAACCCAAAGAGGAGCAGCTCTGATGGTGTCTCCACCCATGGCAGAAGCTCGAAGCGACCCTAAAGGGCGACCTGCTGAAGTGCCAGAAGTGGCTGGAGGTCCACCTGGAGGCAGAGAAGCAGATGAAGATGTTCAAGAGCTGCCTGACCACCCAGGAGATATTCAGCCAGCAGAGGAACACCTACCAGGGGCTGACCTACCGCCGCATCCCCATCCCCGACTTCTGCTCCCCCAAGGAGCAGGTACCTGGGGATGGGTTGGTGCCACCACCTCCTTCCTGGGACACCACCAGCCCCGGGATGAGGGTGGTGTGCTCAGAATCAGCGTTGGGATGCCTGCTGGGGGAGGGAGGGATCCCTTGGGAGATGCCACGTGGGAGACCTCGGGTGCTTTCATCCAGCTGGTGATGGAGGAGAAGCTCCTGCGTTGGAGGAGTTGGGAATTTGATTCAGCCTGCTGGACAAAGAGGGGTGGGGAGATCCCATGGTGGGGGAAGAGAGGTGGACTACACCCACCTGAGAAGAAAACCCACCACAGCAACAAACCCTTGGCTTTGCTCCTGGCAGGACTTTGACCGGCTGCTGGAGGTGATGAAGAGCACCCTGGCTGAGGACTCCCAGGCAGCTTTTGTCTTCAACTGCTCCAGTGGCCGGGGCAGGACCACCACGGCCATGGTCATTGCTGTCCTCACCCTCTGGCACTTCAACGTGGGTGCTGGGCCCTCCCCAGGGGTGGTGGGGCTGGAGCAGGGGGTGCTTGCAGCACACGGGGACCCCCACGGTGTGGGGTCTTTGTTGGAGCCTGTCTGGAGCTCCAAGAGAAGTGTGGGTGCATCCCTGGTGGGTCTTGATCCTGTTCCTCAGAGCTCCCACCCCAGGAGGGAAGGGTTGAGGCTCCTCCACCCCTTTCAGGGCAGGTGGGGTCTCAGTTTGGGGCTTCGCTGCCCGTGCAGAGGGGAAGTGGAGGATAACTGAGGTCCTGGTGGGTGGAGCTGGGAGGGGTCTGCACCTTCTTCTCAGTTCTTGGTGCAGTCCCTAATGCCTTGGTCCTTTCTGGCCACCCCAGGGCATGCCTGAGATGAGTGAGGAGGAGATTGTGAGTGTTCCTGATGCCAAGTACACCAAAGGGGAGTTTGAGGTGAGTCCTGGGCATGGTCCTCTCCTGGACGTGGACGTAGCAATCGGGTCCAGGTGAGAGGAGGTGAAGCTCCTTGCTGCTTCTACCCATGCTCCAGGTGGTGATGAAGGTGGTGCAGCTCCTGCCTGATGGTCACAGGATGAAGAAGGAAGTGGACATGGCCCTGGACACGGTCAGTGAGACCATGACCCCAATGCACTATCACCTGCGGGAGATCATCATCTGCACCTTCCGGCAGGTGAGCTGCTCCTCCTGCCCCTCAGCAGGGAGCCCCCTGCCTCTGGGGGGGCAGGGCGGGCCCTGGGGCTGCTCCAGCTGGCTGGGTTCTTGGGAGGAAGCTCTGCTGTGGCACCAGAGAGGTGTCCAGGCTCTACTGGGCATGGTCACCCAGGGTTGTCCTGTGTCCTCACCAGCATCCTGCCCGTCTGGTGCCATCCCACATCCTGCACCCTCCTGCATCCCACATGCCCCCTGGTGGCCTCCTGCACCCCAGCCCACGTGCCACCTGTCCAGTGCCATCCTGCATCCTACCCAGTGTCCTGCCATCCTGCATCCCACAGCATCCCACATCCCACCTGGCTGGTGCCATCCCACTTCCCACTCACCATCCTCCTTCCCACCCACCATCCCACTTCCCACCCAGCATCCTGCCACCCCCATATCCCACTGTATCCCCCACCCTCCTGCATCCCACCCATCATCCTGCCACCCAGTATCCCACCCCATCCCACATCCCACCCATCACCCTTTGTCCCCATATCCCTCACCATCCCACCCATCATCCTGCCACCCTGTATCCCCCAACATCCAGCATCCCACCCATCATCCTTCCTCCCTGTATCCCCCATCATCCCACATCCCACCCATTATCCTGCCACCCTGTATCCCCCACCATCCCACCCATCATCCTACCACACCCCATCCCATCCCAGTCATCGTCCTGCCACCCTATATCCCTCACCATCCCACATCCCACCACCCTGTATCCCAGTGTATCCCCCATCATCCTGCATCCCACCCATCATCCTGCCACCCAGTATCCCACCCCATCCCACATCCCACCCATCACCCTTTGTCCCCATATCCCTCACCATCCCACCCATCATCCTGCCACCCTGTATCCCCCAACATCCAGCATCCCACCCATCATCCTTCCTCCCTGTATCCCCCATCATCCCACATCCCACCCATTATCCTGCCACCCTGTATCCCCCACCATCCCACCCATCATCCTACCACCCCATCCCACATCCCAGTCATCGTCCTGCCACCCTATATCCCTCACCATCCCACATCCCACCACCCTGTATCCCAGTGTATCCCCCATCATCCTGCACCCCACCCATCATCCTGCCACCCAGTATCCCACCCCATCCCACATCCCACCCATCACCCTTTGTCCCCATATCCCTCACCATCCCACCCATCATCCTGCCACCCTGAGGAGATGATTTGTAGGGTGAGGATAGAAATCCATGAAAAAGAATGGGATGGAGGAGGACAAGGGATGGAGGAGGACAAGGGATGAGGGGATGGAGGAGGACAAGGGATGAGGGGATGGAGGAGGACAAGGGATGAGGGGATGAAGGGATGGAGGAGGAGAAGGGGTGAGGGGATGGAGAAGGTGAAGGGATGAGGGGATGGAGAAGGGATGAGGGGATGGAGAAGGGATGAGGGGATGGAGGAGGAGAAGGGATGAGGGGGTGAAGGAGAAGGGGGGATGGAGGAGGAGAAGGAATGAGGGGATGAAGGAGCTGCTGGAGCCTGGAATTGCTGGACATTGGGATGGTCTACACGGTGGGATTGGTGGTGGGATTTGGGTTCTGCTGGTTGGCTGTTTATTCCCTGTTTGTTTCTGGATTCCTGGAAGGGGCATCATTGCAGGGCTCACCTGGGCTTGAAAGAACAGCTCTGAGAAGAAAATCTAGATAATAATAGAGATAATCGTGCAATAACAGGAGGTTTGGTGGCCACCAGCAGGGTGCTGGGTGGCTTCTCTGGTGGTGGAGGCTGAAGGTGACCAGTAGATGCTGGAAGGGGATGTTTGGTTTTTTTTTTCCCTGGGAAATGCTTTGCAGTCCAGGAACTTGTGGTTTGGGGTGTGGTTTGTACCTGGGCACCTACCTATTCCTGGTTCCTGGGCACATTCCCACCACATGTTTAGCAACCCCTCACTTATCTTAGAGGTCTGTGTGGTGATGGGGAAGTTGCTCAGATGCTGGGAAGCAGAAGATCATGAGAACTTCCCCCTCACGGGATGAGGAGCAGTGACCCTGGAGGATGCCACTGGGATGTTCTCCCCAAGGCAGGTGCCACTTCTTCCACCCTGATTTGTTCCTCCTTCCAGGGGAAGTCAGGCAAGGATGAGAAGGAGAAGTGGACCCTGCAGCTGAGGAGCCTGCAGTACCTGGAGCGCTACATTTACCTGATCCTCTTCAACTCCTACCTGCACCTGGAGAAGAAGGACTCCTGGCAAAGGCCCTTCAGCCTCTGGATGCGTGAGGTGAGGCCCATCCTGCCTGAGCTACCCCCCAAAAAAACCCCTCACTCCACCTCTTTGCAGGGCTCTGGGAAGCAGAACCTTGTTTTGATGGTCTACGTGGTCTTTGGACGGTTGTTGGGACATCAAATCTGGTTCCTTCTCTCCCAGGGAGCTCCCTGGATAGCTTTTTGGGACACTGGAACAGGTTGAGCTGGTTTTTAGTGGGAGATGTGTGTGCTGGGAGCAAGGGGGGGGACGACTGGTTTGAATGGAGCATCCCAAAATGGTGCATCTTGAATGGTGCATCCCAAATCCTGCATCCCAAATCCTGCCTCCTGGATGGTGCATCCCAAATCCTGGGCTTGAAATGTTGCATCCCAAGTGCTGCTGCACCTTCAGTGGAGCATCCTGAGTGTTGCTGCCCCCTCAGAGCTGCCTGGCTTGACATCTGCTCCCCTTTTGCTGGAGGTGGCGGGGGGGGGTTCATACACCCAACCTGTGGATCCAAGGATCCCTTCATCCCCCAAATGCCCCTTCCTGCTGCACCATCCCAAGGGTTTTAGCCAAACCCAAGGTGCTGTTTGAGGCCTTTTGGTGCCCAAGCCACCCAAAACCTTGGGATTGCTGTATCCAGCAGCAAGGAAGAACCTTGGGAACTGTGTCAACTGGAGCTGGAGGAGAACTGAGGGGGGTGAGGGGGGTATTGATGCTGGGACCCTTCCCCTGGGAGATGACAAAAATCATTCCTGGGGGGAAGGGGGAGTTTGGGGGAGCTCAATCTCCTTTCTCCCTTTGCTTTCAGGTGGCAGCAGTGGCTGGGATCTACGAGATCCTGAACCAGTTGGGTTTCCCAGAGCTGGAGACCCTGGAGGGCAAGTCCCTGTGCACCCTGCGGGGTCGGTGGCAGGCACAGGGGGTCACCTCCCGCGGGGACTTCGGGTAGGGTGGGGGGGGAAAAGAAGCAAAAAAAGACTGTTTTCCCAAAAAAACCCCACACCTGAGGGTGTGGGTGGGGGGGGGCAAAGCCCCCCCAGCTGCCTTAGAAGGGGGGGGATCCTGAGGTTTCACATACAGAACAAGCATACTGCTGCTGAAGAAAGTCGTCTATACAATTGCAGGTGGGGTGCAACGACATTATCTGAGGGATGGCAGAGGATATGGTGCTCACCTGTAGAATCATAGAATTATTTTGTTTGGGAAAGGCCTTTAGGATCATCAACTGGTAACCTAGCACACTGTCACGTCTACCATCCTACTATTCAGTGCTAGTCCCTGATCGTATGATCAGGTTGGTTACGGTTGGAAGGGACCTTAAAGGTAATTTAATTCCATGTATAATATGTATATATTTATGTATATATATGTACAGATACACAAATAGGTATCAAATTGTCTAGATGTATACCTAAAAATAGCTATACATACATAAAATAGATATACGTATATATAGACACACACACACTTGCAGATTGATGGCTCCATCTGTGCATTTCTATGGGTACCTGGAGCCATAAACCCTTGGAGCACTTGGATTGGGACTCCCAAGATCTCATTCTCTGGGTACTTGAAATCCTGGGGCATCTTTCTTGGTTATTCCCAAGTTGGGTCACTCCTGGAAGTGGCTGGGGGAAAGGCAGCCCCAAGACTGGGGGTCCCTGTTGTCTCCCCAGACCTGCCTTTTGTTTGCCAGGAGGGTCCTGGGGGCTTCACTTAACCACAGATTTTAGGTTTCCTTGTTTAATTCATGCAGAAAATAACTTGCCTGATTATTATTTTCCCCCCCCCTGGATATCTCAGTGTTTGGGTATCTCAGAATCAGTCAATGACTTTGCTGTTTGCAGGAGGTGGTTGATGCTAATTTTTTTTGGATGCTGCTTTGATTTTCTGCTGTTTTCTTTTGATTTTTGCTGTTATGTTTCTCCCACCTTCCCAATACCCTACATCTCCATTTCTTTTGGCCTTCCTAAGGAGTTACCCCATGGCTTTTCAGCCAGGCTGCAGAACCATCCCCTTCTCCTGCCCCCCCTGGGGAAGTCCTGCCCTAACAGCCCTGATTTAATTAGGCAGGGGGGGTTAATTGCTTAGGAATTCCCAGCTCCTTGAATCCAGGACTGGAATGTTGGAGCCTGGGCTGGGTTTCAGAGGGGTTTGCTCCTGGTGCAAAGCAGGAGAGGGGTTTAAGGGGGGGG
>NW_009953385.1:74650-80043 GCF_000747805.2 Chaetura pelagica
GGTGGTTCCTGGTGTAGGGGGGGAATGGTTGGGAGATGGGACACAGTGTTCCCAAGGGGGTGGGTGACCCATTCCCTGTCTGGTTGCTGCAATAAAGGGATTTTTCTGCAAATCCAGATGCAGGATTATATAGAATGTCTATTATTCCTGACTGTGGAATTCTTTTTTAGATGGAATATACAAAAAATAATCCGTATAATATCTACTCCGTAACACACAATGTATAATAGCAACACTATATATGCAGTATTATATATATTATATGTAATAGAATATAGAGTATATTAGAATTATCTAGAGCAATTACAGACTATATTATCATTATATTATGATTGCATGTAATATTATTGTGTTATATACACATATATGCATATCTATGCACACATTTGTGTGTGTATATAATATATAGTGTAGCTACAATATAAAATTAATATATAATTTGTGATATATAGTTTATATATTATATAATTTATATATATTATAACATTTATATATAATATAGAATATCTAGACCATATACTACACATTATATAATATGTACTACACATTATATAATATATACTAACATACAATACACACACAAAATAAATATAGAATACAAGGTCTAGACAATATATGATAAATATCTGATAATATGTGATACCCTGTAGTTATTCTGTATCCTCTGTGGTGTATAATATCTATTCTATAGAATATAAATGCAGACAGAACTCTGTCTTTCCAGAGTAGCAATTAGTCAAGAGGGGTTAATGAGCTGCTGTGTGTTCCCTGCTGCTGGGAGCAGCTTTTCCCCTCCTTCTAGGAGGTACCAGCAAGGGGGTCTGTGGACAAAAATAACCACAGAGGGTGTTTTTATATATGTATATTGAAATATTTTCCATTGGCTGGGTCTGTTAGTTGCCCTTTTCCACTGGCAATCCCTGAACATCAGGCTCAGAGAGTGAAACAAGTCTCTGTTTGTTTCCCCCTCCCTGGATTTATTTTGCCTCTGGATGACTCCTGGTTTTTTTCAGGCAAATCCCATGGAAGGAGAACTCATGGATTTCACCCAGTTGTGGTGTTTTTTTTTCCCCTCCTCCCCAGCTGCTTTTCTCCAGGTTTCCAGCATCTCAGTGTTCATGATCCTGGTTCTGCAGGGGAGGGAACTTGGGGCATCCCAACCTTTTTTTTTTTTTTTTTTTTTTTTCATTTTCTGGCTTGATTTTCCATCTGGGTGGGGATGTCTGGGGTTTTATTAGACATCACACCCTCTTAGGAGCTGCAGGGCTGGAGCATGGAGGAAAAAAGGACTTGGGGAAGGCAAATTGGCCCCAAGGGGCACCCCAAAATGTTTCTGCAGGGGTTGCATTTCCCTGGTGCTCAGGAACCTGGAGCCAAGGAGGGACACTTGTTCCCACAGGCCAAACCACCCTGGAGCATCATCAAAGAAGGAATTTTTTTGGCTGGTTTGGAAGCCCAGCTCCATTGTAAAAAGCAAGTGAGTGATTTTTTTTTATGACTTTTGGACAGTTTTTTGGTCCTTCTTCTCTGGCTGCAGCGTGGGGGTAACGTGGCAACGGCAGCTTTGGTTGCTTGTGCCCTGCTACTGGGTAACCAGCTTTATGTTTAAAATATTGTCATTATTACTGCTCCTGT
Organism: Chaetura pelagica; assembly: GCF_000747805.2. NCBI lineage: Eukaryota > Metazoa > Chordata > Aves > Apodiformes > Apodidae > Chaetura > Chaetura pelagica. Next base: position 76,286 of record NW_009953385.1, read on the forward strand.
TGGTCTCCTCCCATCCCTGAGAGTTTGGGATAGGCTGCTCTACCCTTCCCAGCTTTTTCTCTGTCTTTTCTTCTAGGAAAGGTCACAAATAAGGACATAATTAAATATATCTTTTATACGTACGTAAGACACGATGAACCTGTAACCATTGACAGTGCTCAATGATATTTGCTCTCCACAGGGTTTTAAACCCCTATTCAAACAGTTTTTATATTAAAACACATTACAAAAAAGAGGAAAACTTTCAGAATGGAATGAAAACTTGATCTGAGGGAAGTTCAGGGTCCAACCCAGGTGAATTCCTTGCCTGTGTGATGAGACCAGGTTGCGCGTTTGGGTGGAGTTGGGATTGTTGTGAGGAGTATTTTGGTGGCAAATTGCACCTTGGGTCATCCCTGGGTACCCTGAGGATCAGCTACCTAATCATTCCTGAACATAGAAAGAATTTCTGGCAGGGTAATCATGCATTTAATAAATCTGTGCAGACCCAATGGATGAGTCAGTCACTGCAGGGTGGGGTGAGGAGGGGGTTTGGGAACCACATCCCAGCTCCATCATCCTCCTGTGAAACCACCCCTGGAAGAAACCAGCCTGTGGGATCTCCCCTTGGTTTTATGAAGTTGATGGATAAGCTTGATGCTTTTGGATGAAAAAAAAATGGAAAAATACCCAGTTGTTCCTTGCCAGATCCTCCCTTTCTGCATCTTTGCACCAGCCCTGGCCAAAGAGACCCTGTTTGGGCTTCAGAGGGGTGAAAGGAACTGGGCTCCTCTTGCCTCCACCAGGGTTTTTTCACCCCTTCCAACTCCTTTTATGGGTGAGTAGAAATCCTTGGAAGCTTCAGTTCACAGGTCTTGGTGTCTTTTCAAACTGTGAGAGGGGAAAATACACTAAGGAGCCAATATTCCACTGGCATGTGGGGCTGGAGGGGGAAGCCTGCTGCAGCCCCAGATCATCCCTGCTGCTATCAGGGCCTTCTGGGCTGGGTTATGTTTGTTGTTGGGGGTTTTTTATCACAAAACCCCCTTTTCTTTCCTATTTTTTCCACCCAGCTGTGGCAGCTCTGCTTCATATAGTATGTCAGATATACCCACGTCCCATGGACATTGGCTTTTTGGGAATGTTTCTGGAGTGTTGGTGAAAACAGAGCATGTTTTGGGGCTGATAGAATTTTAATTTCTTGAAGCCTTCAGGGAGTATTTCTGAAGTGTTGGCAAAAACAAAGCAAGTTTTGGGGCTGGGGGGGTGATGTTTTGAGGTCTGGAAGCAGGGGGAGGGTGGATGGGAAAAGCCTGAGCTCTGGGGCTGAAAACAATGCTGGGGGGGGGGCAGGAGCTGGCACAGGGGCCACCACAAAATAGCTCTGATCATATGATTGGAAGAGCCCTAATATGATGATGAAGGATAATGATACTTATTCTTTCACCCTTTTTGTTTCCTTTCTGTGATCTACCTCTCTCTTTAGCAGAACCGCCCCCCCTCCCAACAAAACCCTTGGACCTCTGCAAAGGGAGAGCATCTGTGTTTCATTTTAGAGCTGAAGAATAGTAATTATGATGCTTTCACAGAGCCAGACCTTGGAAAACTAAAATTAAAAGCCATCCAGGCACAAAACCAGACCCCTTCAACTCTCCTTGCCTTCCCCATCCTCACCCCATCAGCACAGCTGATTTTTGGGGGGCCAAGTCCCCCCTCTCCCCACCACTGCTTTGCAGCTCTGGGGGTGTAGTGCAGGGGCAGGAATGAATTGTGGGCTGAGAAAGGAGGTTTTTGGCTAAAAGCAGAGGAGCAATGGAAGTGCTGTCCTGCCTGGAGGGGAAAACATCCCTGCAGGCAGCAAGGGGAGGTTTTCCCAGAGCCTCAAAAATTCGGAGCATCAGGAAGAGCATCTTTTCTCACAGCAAAGCCACAATCCCCCAGGCTTGAAATGACTTCTTTTTCTTCCTTTCTCTTTCTCGTGTTCGACCTGTGAATGTTGCAAGGGATTGGTTTTATTTTATTTGCTTTTCTTCCCACCCCCTTGGGGGTGTTTTTGGCCCCAAGCAAATGAAAAATTAATAATCCCCAGCTCAGACTGAAAGAGAGAAGAGCTCAATGAGCTTCACTCCTGGAAAAGCAGGGGTGATGCTGGAATGATAACCATCAGCTGAAGAGATGAAGGAGGCCCTGGCGGAGGTGGAAATGCTCAGGAGCTGGTTGGAAAAGGCATAAGAGGGGGGGAAAAAAAAAAAAAAAGGATTTGGGTTTCACACTCCAGCAAAGCTGGATTTTAGCGGGAGGACAGTTAAAAATTCATGGTGGTGAAGAGAAGGGAAAGCCAAGCTGGTTTGTGTTGGACTTCCACTGGGGGGGGAAAAAAAGTCTTGCTGTGAAACCAGGGAAGGGCTAGGGATGCTGAGGGGGTGGGCAGGGGTGGGGGTTTCCCAGTCAGCAGCCAGTTTTGGGGTTGGTTTTGTGCTCTCCCCTGGGCGGGAGCGCTCCCTCCGCAGAGGTAGCGGCGCGGTTCCTAGAAGGAGAGCAAGTTGTTGTGGTTTTTTTTTTGTTTCCCCTCCTCTTTTTTTTTTTTTTTTTTTTTTTTTTTCCAGGCCTTCCCAGCTAAGAGTTGGAAGCCACCCAAGGTTGTGGGTATAAATCTCACTGACCTCATTTCACCATCCCTGAACTTGCAGCTCAGCAGCTCCCACCAGCCTGGGCCGGCGTCGACTTCCCCTTCTCTGGCTCATTTATTCCTTGATGGTTTTGGTTCCTGAGCTGCTTCTGCTCCTCCCTGGGTGGGCAGGGGAATGAGGGGTGGGGGCTCCTGGCCCCTCAAAAACCTCCCCTGGGTTTGTCCCTGTGAGGTTGCCAAGGAAAATAGCTTGCAAGGGATCAAGTGCTCTGCAAGAAGCTGATGTGTGGTCGGGATGAGTGGGGGATGAGCGATGCCTGGAGGTTGAAGTGGTGGAACAAGAGGAAAGGGCCTCAGGTTGTGCCTGGGAAAGGCTTAGGTTGGATCTTGGGAACAATTTCTTCCTCAAAAAGGTTGTCAGGCCCTGGCCCAGGCTGCCCAGGTGGGGTCCCCATCCATGGAGGTGTTTAAAAGCCGTGTAGAAGTGGTGCTGAGGGACATGGGTTTAGTGGTGGCTTTGGGTTGGGTTTAATGGTTGGACTGGCTGATCTTTAAGGTCTTTCCCAACCAAAACCATTCTATGATTCTATGTGGGAAATGCTTCTCCTTGGGTGGGACTGGGTGCTGGGCTTGGCAGATGTGCCATCAGGAGGACCCAGGGTTGGTGTTTGCAGCCCTCTTGGTTCAGGGGGTGCACCTCCAGGGGAGCTAGTCTCACTCCAGAGGGTTCTTGCTGTTGTCCATGTGTTATCCCCATTTCCCTGGGATAACTTGGCCTCATGCCACATGCTCATGGGATGCTGGCCTCACCAAGGAAGCAAAGAGGCCTTTGGAGATGTGTTCTACAGATGGGAACCTTGAGGGTTAGGACCTTGCACCACAGGACTTCACTGTGGTTTCCCATCCCAGTTGGCTCAGCCATCCTGGAGACCCCATTTCTGCCTCCTGGGTATTGGAAAAAAGCATGGACTGCTCCCCAAAATTCCCAGCATCATGTGCTACTTGCTTCCTAGGTGCTAAATCCATACCAAGAACTTTGGGTTCCACCTGCAGCCAAATCTCACCTCCAGCAATGGTGGTGGACTTGTAGGATGGATGGATTCCTGCAGAATGGATTCCTGTAGGGAACGGGCTGTGGGAAAGGCAAGAA
>NW_009953385.1:80564-81178 GCF_000747805.2 Chaetura pelagica
AGGGCTGTGGGAAAGGCAAGAAAAACCCAAGGAAATGGCACCAAAACTCCTGGGTGTCAGAAGGTGCCAGAAACCTTCAGGTGAAACAGGAGGAAAAACTTCCCAAGGTAAGAAAAGTGAGTGGAGGGGGGGGGGGAAACGTCCTGGAGGCTCCATCCATCTTTGAAGGTCTGAAAGGGCAAATTGGAGAGAGATCCACCAGGAATGATCCTGCCAGAGAGCAGATGATGTGCCTGTCAGCTCTCTTGCCTGGGTGTCAGAAGGTGCCAGAAACCTTCAGGTGAAACAGGAGGAAAAACTTCCCAAGGTAAGAAAAGTGAGTGGAGGGGGGGGGGGAAACGTCCTGGAGGCTCCATCCATCTTTGAAGGTCTGAAAGGGCAAATTGGAGAGAGATCCACCAGGAATGATCCTGCCAGAGAGCAGATGATGTGCCTGTCAGCTCTCTTGCCTCCAAAAGCAGGGCTTGGGCTTCTCCTCCTCTTCTCCTGGAGGATCACAGCAGCTTTCTGAGCTTCCTGGGGATCTTGCTTAAAGAAAATCCTCCTGGATGGAGCTGGAATCCTGGAGAAAGGGATGTTTTTCTTTGGCTTTGGTTGGGGGGTGCTCAGGGGGG
>NW_009953385.1:81231-84445 GCF_000747805.2 Chaetura pelagica
GCAGCTCTGCTGGGTTGGGGCATGAGGTCACGCCAGCTCCCCCACCGCTGGCTTTTGCTCCCGGTCCCTCTGCTTTGGGAAGCAGGGATAGGAGGAATTGCCTCCCCTCTGGAGGCTCTGGTGCCTGCCCTCTGGCTTTTTGGGAGGTCTCCCTTCACCACCAAGACCCTCATCCTTCTCCACGCAGGGGTGGCTGTTGCACAGGGCACAGGCATGAGGACAAAAACAACTCCAGCTGCCCCCTCTGACCATCTTATCCATGTTCAGATCCAGCTCTCCTAGGATATTAAATCCATCTCTCCCAGGGCTCCTGCTTTCTTCTTGCAGCTGCTTTTCAAACCACAAACCCAACCAGCTGGAAAAATGCTTCTTTTTTTTTTTTTTTTTTTTTTTTTCTTCCCTTCTCCCTTTCTTTCTTTCATTTCACACACCCCCCCCTCCCACTTTCACCATTTCTTGCCAAAAATCATCCCATTGTGAAGCTTGAAATCTCTGGGAAGAAGAAATGGCAGTGATTGATGGCTGGAAATACAGCCCTGGCTTCTCACTCTGGTTGATTTCCAAGCTCCTGGCTCCTAAAAACTCATGATCTGATGGGTAGAAAAGGCAGTTTAGGTAATTGCTGGTCATGGTTGTGATTTTATCAGACCTAATTCCCTGCCCTCCAGGAGGTTGGCACAGCTGAGCACAACAGCCCGTGCCCAGAAAGCACCAAAAAAATAAGACTCACTTCAGTATTGACTTGAAAAAAGAAATCCTGTCAGCCTGGTGTGGTGGTTTTCCCACCCCCTAGATGGAGGATTCATTGGATTTAGGGGCAAAGAGTCACTTCTAGAGCTGGTGGGTGATGGATCAGCCCTAGCTGATGGTTTGGAGCTTGGGTTCCAGGTCTGGGTGGTACCTGGCCCAGGATAGGCAGAGCTTTGGTACCACTGGAGAAAAATCAGGCTTTGGGAAGACAAGGTTTGGTAGTTGGAAGGAAGAGGTCACTCAGGAAAAAGGGAAAGACCCCCCAAAAAGATTTCCTGGCAAATCTCAGGGCTGAAGAGAGAGTGTTTGAGTCAGGAAGCAGAACTACCAAGTGTGGTAGAGATGGAGGAAAAAAGGGGCTGGAGATAAAACGGCATCTGGGGAAGGGGAAAAGAGGAAAAGGCTCCATTTGAACTCAAAAATGGAAAGGAAAAGGTTAAGCCTAAAGTCAAGGGGAAAGGTCAGGGCAGAGGTGAAGGCCAGAGAGGAGAGGCTGAGCTGGGAGACAAAGAGGAGAATAAAGAAGGGAAGGGGAAGACAGGAGGAAGGGAAGCCAAGGAGAAAGCAGGGGGGGTCCCTGCAGGGGTTGCTTCTCCTCAGCTGCAGCTGAAAAGGGTGTTTTGGGGGCAAGAGGGAAGGTGTTGGTGGGGAAAGGAAGCTTCTTCATCCCTCTTTTTGTGCTGGGAATTGGGAGGAAGAAGGCTGGAAAGAAGAGCAGCTCTTCTTTTTCCATGGTGGTGGATTGGTAGAGACAACACACAGATCCACTTGGGGTTGATTATCTGAGTATTTCAGGCAAGTGAGACCAACAGGTGAGGCTGATGTCCCTGCTAGGGTGACAAATCAACCTCTCAGCTCATGAGATCCACTTTAAGGGTGTTGTTCCCACCACCACCGCTTTGGTGAGATCGGGATGTTCCCAGAAGACTTGCTCATGGTCTAGAGGGACTTGGATCTCGTGGGTGAAGAAACAGTTTCTGCCCCTGCAAAAAAGGAATCAAATGATGTTTGGTGGAGCTGCTCTTCACAAGTGAAGGATTCTCCCTCTCTATGACTTGTTTCATCATCCATTTAGCCCTAAGAAGGGCTTGTTCCAGCTTCAGTGCTCCAACGGGTCCATCTCTGCCTCAAACGCAGGGAGCACAGATCGTGTTCTCTGTCTTTCATCCCAGGAACCTCTTGCATTTCCCTGCTTGTGTCTAATTACACCTTGGTTCTCAGCAAAGACCTAACGGGGAAATGAAACCTGTTTTCACCACTTGAGTTTCTGCAGTTGAAGTAAAGCTTCTCCATCTCCTTGTGGCTTTATCCATTGGGTTTTTCGGTTGGATGTTGAGCACCAAGAGACCTCAGTCTCCCCTGCTCTCCCCCAGGTACCCAACCCCATCAGCCTGCAAGGTCCTTCACCATCTCCAAGGGGTTTCCCATCCCCTTCTCCTCCAGCCCTCAACATCCCCCCACACCTGGAGATAAGCAGGGCTTTCCAAAGGTGGCTTTTCCCAAATAGTGGTCCTCTCCTGTCACTCTCAGCATCTGGGAGCAAAGCTCCCACTGAAGTCCTACCAAGGAGATCCAAAATAAGAATCCTAGCAGTAGAGATGGAGGTGAAGTTTGCAGCCTGGCATGTTGTTTTCCCTTCTTGCTCTGGCTGCTGTGCTGGCCTAGATGACAAGGTCCTCAAGGCAGGGGTGACCTCTTGGGACAGGCCAGGTCATAAATCCTAGAATAATTTGGGTTGGAAGGGACCTTAAAGATCATCCAGTTCCAACCCTCCTGCATGGGCAGGGACACCTCCCACCAGCCCAGGTTGCTCAGAGCCCCATCCAACTTGGTCTTGAACACTGCCAGGGATGGGGCAGCCACAGCTTCCCTGAGCAACTTGTTCCAGCATCTCACCCCCCTCACAGCCCAGAATTTCTTCCTGATGTCCAACCTAAATCTCCCCTCTTCCAGTTTTGATCCATCCCCCTCATCCCATCCCTCCCTGCCCTTGTCCCAAGCCCCTCCTCAGCTTTCCTGGAGCCCCTTCAGGCACTGGAAGGTGCTCTCAGGTCTCCCTGGAGCCTTCTCAGACCATCTTTGTGGCCTTCCCTGGACTTGCCCCAACATCTCCATCTCCTTCTTATATTTCTCAAGACCTTTCTAAACCGGCCTGGACCGACCCCTGATGAGGGACCGACCCCAGAGCAGCCTGAGCTCTTTTCCTGCTTCCTGGGGAAGGGATATGAGGGGGTGGTTTTGGGGGGAGGAAAGGGGGGAAAGGGGCAGAATATGAGGGGAAAGGGGCAGAAAGGGGGGGAAAAGGGGAGAACAGGGGGAAGAAGGGGCAGAATATGAGGGAAAAGGGGCACAACAGGGGGGAAAGGGGCAGAATATGAGGGGAAAGGGGCAGAAAGGGGGGAAAAGGGGCAGAATGTGAGGGGAAAAGGGGCAGAAAGGGGGGAAAAGGGCAGAATATGAGAGA
>NW_009953385.1:84461-99214 GCF_000747805.2 Chaetura pelagica
ATCCCCCTCATCCCATCCCTCCCTGCCCTTGTCCCAAGCCCCTCCTCAGCTTTCCTGGAGCCCCTTCAGGCACTGGAAGGTGCTCTCAGGTCTCCCTGGAGCCTTCTCAGACCATCTTTGTGGCCTTCCCTGGACTTGCCCCAACATCTCCATCTCCTTCTTATATTTCTCAAGACCTTTCTAAACCGGCCTGGACCGACCCCTGATGAGGGACCGACCCCAGAGCAGCCTGAGCTCTTTTCCTGCTTCCTGGGGAAGGGATATGAGGGGGTGGTTTTGGGGGGAGGAAAGGGGGGAAAGGGGCAGAATATGAGGGGAAAGGGGCAGAAAGGGGGGGAAAGGGAGAGAACAGGGGGGAAAAGGGGCAGAATATGAGGGAAAAGGGACACAACAGGGGAAAAAGGGGCAGAACACGAGGGGAAAAAGGGGGAAAAGGGGAAGAATATGAGAGAAAAGGGGCAGAATATGAGGGAAAAGGGACACAACAGGGGAAAAAGGGGCAGAACACGAGGGGAAAAAGGGGGAAAAGGGGAAGAATATGAGAGAAAAGGGGCAGAATATGAGGGAAAAGGGACACAACAGGGGAAAAAGGGGCAGAACACGAGGGGAAAAAGGGGGAAAAGGGGAAGAATATGAGAGAAAAGGGGCAGAATATGAGGGGAAAAGGGGCACAACAGGGGGGAAAAGCGGCAGAATATGAGGAAAAAGGGGGGAAAAGAGGAAGAATATGAGGGGGAAAGGGGCAGAACAGGAGAAAAGGGGCAGAAAGGAGGGAAAAGGGGCAGAACGGGGGGGAAAGGAAGAATATGAGGGAAAGGGGCAGAATATGAGGTGAAAAGGGGCAGAAAGGGGGGAAATGGGCAGAACGGGGGGTGAAAGGGAAAGAATATGAGGGAAAAGGGGCAAAAAGGGGGGGAAAGGGAAGAATATGAGGGGCAAAGGGGAAGAATATGGGGGGAAAGAACGGGGGGGGAAAGGACAGAATATGAAGGGAAAAGAGGGCAGAACAGGGGGGAAAAGGGGCAGAACGGGGGGGGAAAGGGGCAGAAAGGGGAGAAAAGGGGAAGAATATGAGGAGAAAAGAGCAGAAGGGGGAGGGGGGGCAGAATATGAGGGAAAAGGGGCAGAATATGGGGGGGAAAAAGGGGCAGAATATGAGGGGAAAGGGGCAAAAAGGGGGGAAAAGGGGCAGAATATGAGGGGAAAAGGGGCAGAAAGGGGGGAAAAGGGCAGAATATGAGAGAAAAGGGGCAGAAAAGGGGGGATTTCCCAAGGGGTTTGGATGGGTTGGAGCCTGGAGGAGAAAGTGGGAGCATGAAGAAGGTTAAAGCCTGGAGGAAAGGGTTAGAGGGTTGGAGGCTGGAGGAGAAGGTTGGGGTGGGGGAAAAAGAAACCTAGAGGGGGTTCCCCAAGGGGTTTGGGGGGTTGGAGCCTGGAGGAGGAGGTTGGAGCCCGAAGGAGAGGGTTGGAGGCTGGAGGATAAGGTTGGGATGGGGGGAAAAGACACCAAGAAGGGGCTCCCCAAGGGGTTTGGGGGGTTGGAGCCTGGAGGAGGAGGTTGGGATGAGGGGGAAAAAGACACCAAGAAGGGGTTCCCCAAGGGGTTTGGGTTGGAGGCTGGAGGAGAGGGTTGGGGTGGGGGGAAAACGACACCAAGAAGGGGTTCCCCAAGGGGTTTGGGTCGGAGCCTGGAGGAGAAGGTTGGAGGCTGGAGGAGAGGGTTGGGATGGGGGGGAAAAAGACACCAGGAAGGGGTTCCCTGAGGGGTTTGGATGGGTTGGAGCCTGGAGGAGAAGGTTAAAGCCTGGAGGAAAGGGTTAGAGGGTTGGAGGCTGGAGGAGAATGTTGGGATGGGGGGGAAAAACACACCAAGAAGGGGTTCCCCAAGGGGTTTGGGTTGGAGGCGGAGGGAGAAGGTTGGAGGCTGGAGGAGGAGGTTGGGGTGGGGGGGAAAAGACACCAAGAAGGGGTTCCCCAAGGGGTTTGGGTTGGAGGCGGAGGGAGAAGGTTGGAGGCTGGAGGAGGAGGTTGGGGTGGGGGGGAAAAGACACCAAGAAGGGGTTCCCCAAGGGGTTTGGGTTGGAGGCGGAGGGAGAAGGTTGGAGGCTGGAGGAGGAGGTTGGGGTGGGGGGGAAAAGACACCAAGAAGGGGTTCCCCAAGGGGTTTGGGTTGGAGGCGGAGGGAGAAGGTTGGAGGCTGGAGGAGGAGGTTGGGGTGGGGGGGAAAAGACACCAAGAAGGGGTTCCCCAAGGGGTTTGGGTTGGAGGCGGAGGGAGAAGGTTGGAGGCTGGAGGAGGAGGTTGGGGTGGGGGGGAAAAGACACCAAGAAGGGGTTCCCCAAGGGGTTTGGGTTGGAGGCGGAGGGAGAAGGTTGGAGGCTGGAGGAGGAGGTTGGGGTGGGGGGGAAAAGACACCAAGAAGGGGTTCCCCAAGGGGTTTGGGTTGGAGGCGGAGGGAGAAGGTTGGAGGCTGGAGGAGGAGGTTGGGGTGGGGGGGAAAAGACACCAAGAAGGGGTTCCCCAAGGGGTTTGGGTTGGAGGCGGAGGGAGAAGGTTGGAGGCTGGAGGAGGAGGTTGGGGTGGGGGGGAAAAGACACCAAGAAGGGGTTCCCCAAGGGGTTTGGGTTGGAGGCGGAGGGAGAAGGTTGGAGGCTGGAGGAGGAGGTTGGGGTGGGGGGGAAAAGACACCAAGAAGGGGTTCCCCAAGGGGTTTGGGTTGGAGGCGGAGGGAGAAGGTTGGAGGCTGGAGGAGGAGGTTGGGGTGGGGGGGAAAAGACACCAAGAAGGGGTTCCCCAAGGGGTTTGGGTTGGAGGCGGAGGGAGAAGGTTGGAGGCTGGAGGAGGAGGTTGGGGTGGGGGGGAAAAGACACCAAGAAGGGGTTCCCCAAGGGGTTTGGGTTGGAGGCGGAGGGAGAAGGTTGGAGGCTGGAGGAGGAGGTTGGGGTGGGGGGGAAAAGACACCAAGAAGGGGTTCCCCAAGGGGTTTGGGTTGGAGGCGGAGGGAGAAGGTTGGAGGCTGGAGGAGGAGGTTGGGGTGGGGGGGAAAAGACACCAAGAAGGGGTTCCCCAAGGGGTTTGGGTTGGAGGCGGAGGGAGAAGGTTGGAGGCTGGAGGAGGAGGTTGGGGTGGGGGGGAAAAGACACCAAGAAGGGGTTCCCCAAGGGGTTTGGGTTGGAGGCGGAGGGAGAAGGTTGGAGGCTGGAGGAGGAGGTTGGGGTGGGGGGGAAAAGACACCAAGAAGGGGTTCCCCAAGGGGTTTGGGTTGGAGGCGGAGGGAGAAGGTTGGAGGCTGGAGGAGGAGGTTGGGGTGGGGGGGAAAAGACACCAAGAAGGGGTTCCCCAAGGGGTTTGGGTTGGAGGCGGAGGGAGAAGGTTGGAGGCTGGAGGAGGAGGTTGGGGTGGGGGGGAAAAGACACCAAGAAGGGGTTCCCCAAGGGGTTTGGGTTGGAGGCGGAGGGAGAAGGTTGGAGGCTGGAGGAGGAGGTTGGGGTGGGGGGGAAAAGACACCAAGAAGGGGTTCCCCAAGGGGTTTGGGTTGGAGGCGGAGGGAGAAGGTTGGAGGCTGGAGGAGGAGGTTGGGGTGGGGGGGAAAAGACACCAAGAAGGGGTTCCCCAAGGGGTTTGGGTTGGAGGCGGAGGGAGAAGGTTGGAGGCTGGAGGAGGAGGTTGGGGTGGGGGGGAAAAGACACCAAGAAGGGGTTCCCCAAGGGGTTTGGGTTGGAGGCGGAGGGAGAAGGTTGGAGGCTGGAGGAGGAGGTTGGGGTGGGGGGGAAAAGACACCAAGAAGGGGTTCCCCAAGGGGTTTGGGGGTGGGGAGGCTGAGGGAGAGAGTTGGAACATGAAGGAAAAGGTTAAAGCCTGAAGGAGAGGGTGGGGGGGTTGTTTTTTTCTGGGGAGGGGAGATGGAGGTTGGGTGAGAAATAGTTGGCATGCTTGGTGGGAGAAGGGGCACCATGTCAGGCTGGGTTTGTTCTGCTACGTTGGGCTCGCCTGCTTAAAACTACAAAGCTCTGAGGAGGGGAGAGGGGGTGCGAGGAGCAAAAAGCAGCTGTTGGGATCGTGGAGCCCCCTGGCTGGGCTTGCCCAGGGCTCCTGGGGTTGTTTAGGGTCAAGGAAAAAGCGGGATGTGGGGTTGGGATGCTCCGTGGGGTCGGGACGCTCAGTGGTGACTGTGGCTAAGCAAGCCCGTTCCCTCTGTGTCTTGTCTTTTTGGCAGAGCTGCTCCTGGCTGGCAAGCTCCGGGAATATGGGGTGATCGTCCCCTTCAGCACCGACTGTCGGGGCCGGTTCCTCTCGCACGTCGTGTCCGGCCGGGCTGTGCTGGGTTTCAGGGAGGCCACTTGTCCCCCAGCCCCTCGCCCGTCCCGTCGCCGCGTCCCCCGCAGCCCCCCGGATGGGTCCCCTCAGAGCCACTGGCTCTACTTCAACGTGACCGTTTTTGGGAAGGAGCTTGCCTCTTCACCGGCGGCATCTCCGGCATGCCGGGCGCTGCCGTGGCCATCAGCAACTGCGACGGGCTGGTGAGCTCAGGGGGGCCTGCTGGCTCCTTGTTTTGGGATGGTTTGTTCTGGAGAGGTGGCTGGTGGTGGCTTCAAACCGGTGGGTTGTTCCCAGGGAGGTTGGTGGAGTCACCACCGTTGCCGGGTGTGGTTTTAAGGGTCGCTTGGATGTGGTGGTGGAGGTGGTAGTGGTGGATGTGGTGGTGGACGTGGTTTAGGGGGGGACTTTGGTAGAGCAGGGCTGATGGTTGATCCCAAAAGGGGCTTTTTCACCCATCTCCCCTGTACCCACCCTGCTGCTTCAGCATCCTCACCCACCCATCTTTTTACCTCGGGATCGCTTCGGGAAGTTTGAATCTCTTCGTAGGGAGCTCAAGCATCTCCCAAAAACCCTGTCTGTGTGCAGCCTCACCTCTGCCAAGCGTCTTTCAGGGGGAGGACCTCTTTTTTCCCCCCCGGTAGCTGACGTGCTCAGAGCCTCTTGGCTCACAGAGCACAGCTCAGCTGGGGAACTCGCTGCCCCAGCACTTTCCTTAATTGAACGGCTCCGTTACCTCCTCATCCCCAGCTCCTGGGCTGCCCATGGCTCTCCAACCTTTGATATCCCTCTTATTTATGTTTGGGTTTGGATACTTTTGGCCTGTTGCCCTTCAGATTTCCTTCCAGCCAATTTAATTCTTGCTTTAGGTGCCAGCCTTTGCTTTTTTTTCCCCTCCCGCTACCATTTAAGTTACTCCTGGGTTGGAAGAGACATCTTATTTTGCCTTTCTTTTTTAAAAATGTATCTCTATTTCTTTTCTGGTTGGTTTATTCTGGGAGTTCCTTGAGCCACTTTTGGTTGCTGGCACAAACAGTTTGGCATTCCTTTCTTTTTATACAGCTCCTGGTGTTGCTGCATGAACAGAAATGACAGAGCAGCCCAGCTAGAAATACATATTTTGCCTACGTATAGTGGTTTATATTTTATTTTGTTGCCAGCAATTTTAGCACGTGCTCCACACCTTTTTGAAGCACCTTTTTTTTTTTTTTTTTTTGATGGGGATGGAGCTGGGAATTTGCAGACATTTCTGGGATTGTGCTGGGGCTGGAAAGCTCTGGAGGTTATTTCCTATCACTAATAGTGCTGCCCCTGGAATGAAAACTTGGGGTTTTGACGCACTGGGGTTGCAGTGTGGGTGGAATTCCTGTTGGCACAGGAAGTGAAGGGATGCTGGAAGCAGGCAGCAGCTGAATCCATGTCCAGTGAGGATGGTTTTAGGGTTTTTTCTCTTCCCTGGAGCTCCTTCCCCAGGCTTTTCGAGGCTTGATCTCCCAAGTGCTTACGTGCATCGTGGTTGTTGCTGCCTTGTCTTGCAGATGTTTTATTTCTTCATGTAGAGCTCCAAGCAGCTCTAGGGAAGAGAAAGAAAAAAATAATAGAACTTTTATTATTTATTTTTTTTTCCTTTTCCTTCTCTTCCTGCACTGCATTTATTGCTCCCTGGCCAAGAAATGAATGCCCTGGCCTCAAGCAGCAATTTCCCATCATCTGGTGAAGCACATGTGGTGATTGCAGGCTGGGGGGAAGAGGTCAGGAGGACTGAGCCTTGAGCTGGGGCTCTGCTCCCATGAAAAGGGTTTTGTGCTACATCCAAGGGAGCAGTTGGTTTATCTCTTCTATGTTTGTTTTATGTTGGGTTTTTTTTCCTGGATGGTGTCATTGCTGGTGCTCTGGCTTCAGTTAGCTCTGCAGCTTCTATCTGCTCAGGAGGAGTGGTGAGAGCAAGAGCACCCCCAAAAAGCAGTGAAAAAGAGCTCAGTTTAGCAAAGGGAGCAAGGAACAGTGGAGATGGGTGGGGATGAGGTGGGAGGATGGTATTTCTGACCATGGTTCTCCAGCAGGAGAAGCAGTAAAGGGGGATGTGTGTGGTTGGGACTGTTGTTGGCATCGTGCTACAGAAGGACTAGTGTCCCGTGGGGAGCTCCAGCTGTAGGTAGGATGTACCCTGGAATTGTGGTTGGACTTCTTCTGGAAGTTATCCAGGAGCTTCCAAAAGGGGCTTGTGGCTTTTGCATCCCGGGATAGGGTGCGTAGGAGGCTCAGGACCTCACCCTGGTTTCTGGCTGGAGGAAGCAATCCCGGGATGCTGCAGATGGAGGCTGTGTACACAATGAGATGACACTGTGTATAAACAGAGGCTGAGATGATAAATAATAAGGGGGGGGGGGAAGAAAAAAACCCTCCAGTTGTTTTTTTTTAAAAGAGTACACATTCAGTTTTAAATCCATATTTAGGCATGGAAGCGAGCTGATTTTTTTTTGCACAAGATGCCAAACCTGTGGGACCTTGCACAGCCAGGGCTTATGTGCTGCAAGGGTCCACACGTGACAATCCCCTCTTTGAATTTTGGGAGGGTGTTTTGTACCAGGGTGGGATGATCCTGTCGTCCAGAGCATCATTTCAAAGCTGAGCCAAGCCACCAAATTCCTAACTGGTAAAGTAGCATTAGGCAGAAATCTCCCTTGGTGGACAGACACAGCAGCAAAGACATCCTGTCTTTCTATGTTGGCTTTAGCAGCGTGTGATTGACCTTGCTGGTTGTGACCTGATGGGTGAAGAGTTACCATCTTGTAGGCACCGTGTTTGGTGTTTGCTTTCCATGACTGACTGTTCCCTGTTGCTCTCTGTGGTGATTTGCAGCTGACACCAACTGTGCTGCAAAGTGTGGAGCCAGCAGTTTTGCAGCCCTGGCCTGCTTCAGATGGGTGATAAGCAGATAAGCAGAGCACAAAAGCCCTCAGGAGCTGTCATTCATGGGGAATGAAAGGAGAAACAGTCCCTGGAATGGTGCCCCAGGGCAAAAAGTGTGGCTTTGTCTTCCAGGATTTTCCCTGCAGCTTGCGGGACTGTAGGGTTGATTTCAGGAAGGAAAGGAGATGCTGGTTGAAATGGTTGGAGGTTGAGATTCCTCCAGGTATTGCTCTCAATAGGAATGGAGCAAGTGTGGCTGAAGGTGGTATTTTACTCCCCCAGATTCACTCTCTCTGGAGATTTAGATTGGATATTGAAAGAAATTCTTGGCTGTGAGGGTGGTGAGACCCTGGGAAGCTGTGGCTGCCCCATCCCTGGCAGTGTTGAAGGGCAGGTTGGATGGGGCTTGGAGCAACCTGGGCTGGTGGGAGGTGTCCCTGCCCATGGCAGGGGGGATTAAATGATCTTTAAGGTCCCTTCCAACCCAAACCATTCCATGATTCTGTGTCCTGCTTAGCAGCTTGCTCAAGTGTGCAGGACTCAGCCACGTGCCTGGTAATGAGCCTGGAGTCCAAAGCCTCAGTAATTATCCTGCTTAATTCCCTGTTCCCCCGTTATACCAGTGACCTTGCAGATGGAGAGGTCCCCAAACCAATGACCAGACCCCAGTGCCACGCAGTGATCTGGTGCCATCCAGGGTGGATGTGTTCTTCTCCTCACTCCCCCACCCTCCCTGGGGGAAATCTCTGGATGAAAGAGGAGCAGGGGCTGGTGATGGTGCCAACGTTCACCCAGCCCAGCTTTTTGGGACTTTTTTTGTTATGAGTTGTGTAGGAAAGAGAAGGACCTCCTGTGCACACAGCTAGATGTCCCCCCCCCTCGGTGCTCTTTGCTTCTCTGGCTGAGTGGAGCAGCTGGATGAATTTTTCCATGTTTCAGCTGCCTTGGATGTATCAGAATTGCCTGAATTCCTGTGGGAGTTGGAGATCTTTTCCCCAGCAGTGATGGAGGAGGCACTTACCTGGGGTGCTGGGGGTGGTCCCCTCTTAACAAGGCTGTTACCAAACCAGTTCATCTCTCCCACAACCTGGGGAGATGCAATGATCTTTAAGGTCCCTTCCAACCCAAACCATTCCATGATTCTGTGTCCTGCTTAGCAGCTTGCTCAAGTGTGCAGGACTCAGCCACGTGCCTGGTAATGAGCCTGGAGTCCAAAGCCTCAGTAATTATCCTGCTTAATTCCCTGTTCCCCCGTTATACCAGTGACCTTGCAGATGGAGAGGTCCCCAAACCAATGACCAGACCCCAGTGCCACGCAGTGATCTGGTGCCATCCAGGGTGGATGTGTTCTTCTCCTCACTCCCCCACCCTCCCTGGGGGAAATCTCTGGATGAAAGAGGAGCAGGGGCTGGTGATGGTGCCAACGTTCACCCAGCCCAGCTTTTTGGGACTTTTTTTGTTATGAGTTGTGTAGGAAAGAGAAGGACCTCCTGTGCACACAGCTAGATGTCCCCCCCCCTCGGTGCTCTTTGCTTCTCTGGCTGAGTGGAGCAGCTGGATGAATTTTTCCATGTTTCAGCTGCCTTGGATGTATCAGAATTGCCTGAATTCCTGTGGGAGTTGGAGATCTTTTCCCCAGCAGTGATGGAGGAGGCACTTACCTGGGGTGCTGGGGGTGGTCCCCTCTTAACAAGGCTGTTACCAAACCAGTTCATCTCTCCCACAACCTGGGGAGATGCAGGAAAAGAGACTTTGCCCTCTGGCAGGAAGTGAGTTTGGTGATTTTCTTAAAAGAAAGTCTATTTTCCCTTCTCTCTGGTGGAGTTGTCTTCAAAGGGCTGTTTTCTAGTTTGGGAAGTGTCTTCTCCAAGAGGTGCAGACAGCATCTCATGTTAGAACTGTCAGTAGGGACAGTCCCAGGTTTCATTTGATTTATTAAGCTGAATAAAATATGGCCTTCCAGTATCTTAAGGGGGTCTACAAGAAAGCTGGTGAGGGGCTTTTTAGGAGGTGGGGTAGTGGTAGGACTAGGAGGAATGGATCAAAACTAGAGGTGAGTATGTTCAGATTAGATGTTAGGAAGAAGTTTGTCACCATGAGAGTGGTGAGACCCTGGCCCAGGTTGCCCAGGAAAGCTGTGGAAGCTTCAGTGCCTGAAGGGGCTCCAGGAAAGCTGGGGAGGGGCTTGGGACAAGGGCAGGGAGGGAGATATGGATCAAAACTGGAGGAGAGGAGGTTGAGGTGAGACATGAGGAGGAAATTCTTCACTGTGAGGGTGGTGAGACCCTGGCCCAGGTCGCCCAGGGAAGCTGTGGCTGCCCCATCCCTGGCAGTGTTGAAGGGCAGGTTGGATGGGGCTTGGAGCAGCCTGGGCTGGTGGGAGGTGTCCCTGCCCATGCAGGGGGGTTGGAACTAGGTGATCTTTAAGGTCCCTTCCAACCCAAACCAGTTTATGGTTCTAAAACTGTGGGGTGGGAAGCAGGTGGGATCCTGTGAGGTCCTGAGGTCCCTCACCCCTCAGCCAAGGCTGGAACCTTCAGCCCAGTCACTTCCCCCCTTCAGGAGAAAAGCCACGGGCAGGAAAGCCTGGGCTGCTTTATTTCTTGAGCCACCTCTAATTAATCACGAGCTGCAGAGCAGTGCAAACCCAAGCAGGTTTGTGGCTCAGGACCAGCCTCTTTCATGCTTTAATCCAGCCTTGCCCTGGTGCAGTTTTTCCCCTGACTCAGCAAGCCCCGGCTCTCGCCGTAAACCCATCGAGCGGCTTTGGGGCGTCTGGTCCTGTGGGAAAAGCCTCGTGGTTGGGATGTCCCAGCAGACCTGGGGCTGGGCTGAAGGAGGATGCAGGCTGGAAGCTCGTTAGCTGGTGGGGAATCGTCAGGGTAATTAGTGCTTCTGAATCCAAGAGTGTTTGTGAGTCCTGTTGTCCAACGCCCGCTGCTCTGCTACTCTCTTTTGTGTTAAGGAATGGATGCCCACCTTCTCTTAGCATCTAAGGGTGGTGAGACACTGGCCCAGGATGCCCAGGGACCCTGTGGCTGCCCTACCTAGTGGGAGATGTCCCTGCTCATGCAGGGAGTTTGGAGTTAGATGATCTTTCAGGTCCCTTCCAACCCAAACCAGTCTGTCATTCTATGTTAGTGATAAGGAGCAGAGGCTTGGTCCATCATCGTGGACTTGCCCAGCCATCAGTAGATGTGACCTGTGGGTTGATTCCCTGGTTTGATCTCTGCCTCATCACTGCCACCTTGCCTGGTGCTCCAGATTCTTGGTTGAACCTGTCTGTGAGCTTCATTTCCTTTGGCTAGGGGTGGTGGAGAGGTCCTTCCCTGGGGATCTGACATCTCCTGCAGGAAGGACCTGAGATACGTGTGTCAGCCAAGTTAATCCTGGCACAACTGCCCATGCTTAGATTCCCCAGGAAGGAGATGAAACAAAACCAGCCAAAAACCTGCTTTCCAGAGAAGTTCAGCAGCTAATAAAACGCAAGTGGAGCAGGAAATTTGATGAAGTCTAACAGAGCCAGGTTGGCTGGTGCCACGATGAACGTGAATACGAAGGGATCCAATGACCCAGGCAGGTTTGGAAGAGCCCCAGCTTGGCCTGGCTGTGTACAGAGCCCAGCTCACATCTCTGTACCACTCTGTGCAATTTATATATAGATTTGATTTTATTTCATTTGAGAAGAGCAATTCCAATCCCCTAGCCTTGATGAGGACACCAGTGGGTACCTGCTGCTGAAGGCTTTGCCATAAGAGCAGATCCATATGTTCTGCCTGTGCTTTCCAGGCAATAACAGGAGGAAGGAGCTATGGAAAATCCTGGGGTTGATGGGGGGGGTTTGACCATATGATGGGAGCCAAATCCTGGCCATCCTTTTCCTTGCCCAGTTGGCCAGAGTTGCAGGGTACCAGTGCTCAGGCTGATGTCAAGGGGGATTTGGTGGGAGCTCGTTGTTAATTAGGAGCAGGTCAGTAGCCAGGACAACACATCCAGGGCTGTTTGCCATCTTCTCCTCCTTTGGGAGGTGGAGTTCTAAGGCTTTCCAGCTTCTCCTCCAAAGGGATTCCCCTGCCTTAATTCCCAAGAACTTCACAGGCCAAAGACCACGGGGGTTTTTTTTCCATCCTTCTCACTGTGACATCACCTTAGTGTTGTTGAAACTGCTGGTTTTCTTCCCGGCCCTGGTGGGGTGAGGATTGGGCTGGGGAGGCAGGATGGGGAGCCCCTGTCTCCCCTGATGCTCCAGGTTGGGCAGACAAACTCATCACTGGTGAGAAGGAGTTTCCTGCCCATATAAAGAGGTAACTTGAATCGTGGCCAGGTTGGGTTTTATTGTTGTGGGGTTTTTTTTGGAATGGTTGGTTTTTTCCCCTCTTCTTTTCTATTTTTTCTCCATCTACAGAAGAAATTGAGGGTGATGATGGATATGGAACCATCTCAATATCATGCATGGAGTAGCAACAAGCCCCCTGCTTGATTTGGGATGCTCTTTCCCCTGGCATGTTCTCCATCAGCCTTTCACGACCGTGTATCTACCCGTGTGTGTGGACACCAAAACACCCGTGTTTTTTTTTTTCTCCTTCCCCATCTTTATGTCTTTGTGGGAGTCCAGGCTGGCCTGATTCGGACAGACAGCAACGAGTTCTTCATCGAGCCCCTGGAGAGGGGGCAGCAGGAGACAGAGGAGCACGGGAGGGCCCACGTGGTGTATCGCCGCTCGGCCATCCGGCAGGACGCTGCCCAACCCCACCAAGACCTTCACCCCCAAGGTAGGGTCTCCTCAAATCCAGCCTTTCCTAACAAATAAGAGCTGTGTCTTGTCTGGGGGGAGGATTTCTCCCTTCCACCTGCCCTCCTGGCTTGTACCACCTCGCCCCCTCTGCCTGGTGGGTGATGAGACAGTGGAAGAAACCACTTTTGGTGGGAACTCTGAAATCTTTCCAGATTTGGTTAAAACGAGGTGAGTTATGTATCTCAGAATCACAGAATTGTCAGAGTCTAGAGGGGACCTTTAGAGATCATCCAATCCAACCACGCTGCTAAAGCAGAGTCACTCAGAGCACATCACACAGGATTGCATCCAGGTGGGTTTTGAATGTCTCCAGAGAAGGAGACTCCACGAACTTTCTGGGTTATTCTTCCTCTTCTTCTTCAGAGGAATCTGCTTTTGCCAAGAAAGGTTGGAGCAGATGATCCTTGAGGTCCCTTCCAACTGTCTGCTCTGTGATTCTCTCAGTCCCTGAGATGGGTGTGATCAGCCCATGGATGATCACCGTGGCCTTGGGGATGGGAAGTGGAGTTGGGATTCAGGAGCAGAAGGGTCAGGAGGAGCCAGACTTGGTCCAGCTTGGCTGCTGGCTGTGGCGTGGAGGTGTAGGTGCTGTTTTAGTCACCTCTGTTGTGACATGTGACACTGATTTGACTTTTTAACAGATGATGGAAGTCCTTCCTTGTCCCAGTGTTCGTCATTCATTCCCCTTTTTGTAGTGCTGTGAAGGGTAAGGGTGGAGGGTGGGGGATGCTCTGAAGGATGGAGGGTGCTCTGAAGGGTGGAGGGTGCTCAGACTGCAGCTCTCTGCTCTCCAGAAGCAGCCCCCAACATCCCCCATGTCCTCCCCAGCTTCCCACCACCTCCCCATGCGTCCCACCACCACCCCCACAGCCAGTGCAGGACCCTTGTCACCTAGATGTGTCTTTTTCCCTGCTCGCTTTCCTGTTGTCTTGGGAGTGTCACCGAGGGGTCAGGTCACCTCAAATGGCTGTTTCTTTTCCTGCCCAGTGCCTGGGGTGCAGGTGGGTGACCTCCCCAACTCCCTGGAGGTGATGACGGGGCGACTTGGGGGGGACGCCGAGCGCAAGAGGCGTCACACCAGGAAGGATGACTACAACATTGAGGTCTTGCTGGCAGTGGATGACTCGGTGGTACGATTCCATGGGAAGGAGCACGTCCAGAACTATGTCCTCACCCTCATGAACATAGTAAGGCTTGGCTCAGGGAGGGCTGTGGCTCCTACCCCTCCCTGGTTTTACTCCTCTTCTGGTGCTGCGAATCCCTCATCCTGGGGAAAAAATAGTGGGTTTGAGGAGGGAAAAGTGTTGCAGGAAGGGCTGTTTCTCCACTGGGACAGCTGGCTCTGGTATTTCATAGCTGTGATCATCAGAGTGATGGAGAGCAGAGCCCTTTTAACATTAATCTCTGTGACATTTCCTGCCCAATGTCACTTTCTGTCACCCGAGTCCAAGCGCATCTTCTGCTTCTGGCCAAGGCCACCTCCTCCTCGTGGCTGCAATCTCAGTGAGCTCTAGGATGGTGGTTGTTGATTTTGTTTGAAATTATGATACTAGCTGTTTATTTTGTAGCAGATGGTTATTATTTATTTTGAGGAACATCTGTTGATAGAGGGAAGAAGACTTGGGTAGCTTTTCAGAAGTTCTTTTACATTCCTTGGAAAACCCTTGGCACGGGGCAACCTGCTCTGATTCCCTGCTCTGCTTCTCTTGCCTTTGGAAGAGAAAAACCTCCATATTCCCCAAGTCTGGAGAGATGTGGAAGGATCAATATTTATTCAACTATCCATCTTGCAGGGGGTTTGCTCTGGCAGCACCTGGATGGCTGCAAACAGGGTCCACCTCCAAAGATCTCTTTTCGTGCCCTCTGCTGATTTTTGTTTGCTTTTCCAGCCTTTATCCTCTCCTCTATTTATTTGTTTTTTTTCAAGTCCTTTTTTTTTTTTTTTTTTTTTTTGCTTAGTGATGGGAAGTGTTTGAAAGGCACCACCAGCTTAGGAATAACCCTGCTCTAAAGATGCTCTTGCTTTTTGGTGACTTGTTTGGGTGTTATTCCTGGCCTGGCAGGTGGGCTCACAGCTGGTAACAGGGGGGAAATGATCACCCTGAGGGGTGAGGATTTGTGGGGTCAGAGGCCAACATGGCCAGCCCCGAGTAAGGTTTTAAAAAGCAAATGGCTTCATATTTTATTTTATTTGATTGAATTCCACTTTGCATCATCCTGATGCCCATGGTGGGAACCCCAGGGTTCCCCATTCCAACCCAGAGCTCTTCCCACCTTACGGGACTGGCAGATGATGTAATTTTTTAAATATGTCTTTTTCTTTCTGATTCTTAGGAAGATGGTTTGGAGGGCCTGGTCAACTCTGATCAAAAAGGTGGTTTTCAGGAACATTTCATGATTTCTACCCCCACGGGCAGGGCTTTGAGGGGATGCTGGGCTGGGAGAAGGCAGCACCCTTGGCTGTTCAAATCCAGGCGGAGACTTGAATGAATTAAATCCATAGAGTGGTGGTGGGGAAAGAAAGCAGCATCAATAAACCTCAGGGATAATGCACACAGCAAATACTTCTCCCAAGTATTATTTCCTTCTAGGCAATTCTTCCCCCACGCCCTTTCCCCTTCTTTCTGTCTGGGTTTTGGTGCCTTTGCTTTCTAGCTTTGCTGTGACCTCCGTCTTCCCTCGGCACCGCCTCGTTTCCTTCCTGGCTCAGGCTGCCTTCAAATACCTG
>NW_009953385.1:99243-101264 GCF_000747805.2 Chaetura pelagica
AAAGCTTTCAGGCCTGGATGGCAGAGGGGAGAGAGAGGAGGGTGCTGGGACCACCCAGTTGAACACTAACCCCATTAGTTGGAGGTGAGGGGAAGGAGGAGCTGCTTGGCCGGCCCTCTGAGGAGGAGAGGACTTAATGAGCTGGGCTGGAGTATGTCCTGGGGGAGGTGGGAGCCAGTTTTCCTCTCAAGATAGATCCCAAGGGCAGCCAGCTTGGAAGTTCTTTAGAAACTTTCCTTTCCCCTTTCCTGAGGTCCCTGTTGGGTGCTGAAGGGGTGGTGGGACACTCTCTTCTTCTCGGGGTTCAGCTGAACTTCATGCTGCTGTAGTTCAGGTGTTGGGGCTCTCCCCACACAACCCCTTTTATAAGGAGCTCAGTGTCAGCTGAAGCACAGTGAGAAATTATTTGTCCTGGGGAACTTTTCTTCTTTTAAAAAAAACAACCCAAACCAACAACAAAGAAAAAACCACAACCTCTGTTTTTGTCACCAGAAATGTGGCTGCCAAGCTTTTCCTCAGGCGGAAGGCGCCGTGTCCATCCTGGGGAGCTGCTGGGAAGATGACTGCTCCTTTTGTGCACCAAAGAGCTTCCCTGCAGGCTGCCAGCCTCTTGTGGGCTCCTGGCCCACATTCCCAGCCCGTTCTTCCCTCCTTGGCTCTGGGGATGCGCCAGGATTTGGGGGCAGGTTGAGGCGAGTGGCTCTAGGTGGATCGCAGGCTCAGGGAACGTGTCCTCACATCAATATACTTCCTACTTTCTGCTTTTTCCCTTGTGGTCTGCTGAGGGTAAGCTTGGTGGGGGCTTGACCTTCTTGGATTTGAGTTGCTTGCCAGCCTCAGCACCAAGAATCAGCAGTTTGGCTCACCAAACTCTTTTGCATTGCTTGCGGGAGAAGGTGCGTCTGAGCACAGAACAACGGATCACAGACTAGTTTAGGTTGGAAGGGACCTCAAAGATCACCCAGTTCCAACCCCCCTGCATGGGCAGGGACGCCTCCCACCAGCCCAGGTTGCTCCAAGCCCCATCCAACCTGCCCTTCAGCACTGCCAGGGATGGGGCAGCCACAGCTTCCCACCGCTTGCCTCTGATGTTCTCAAGGCTGGGACTGGCCCTGCTCAGAGGAGACTCAAGCCCTGGTGTCATCAACTGGTTTGCTGGGTTTTTTGTAGGAAATATTGCCCATGGTTTGAGTCAGGATGCAAAGGCACACTGTGTTCTCTCACTGTTTCAGGTTACTAGGGAAACCCTGTGAGTCAGAGCTCACTCCAGGCTGGGACTTTCTGACTCCTCTCCAGCACATCTGCTGAATTATTGTTCCCATGGGACAAAGAGACCCCGTGGAGCGGGGGCAAGAAAAAAAATCAAGCCTCTGGCTTGATTTTTAAGTTGGGTTTATGGTTGAATCACCATCCCTGGAGGTGTTTGAAAGCCGTGTAGATGTGGTGCTGAGGGACACGGGTTAAGTGCTGGACTTGGTAGAGGTAGGTTGTGGTTTGTAGAGTTAGGTTATGGTTTGTAGAGTTAGGTTGTGGTTGGACTCGATGATTTTAAACGTCTTTTCCAACCAGAATGATTCTGTATTTATCCAAAAAGCCAAACTGGAGCGTGGATCACTTGAGACACTCATTTGGTGGTGTTTCAGGAGGGTGGTCAGGCTGAAATAATGGGCAAATTATAGTCCTTCTGGTGGTTGGGTTGGTTTTGGGGTGGTTCATGAGCCATCTCTTTGTGGCTGATAATAACAAAAATGACCTCTGGTGTCTCCCTTACAGATTTGGGCAGTTCTATGCACACACATGCACTTCTGTGCACGCACGTGGATTAGTGCTGGATTAATGGTTGGACTTGATGATCTTCAAGGTCTTTTCCAAACCCAAATGATTCTGTGGCTCTTAAGGACTTTTTCCCACCCCCTAGGGGAGATGCATGTGTTTGTTGCTCACAGGTGTTTGGTTTTGGGACAGCACAGCCTGTTGTAGGGAGGGCTGGGATAAAACTGAGAGCTTTGCCCTGCAGAGCA
>NW_009953385.1:101277-110089 GCF_000747805.2 Chaetura pelagica
TAGGGAAGGTGTAGATGATGTGGGTCAGCGCAGGTGTGCCCAGCAATGTGTGTGTGTGTCCCTACAGGAGATAAAAGAGGGTGTAGCAAGCCCCATGAAATGGTCAGGGGGAGGCTTTTTGCCTCCCTTCCCACCTCCCTCAGCCCCAGAGAAAGAAGGGGCTTGGGGCGAATCTGCCAGCAGTGAAACGAAGGGAATCAAAAGCAAAGGAGCTTCAGTGATGACTTGGCTGTTGGGAGCCAGCGATCTGGGGGTTTGGAAATGTCAGCTATTCTGCTGGTTTGGCAAATTCTTCTCGTGTCTCTCTCTCTCTTTTGTTTTCCTTTCCCTGAAGAGAACAGCGAGGTCTAGACGGTGCCGGTGCGGTTTGACTGGCGGGATCTGGCGTCTGGGGCGGCGGATTCGGGGCTGGCCAGACTGGCAGGGATTTGGGTAGGCAGCCTGGTGAGGGGCTTTTGTTTTATTTTGGGGGGTGTGTGGGGGGGTAACCCGTGCTCTTGGAGCTTTTTTGGAGAGGATGCCTGGGGTTGGAAAGCTCCTCTCAGGCTCTGATAAGCTCAGCATCATCCCCGTCGCCTGGCAGGGCTTTGGAGTTGTTCTTGCCCTGAGGAGCTGGGCTGGTTTTAGGAGGGGGGGGGGAAACAGATCCTCTTGCCAGGTGGTGGTATGAAACAGGCTGGGCATCTGCAAGAGGGATAAGACGATCTTTATCCCACCTGTCTCTGGGGAGGGGGGTGCCCTGGGATTTTCTGGAGGGGTTTTCTTTGGAGACATTGAGTCGCTTAACGGCATCCACAGAGGGAGTTGTGCCAAGCTGCAAACTGCTCTCTGGGCCTGTTTCCATCCCCTCTGTGAGCTTGAACCAGCTCCAGGGTGGCTGACAGGCAAGCAAATCCTTTTGATTTGATTTTTTTTTCCCCCCCTCTCAATCAATGATTTCTATCTGGCTGTTAATTCTGTAGCCTCGGGCAGTCTGGTTCCACATCTGCTTTCTGAGTGAACCACAAAGGTCACTGCTGAGCTGGCATCTGTTAGGTACAGAGCCTGCTAGATGGAACAGGGGTTTGGGGCTGCCCCCTTGGCTTGGGGGGGTTCATGTGAGCTGGGGGAGAGTGGGATGTAGCAGTGCCTGAAAAGGCAGAGTTAGGGGATGAAACACCATCATGGAGTAACACACCTTCTTGCATCTTAGTCCCTTGATGACCTGTTTGGAAGGTGCTGGTGAACCTGCTGCTGTCTGTAGTCACTTCCCTAGGAAGGCTGAGGAAGAGTATGCAGTGCTGGGAGGGTGCTGAGGGGTTTAGTTGTCCATGTCTGTGAAAAGCATTTGTAGAATCATCAGATGGTTTGAGTTGGAGGAGACCTTAAGACCATCTAGTTCCAACCCACCAGCCATGGGCAGGGACACCTCCCACCAGCCCAGGCTGCTCCAAGCCCCATCCAACCTGCCCTTCAACGCTGCCAGGGATGGGGCAGCCACAGCTTCCCTGGGCAACCTGGGCCAGGCTCTCACCACCCTCACAGCAAAGAATTTCCTCCCAATGTCTCACCTAAATCTCCCCTCTTCCAGTTTTGATCCATCCCTTGACCCTTGACCCTTGTCCTCTGCCTCCCTGCCCTTGTCCCAAGCCCCTCCCCAGCTTTCCTGGAACCCCTTCAGGCACTGGAAGGTGCTCTTAGGTCTCCCTGGAGCCTTCTCTTCTCCAGGCTGAGCACCCCAACTCTCCCAGCCTGGCTCCAGAGCAGAGCTGCTCCAGCCCCTGGATCATCTCTGTGGCCTCCTCTGTACTCACTCCAACAGCTCCATGTCTTTCTGGTGTTGGGGACCCCAACCCCATGGTTTACCCCTTGTTCCCTTGAACTGTCACCCAGGCCTTCAGTTCAAATGTCAGCCATAAAAAGAAGGGGAGGAGAAGAGAAAAGCTCCAGAAATCTGGCTTTATAATATTCATCTAGTCTGGCAAGGTATGATAGAACAAAGGCAAAACATTTCTCTCTTGGACAGAGTTTTAAAAAGTATGTTTTAATTCAAACATTCATTCTAGTCAATATGAAAGATGGTTTTAATTTGACTTCTTGAACTTCTGGACTGAACCCCCCACTTGTGGCACTGTTCATTTTGGAGGCATTTGGGAAAGAGGAAGGTCCTGTGCTCTAAAAACCAGGATTGTTTGGTGTGTCTGAGCTGTATTTTCACACCTGCTGTGCAGGGGGGTGAAAGCTGGTTCAGGATCTCCTGCTCTTTCCTGGGTTTGTGGCTCTCTGTGCCTCTCTTGGTGGGACCTTCCTCATCTGGATGTCTTCTTCTCCTGGGAGCAGAATTTGTTTATTCTTCCTAGAAACACAGAAGGAAAAGATTATAGCTCATGATTTCCTTCTCCAAAGGCATTTTTAGTAGCCAATGTTGCTGGATACTTTATTGACTCACAAGCCCTCTCTCTTCTTCTCATGGTCTTGTCTTCTCCTGGGGTTTCTGAAGCAGTAGGTCAGCTTTGACTCACTGGTGTAACTGAGTCATCCTTTGCTTTGATATGATCTCTTGCCTCTCCCCAAAAAGCCCTTTGTTCTTCCACCAATCACAAGGTTGCTGGAGTCCCAAGTGTTTCTTTCCATCTGAGGAATTCCTGCTCCAAAGGGAGCAATGGCTTGGTGGGAAGCACAGCCTTCCTCCCACAACCTTGATGGGCTGGGTGATGTCATGGACCATCCAAACCACCCATCCTGGGGAAATGTGGCTCATTCCAGCTTGGCTTTTTGACTTTGTGGCTTTTACACAGTGGGAGAAGTATCAAAAGAAAAAAAAAACCAACCCCAAAAGCTGGGGGGTTGGAGGAGGAAGGTGAGATCTTTGCATCCTGTGTGGACATGGAAAGTGGGGGAAGATGCTGAGCGTGGAGAATGGGATGGTCTCAGCTTCTCTGTTTTATTTCCCTCCTCTCTTAAGGTGGATGAAATCTACCACGACGAGTCCCTGGGGGTTCACATCAACATTGTGCTGGTCAGGATGGTCATGGTGGGATATCGCCAGGTAAGCACAGCACTGGGACCTGGCCAGGAGGTTGTGCTGCTCAAACTGGCCACTTGCATAGAATCATTGAATGGTTTGGGACCTTCAAAGATCATCTGGTGCCAACCCAGAGGGGTTGCCAGGGCTCTTCCCATGGCTGCAGCTCAGCAGGTACCTGAGACCATATTTCTTTTCTAGATCATCTGTCTTTTAGAGCATGAATTTTTACTAGAGTCTGAATGAAGTTCTAGAGCATCATTTTGCAAAATGCTAATCTTGAACCATAAAAAAAAACAAACCCCAAACTGCTCTAAATCAGTCCTGGACACTTCCACCTGTTTTCCATTGGGGTTTTGGTCTCTGTGGATCAAGTTTGACAGGGGAGCATTGCTGAGCATCAATATCTTGTGGTGGCTCCAAGAGGAGTCTAGATCCCCTTTGCCTCCCAGCTCCTCTCCTCTTTTATCTATTGCTGCTTCCAGCACTTGTCTGCCCAAAAAGTGTCTCCTACCCTCCTGTCCCAAACCACACCCATTAATGGGACTGATTTCCTTGCTGCTTTTAAGTGCAAAAAACCCTGTGAGATGCTTTGCAGGCGCCGAGCGGGAAGTCGGCGCTTCTGATGCTACCGCTTTAGGTGTTCTCCTGACCCCCACAACTCCCTCCTGAGCCCTTCCAGCTCTCCCATCCTTTTCTTTATCCTTTCTCTTTTTTGGAATCCTTTACCCAGTCAGTCAGCCTGATAGAGAGAGGGAACCCATCCCGGAGCTTGGAGCAGGTCTGTCGCTGGGCGCACTCGCAGCAACGCTCCGACCCGTCGCACGCCGAGTACCACGACCACGCTGTCTTCCTCACCAGGCAAGATTTTGGTCCTGCAGGTATGCAAGGTACTGTATTTATCTCCACCAGGTATGTGCAGCCAGCAAGGGGAGAGGATTGCTTGCAAGCCCAGTCTGCTCCTTGGCCAGGAAGGTCCAGGAGAAGGTTATAAAAATTAGGATGATTTTATGGATACGAAGAAGAACAAAGGAATCCAGGATATCAACCTAAAATATATTTATATTTGTTTTAAAAGTCACGTTTATTCATTCTGCTCTGACTTTGGTTTCATGCACCAACCCTCCCCTTGTCCCAAAGTGGCCTGAACAGTTTAAAAATAACATAAAACCAAGATGAGATCCCACAAGGAGGTTTGTGAGGCTGGTGCTTTTTGTCCTCTGGAGGATCTTTAGAACCTTTAAAAGCGGATTTTACATGGGTTAGTTTCTTGGCCCTCTTAGAACTTGGACATAGGAGTGGTGGGTAAATCCTGGGCCAAAGAGGAGGCTGGAAGGAGTGAGGGCAATAGGTCTCTCCCCTTCTTGGTGCTGGTGTGGTCTGAGAAGTGAAGACACCCAGGCAAAAAAATGAGACTTGTAGGAAAAGCTTCTGGTGTTTCATGGCACCATCAGCAAGGTGGATGCTTTGGTGTCATCATGAGAGATGGCTTTTCTCCCAGTTCTCCTGAGCCTTCTGCCTCCAAATTGCCACCTCCTCCTTCTCACACTGCTGGCAAGGTCTGAATGGCCCATCAGGGCCCTTTGATGGTGTGAATGTGCTGATCAGCAGACTGATGTGCAGCACTAGTGGTCCTGGTGCATGTGGGTGGAAGAAGAGATAGAGAAGAAATCCTGTCCTCATCTCCTTTACCTCCCTGGAAAGGTTTTCCTTGCAGCAGTGGATGAACCACAGGAGACATCCAGCTGGAAGTCCACTTGGCCATCAAAGATCAGAGCTTGGGTCGTGCCAACAGCCTCCCTGCTGAGCCATTGACCTGCCTTGGGCACCTCCTCTGGGATCAGGTGGCAATGGGGGTGAAATACCAGGTTTTGGTTTTGTTTTTCTAGATCCTTCCTGGCAAAGTGACTGTGTCCAGCAGCATTGGTGAGAGGACCTTTTGTGGCACATTGGCAGGAGGGGGAAATTGACTGGACTCCCCCTTGGTGGGAAGGAGCTGTGAGATTGATGGAGTAGCACTGGTCTAGGGATGCTCCTTCCTGCTCCTTCCACTTCTCCATGTAGATCTGGTTCCCTGCTTCCCACACGTGGCCAGGATGGACCTTTGCTTTCTGCAGAAATCCCCTTAGCTTCCGTGTCCATGGCTGCTGTGTCCTTGCCTGCCTTGTGTTGCATGGCCCAAGGTGCAGGTGCTCCTCACCCATCAGGAGCTCCCCTCTTGTTGGGCTGCTGGAATAGTGACACTGGGCTTACTCCTGCCTCTTTTCCTCACACAAAAATCCTTCAGCTCCTTATCATCCCTGGTAAGCTCAGAGCTTGAGTAAAATGAAGGACCAGACCACAGCACCTCCAGGATTTCCTCATGGCTTATGTTCACTGGTGGTATATAAGCAGCTTGCTGAGGTGATGGCAAATTCTGGCTGGCCACTTCTGGGCTGGAGAAGAGAAGGCTCCAGGGAGACCTTAGAGCAGCTTCCAGTGCCTGAAGGGGCTCCAGGAAAGCTGGGGAGGGACTTGGGATGAGGGCAGGGAGGGAGAGGACAAGGGATGATGGTTTTAAACTGAGAGAGGGGAGATTTAGGTGAGATATTGGGAAGAAATTCTTCATTCTCAGGGTGGTGAGGAACTGGGATGGGTTGCCCAGGGAGGTTGTTGATGCCCCATCTCTGGAGGTTTCTCAGGGCAGGTTGGATGAGGTTTTGTGCAGCCTGGTTTGGTGGTTCCCTGCTCATGGCAGGGGGGTTGGAGCTGGATGGTCTTTGAGGTCCCTTCCAACCTTAGTGATTCCATGATTCTATATATATAGATACAGATATGAAAATTGGGAAATCAATTCTAGAAGGTGCCAAGGAATTAATTGCATTGATACAATGATTGAGAAGAAGAGGGGGAAGAAATGGAGGTGGAGAAGAGGGATGGCTGAGCAGGATGGGGAAGGCTTCTGCCCCACTGCACTCAATCGAGGGCCCAGGGCTGGGGGGGCTGCATGGCCAGAGCCCCCCCAGAGCCTGTGGGGTGGGAGGCTGGAGTTGTGGCAGGGCTCTGGGGGACACCTTCTGCCTCTTCTCTCTATTCCTTGCTTGCTCTTTTATTTTCCTAAGAAAGAAGAAAGCGGGGGAGGCCGTTTTGAGGGCTTGGGGGGCTCCTCCTCTTCATCACCTTCCTCTTGGTTTCCTCCTCCTGCTGCATCCAAGCCAGGCTGCAGGTTTGGGGTTGGGGGTGTTATTTTCTGGATTATTTTTTTTTTTCCCTTTCCCATCCCCACCACCATCTCTCTCAAAAGGTTCTTTCTCCTTCCCTCCCAACCCTCTGGCCCCAGGCTACGCGCCGGTGACCGGGATGTGCCACCCGCTGCGCAGCTGCACCCTCAACCATGAGGATGGTTTCTCCTCTGCCTTCGTTGTCGCCCACGAGACTGGCCATGTGTGAGTGTGTCCCCCCATAAAAAAAAAACTCTTGGGCTTGTCCCCTTCCGTGAGGTGGGGCCACCAGCATCATGGTGCTGCCCCTTGACCTGTATCCAAAAAAACGGGACTTTCCCCTTAAAAACGGGACTTTCCCTTGTTTGGTGTCCATCTCCTTGGAGGACCTGCTTTCAAACCACTTTCTCCCAGCAGGCTGGGCATGGAGCACGATGGCCAGGGAAACCGTTGTGCTGATGAGACCAGCATGGGGAGCATCATGGCCCCCCTGGTCCAGGCTGCCTTCCACCGCTACCACTGGTCCCGCTGCAGCAAGCAGGAGCTCAACCGCTACATCCAGTAAGTCCCTCCTCACCTGGGCAGGGGATGTTCTCCTCTTTGGAAGACAACCAGCTCACCTGGGGTGTTAGGTGATCTGGAAGGTCCCCTTCCAACCCAAATTGTTCGTTTTGGCCAAAACAAAAGTCTTTGGAAGGTGATTTTTCCCTTTTTTGGGTCACAGGTGGTTTACTTGCATGGTTCTGGGCTGGTTTTGGGCTGCAGAGACAAATTAGGAGCCTGATCAAAGCTGGAGATGTCAACAAAGCAATAGTGGGTTGAACATCTTTGCTGGTGAAGCCCAGATCTACATCTCCCATGTTCTTGCCACCTGCTTTTGGGCAGCCTGGGTGGTTTAGCCTTTAGGCCAGAAAGTGGTGGGTGCTGCATGAAAAGGAAGTGAAGGAACAGAGCAGTGACTTTCTGGGCCTCAGGACCAAGAAGAGTAGCAGGAAAGCTGCTTGGAGCTGGTGGCTTTGGCTGTGTTGGACATAGGGGAAGCTTCTAGCAGCTTCTCACAGAAGCCACACCTCTAAATCCCCCCTGCTACCAACACCTGGCCACACAAACCCAATAGAATCATAGGAAGGGACATTGAAAGGTCATCAAGTCCCACCTCCCTATAGTGAATAGGGGACATCTTCAGCTAGATCAGGTTGCTCCATCCAACCTGCCCATGAGTGTTTCCAGGGATGGGGCATCAACCACCACTCTGGGCAGCCTGTGCCAGTGTTTCACCACCTTCAGTGTAAAAACAAAATGTGTGGTTAGTTTTTGCTGGAAAACGTGTTTTCCAGCAGTGAGAAGTTTGCATCAGTGCCAGGAGAATTCAGATTTCATGGAGTCATGGAATGGTTTGGTTTTAGAAGGAACCTTAAACACCGTCTACTCCCAACCCCCCTGCATGGGCAGGGACCCCTCCCACCAGCCCAGGCTGCTCCAAGCCCCATCCAACCTGCCCTTCAACACTGCCAGGGATGGGGCAGCCACAGCTTCCCTGGGCAGCCTGGGCCAGGGTCTCACCACCCTCACAGCAAAGATGAATTTCTGAGTGACCTGCCCTAGTTTTTTTGGTCCTGCTCTGGCAGGGGGGTTGGACTCGATGCTCTTGGGAGGTCTCTTCCAACCCATGACATTCTGTGATTCTGTGATCTAAATCTCCCCTCTTCCAGCTTAAATCCACCCCCCCTTGTCCTCCTCCTCCCTGCCCTTGTCCCAAGCCCCTCCCCAGCTTTCCTGGAGCCCCTTCAGGCACTGGAAGGTGCTCTCAGGTCTCCCTGGAGCCTTCTCTTCTCCAGGCTGAACTGATTTCTTGAAATCTGGCCCGAGGGCTGGAGGGTGAGGATCCTCCACATCTACCTCTGCTTTCTCTCCACCCCTGTGTCTCTGCAGCTCCTATGACTGCCTGCTGGACGATCCCTTTGAGCACCAGTGGCCCCCCCTCCCCAAGCTGCCAGGCATTAACTACTCCATGGACGAGCAGTGCCGCTTTGACTTCGGCGTGGGCTACAAAACCTGCACGGCCGTGAGTCCGGAGCTCAGACTGCTGGCCCTCCCACCCCACCCCGCCAGGGTGGACCCCTGGCCAGTTGCCACCACCCTCCTCGGGTTGTCCCCACTGCTGTCCCAGCCCAGCTCCTCTCTGCTCCCCAGTTCCGCACCTTCGACCCCTGCAAGCAGCTGTGGTGCAGCCACCCGGACAACCCCTACTTCTGCAAGACCAAGAAGGGACCACCCTTGGATGGGACTGAGTGCTCTCCAGGCAAGGTGAGGGGCTGGGTCTGCCTATCCCCCCTTTTTTTTGGGGGGGGGAAGGACATGGGGACACCCACGAGGACAGCAGGTGCCTGGTATTACTCCTTTGCTGCTGACACTGAACTGGGAGGAGCGGCTGACACACCAGAAGGCTGTGCTGCCATCTAGAGGGACCTGGGCAGGCTGGAGAGAAACTTGATGTTGATTCAACAAGGGCAAGTGCAGAGTCTTGCATCTGGGGAAGAGCAACCCCATGTGCCAGGACAGGTTGGGGGCTGAGCTGCTGGAGAGCAGGGTAGGAGAAAGGGACCTG
>NW_009953385.1:110346-116442 GCF_000747805.2 Chaetura pelagica
ATCTGTTCAGGGCAGTGTCAGGAGGACAGAGCCAGGCTTTGTGCAGTGATGTCCAGTGACAGGACAAGGGGCAATGGGTGCAAACTGGAGCAGAGGAGGCCCCATGTGAATGTCAGGAAGAACTTGTTTGCTGTGAGAGTGACAGAGCCCTGGGACAGGCTGCCCAGAGAGGCTGTGGAGTCTCCTTCTCTGGAGACATTCAAACCCCCCTGGACACTTTCCTGTGTGGTGTGCTCTGGGTGCCCCTGCTCTGGCAGGGGGGGTGGGCTGGGTGAGCTTTCCAGGTCCCTCCCAACCCCTGTGGTTCTGTGATTCTGTGAACTGGACCCTCTGGGTTTAGATGGAGAGAGCAGGAGTCTGGAAAACAGGACCTGCCAGGTCACTCTCACAGGAAAGAAGTTCTTCCTGAGATTCACATGGAACCTCCTCTGCTCCAGTTTGCACCCACTGTCCCTTGTCCTGTCACTGGACATCACTGCACAACGCCTGGCTTTGTCCTCCTGACACTGCCCTGAACAGATTTGTAACCACTGATGAGGTCGCCCCTCAGTCTCCTCTTCTCCAAGCTCAAGAGACCCAGCTCCCTCAGCCTTTCCTCAGCAGGGAGATGTTCCCCTCCCTCCATCACCTTGGTGGCTCTAAAAGCACGAAGAGCACCTTCCTCTGGTGCTTTGCCAATGGAGCTCCTCCACCTTCTCCTCCTCCTCCCTTCCAGTGGTGCTTCAAGGGTCACTGCATCTGGAAGACGTCGGAGCAGCCCTACAGCCAGGATGGTGGCTGGAGCTCCTGGTCCAAGTTTGGCTCCTGCTCCAGGACCTGTGGGGGAGGCGTCCGCTGGCGCAGCCGGAGCTGTGACAACCCCTCGTATGTCTGGGGCCACCAAGTTCTCCTTCTCTCTTGGGAAGGGATGTGGACATCTGCTCCTGTGACCTGTTTGAACAGCATCCCAACTCTTCAACCTTCTTCTCTCCCCCCGTTTCTCTTTTCCAGGCCAGCCTATGGTGGGCACCACTGCCCAGGACCCACCTATGAGTACCAGGTGTGCAGCTCTGAGGAGTGCCCAGGGCCCTACCAGGACTTCCGTGCACAGCAGTGCTCCAAGCTGAACTCCTACTACACCCACCAGAACAGCAAGCACTCCTGGCTGCCCTATGAACATCACCATGGTGAGCCACCCAGGCTCCTGGCCAAGGAGCTGCAGCCAGATGGTCTCTTCTCCCATGGTGGCCATGGACGTGGGATGGAGATGGTGCCAGCTGTGTGGACCTTGGGGTGTGGGAAGCTCCTGAGCTGGGCTTGAAAGAAGGCCAGCATCAGCCTGGGCTTGAAAATCAATCTCTTGTGCTTGCCTTCAGGTGTGGTGTAGAGAAACCCAGATGTTGCTCTGGTTCCTGCTGTCCTGGAAGTGCAGCAGAGGTGGGCTGAGAAGGTCAGCCCAGGTTGAAACACCTCCTGTGAGAGGAGAGCCCCTCAGGGATGAGTTTGCTCTCTGCTCTCTGGGTGCTTTGGCAGGCAGAGGTTTTCCCTGGGGATGGGGGGGATGATGGAGCTGCCTTCTTGCTGGGTGGGAGCCAGGTCCAGCTGCCTGGCTTGGTGTTCCTCCAGCATGGGGCCAGGTGTCTGGCATGGCCGTGTCACATCGTGTGTCCCTCCCAGTTGCCTTCTCTTGACTCTTTGAGTCTGCTGGGTGAAAGCACAGGCTCTTCAGCAGCAAAATCATCACAGAATCATATAGGTTGGCAAAGACCTCTAAGGCCAGCAAGTCCAACCCAACACCACCATGCCCACTAGACCATCTCCTGAGGTGCCACAGCTCCATGTTTTCTGAACACCTCCAGGGATGGTGACTCCACCACTGCCCCGGGCAGCCCGTTCCAACGCCTGACCACTGTTTCAGTGAAGAAATTGTTCCTAACATCCCATCTAAACCTTCCCTGGAGCAACTTGAAGCTATTCCCTCTTGTTCCAGTTCCTTGGGAGAAGAGACCAACCCCCACCTCCCTACCATCTCCCTTCAGGGAGTTGTAGAGGGAGCAAGAAGGCCCATAGCAGCTTTGGGTGCAAGCTGGGGTGGCTTTTCTCTCTTCACCCACCCTGAGGTCTTTCCACAACACCCCCTTGGGGTTGTATGTTGGGTTTTTTAGACCCCTTTCTGCTGTTTTCCTTCTCTGCAGATGCTCAGAAGTGTGAGCTCATCTGCCAGTCAGAGGGGACAGGGGACGTGGTCTTCATGAACCAGGTTGTCCACGATGGGACCCGCTGCAGCTACCGAGACCCCTACAGCATCTGCGTCCGGGGGGAGTGCGTGGTGAGGAGCTGTCACCCCCCTGTCCCCACCCTCTGCCCACCCAGGAGACACCTCCTGGGCTAGTCCCCTTCGGGGACACATGTTCTAGCCCACCCCGTGTGCGTGGTGGGGATGGCAAGGGGATGGGGGGGGGTTTAACCCCCTGCTTGTCTTCTCTCCCCCCCCGGGTGACAGCACGTTGGTTGTGACAAGGAGGTTGGGTCCCTGAAGCAGGATGACAAGTGTGGGGTCTGTGGGGGGGACAACTCCCACTGCAGGACAGTGAAGGGCACATTGGCCAAGACCCCCAAGCAGCCAGGTGAGCTGGAGAGGTTGGGAGCTGGGTTCACACCTGGGAGTGTGTCTCCAAGTGGAGTGAACCTGCTCCTTCTCTTCCTTCCATCCTCCCTCCCTCCCTCCTGTTCAGCGGGTGTTTTGAAGATGTTTGAGATCCCAGCTGGGGCAAGGCACCTTCAGATAGAAGAGGTGGAGCCAGCATCCCACAGCATCGGTGAGGGAGCTGCTGTTCACCTCTCCCTTCTCCACTGCCTCGTCCTCAGCCCTGTTCTGACAACTCATGGAATCACCTTTGGCTGGGAAGAGACCTTTTAAAGGTCATCTCGTCCAACTTAGTCCTAGTCCTTGGACTAGATGATCTCTAGAGGTCCCTTCCAACTCTAACAATTCTGTGGTTCTGTGCACCTCGCTGTAGTGAGCAGGGACATCTTCAACTAGATCAGGTTGCTCAGATCCCTGTCCATCCTGACCTTGAATGACTCCAGGAACGGGGCTTCTACTGCCTTTCTGGGCCACCTGGGCCACTGCCTCACCACCTTCACTGTAGAGAATTTCTTCCTAATATCTAGTCTAAATCTCCCCTCTTAGTTTCCAACCATCACCTCTTATCCTACCGCTTCAGACCCTGCTAATAAGTCTTTCCCCATCTTTCTTATAAGCCCCCTTGAAGTATTGAAAGGCCATGAGAAGGTCTCCTTGGAGGCTTCTCCAGGCTGAACAACCACAGCTCCCACCCAGAGGGTCTCACTTGTGCCATTCCCATCCTTCAAGGGCAGTGACCAGAGGAAATGATGTTGAAATACCTCCTTTCTCCTCCAGCTGTGAAGAACCAAGCCACGGGTGACTTCATCCTGAAGGCCAAGGGCAAAGAAGCCAAAAGCCAAGTGTTCATTGAGATGGGCTTGGAGTGGGAGTACACCACTGAGCATGGCAAGGAGAGCCTGAAAACCACTGGTCCTCTGCACGAGGCCATCAGTGTTCTGGTAAGCCTGGCTGATGCCTCCTTAGGGGCTGGTGGGTCCCACCATCACCCAGAGGTGACCTGGGATGGGATGGAGGAGGTGATGGAAGGACACCACTGGTGTGGTGGGACTTAGGGCTTGGGTTCCCCAGGCACCAGGGAAGGGCAGGTCTTCGCTCCTGCCCATCCCTGTGGGCCAGTGCTGGCTTCAGGTGCACACTGTGGTCCTGCAGCTCAGAGGTGAGGCCAGGGGCAGGCCAGCAGAGGTGGGATGTTTGGATGGGGTCTCTTCTCCACAAGTGAAGAGGTCCATTCCTGAAGGGAATTTGTTCAGAGCCCTCCTGATGGTTTTGGAGGTAGTAATGGGGTCTGTTCCTCCTACCCTTGTGTCTACTATACCATGTGGTCAGTGTTCACTTCTGGTTTTCTTTGATGGTCTCTTCCTTCTCCCAGGGCTTCACTCCTTCCTCTCCTTCCCCTTCTCCAGTTGTCCTCTCCCTGCCTGCAGGTCATCCCTCAGGAGGAGGAGGTGAGGAGCAGCCTGATGTACCGGTACATCATCCACGAAGATCTGCTGCCCATGATTGGAAACAACAATGTCCTGCTCCTGGAGATGGATTCCTATGAGTGGGCCCTCAAGAGCTGGTCTCAGTGCTCCAAGGCCTGTGGTGGAGGTAGCTTTCCCTTCCTAGAAGGCTTGGGAGGATGCTTGGATGTGGTAGCCCTTGGGACATCTCTGGTTTGGAAAGGTGGAGATGCTGTTTGAGATGGTTTCTCCCCAAGATCATGGTTGCAAACCATGATTGCAGAGCAGTTTTAGGTGACATTGTTGGGTCAGGGGTGCAGACCTTGCTCTGTCCACCCAGCTCCCTTTGGGGAGTTTTGAGTTTATTGGGTGTTTTTAGCCCAGTTGGAGCCAAGCAGTAATGATTTGGCAGGTGGTTGCTCCTCAAGCTGGCCTTGGAGATAGGTGTGGACCTGGTGACCAAGAAAGCCACCAGCATCCTGGCTTATATCAGCACTGGTGGTGACCAGCAGGATCAGAGAAGGGATTGTCCCTCTGTGCTGGGCATTGGGGAGGAGGCATCTCCAATCCTGGGGTCAGTTTTGGGCTCTTCATGACAAGAAGGACATGGAGGAGCTGAAACATGTCCAGAGAAGGACAAGGGAGCTGGGGAAGGGGCTGGAGCTCAAGTGTGAGGGGGAGTGGGTGAGGGAGCTGGGAGTGTCCAGCCTGGAGAAGAAGAGGCTGAGGGGAGACCTGCTGGCTCTGCAACTGCCTGAGAGGAGGTTGAACCAAGGTAGGACAGGCTCTTCTCCTGAGTAACAAGTGGTGGAACAAGAGGAAACAGCCTCCAGTGGTGCCAGGGGAGGTTGAGGTTGGACATGGGGAGCAATTTCTTCCCCCAAAGGGTTGTCAGGGCCTGGCCCAGGCTGCCCAGGAGAGGGGTGGATTCCCCATCCCTGGAAGGGTTTTAAAGCCCTGGAGATGTGGTGCTGAGGGATGTGGTGGCCTTGGCAGGGCTGGGTTAGTGGTTGGACCAGGCTGACCCCAGGAGGTCCAGCACCCACCTGAGCATCCTCAGGAATGAAGCACCTGCTTGGTCCCCTCTGACCAGTGACACCTGAGGGCAGGTGACCCGGTGGGGCTGCAGGAGAAGGACTGAGTGGGACCCCTCCCTGATGGCCCCCCCACCCCCTGCCCAGGCATCCAGTACACCAAGTACGGCTGCCGGCGCAGGAGCGACAGCCGCATGGTGCAGAGGAGCTTCTGTGACACCAGCAGGAAGCCCAAGCCCATCCGCCGGCGCTGCAACCTCCAGGAGTGCT
This sequence comes from Chaetura pelagica, assembly GCF_000747805.2. NCBI lineage: Eukaryota > Metazoa > Chordata > Aves > Apodiformes > Apodidae > Chaetura > Chaetura pelagica. The sequence continues at coordinate 115,722 of NW_009953385.1, forward strand.
CCCAGCCCAGGTGGGTCCTCTGGACAGGCTGGATCCCTGGGCTGGGGCTGTGCAGAGGGATCAGGACAGGCTCTGAAGCTCTGCAGAAGGATCTGGACAGGCTGGATCCCTGGGCTGGGGCTCTGCAAAGGGGTCTGGACAGGCTGGATCCCTGGGCTGGGGCTCTGCAAAGGGGTCTGGACAGGCTGGATCCCTGGGCTGGGGCTCTGCAAAGGGGTCTGGACAGGCTGGATCCCTGGGCTGGGGCTCTGCAAAGGGGTCTGGACAGGCTGGATCCCTGGGCTGGGGCTCTGCAAAGGGGTCTGGACAGGCTGGATCCCTGGGCTGGGGCTCTGCAAAGGGGTCTGGACAGGCTGGATCCCTGGGCTGGGGCTGTGCAGAGGGATCAGGACAGGCTCTGAAGCTCTGCAGAAGGATCTGGACAGGCTGGATCCATGCACTGAGGCTCTGCAGGGGGATCAGGACACCCATCTGCTCCCATCCCCTCCCCAGGCTGTGGGGTGGGGGGGTGACCATGGTGCTCCCCATCTCCCCTAACGCTCGTTTCCATCCCTCCCAGCTGGGTGGCTGAGGAGTGGGGTGCCTGCAGCAGGTCCTGTGGCAAGCTGGGGGTGCAGGCCCGTGGGGTGCAGTGCCTGCAGCACCTCAAGGATGGTACCAACAGGACCCTGCACCCCAAAAACTGCCCCGGGCCCCGGCCCGACACCCGCCGGCCCCGCGC
>NW_009953385.1:116502-116731 GCF_000747805.2 Chaetura pelagica
TGTTCCCCGGGGCTCAGGGTTGGGGTAGGTTGTGTTGGTGGGTGTTGCTCAGTGATGGGGGTGAGGGGGATGGAGAGCAGGATGGTCAGGCTGCAGGTGGCACTGGGCTGGGAGGGAGTGTGGGGCTGCAGGAGACTGGGGAGGCTCTGCAGGGGGACCTGGACAGGCTGGGTGCGTGGGGGGAGGGATCTGGACAGGATGGATCTCTGGGGGTGGGGTGCTTGACAGG
>NW_009953385.1:116754-120696 GCF_000747805.2 Chaetura pelagica
AGAGGGATCAGGACAGGCTGGATCCATGGGCTGGGGCTGTGCAGAGGGATCAGGACAGGCTGGATCCATGGGTTGGGGCTGTGCAGAGGGACCTGGACAGGCTGGATCCATGAGAACTGGGAATGTTCAGCCTGGAGAAGAGGAGGCTGAGGGGAAAACCTTCTTGCTCTCTGCAACTGCCTGAAAGGAGCCTGAAGCAGTGGGGGGTTGGTCTCTTCTGCCAAGGAACAAGTGATAGAACAAGAGGAAACAGCCTCAAGTTGCACCAGGGGAGGTTTAGGTGGGATCTTGGGAACATTTCCTTCCTGGCAAGGGCTGTCAGACCCTGGCCCAGGCTGCCCAGGGCAGGGGGGGAGTCCCCATTCCTGGGGGCGTTTCAAAGCCCTGTAGATATGGTGCTGAGGGGCATGGGTGAGTGGTGGCCTGGGCAGTGCTGGCTTTATGGTTGGACTCTGTGACCTGAAAGCTCTTTCCCAACCACCATTCCATGATGTTTCCCTTGAGCTTGGTGCAGAACCTCAAGACCAAGAGAGGGAATCTCATCCGGGTGGAGAGCAGGGCACAGGGGGTGCTCAGAAACCGGTATCCCCCCCAAAAAACGGGTGCTCCTGAGGGGTGTGTGCTGGCTGCCCTGCCCCAGGCTGCTGTCTGAGTGTCTGTCTGTGTGTCTGCCCAGTGCTCAGCCAGCTGTGGGGAAGGTGTCCAGCAGAGGCAGGTGGTCTGCAAGGGCAGCGAGGGCGGCGGGCGCTGCCAGGGCCAGAAGCCTGAGGCTGTGAGGGGCTGCCATGTGGTCATCTGCCCAGGTGAGAGCAGGAGGAGGTGGGTTGGACACCCAAGAGGGAAGGGATGTCATCCAGAGGGACCTTGAGAGGCTGGAGAGGCGGGGCAGTGCCAACCTCAGGAAGTTCAACCAGTGCGGGGTCCTGCACCAGGGTTGGCACAACCCCAGGGACACATCCAGGCTGGGGGGGAATGGCAGGAGAGCAGGAGAAGGACTTGGGGGTGGTAGTGGATGAGAAGCTCAACTTGAGCCACCAGTGTGTGATGAAGCCCAGAGAAGCAACCATATCCGGGGCTGCATCACAAGAAGTGTGGCCAGCAGGGCCAGGGAGGGGATCCTGCCCCTCTGCTCTGCTCTGCTCAGACCCCACCTGGAGTGTTGTGTCCAGTTCTGGTGCCCTCAGCACAGGAAAGATACAGATCTGTTGTCCAGAGGAGGCCACCAAGATGATCCTTGGGCTGGAGCAGCTCTGCCCTGGAGACAGAGTTGGGATGTTCAGCCTGGAGAAGAGAAGGGTCCAGGGAGACCTTAGAGCAGCTTCCAGTGCCTGAAGGGGCTCCAGGAAAGCTGGGGAGGGGCTTGGGACAAGGGCAGGGAGGGAGAGGACAAGGGGTGATGGTTTTAAACTGAGAGAGAGGAGATTTAGGTGAGATATTAGGAAGAAATTCTTCACTCTCAGGGTGGTGAGGAACTGGGATGGGTTGCCCAGGGAGGTTGTTGATGGCCCATCCCTGGAGGTTTCTCAGGGCAAGTTGGATGAGGTTTTGTGCAGCCTGGTCTGGTGGTTCCCTGCTCATGGCAGGGGGGTTGGAGCTGTATGGTCTTTGAGCTCCCTTCCAACCTTAGTGATTCTATGAGGTGGTGGTGGTATCATTCAGGGTTGGGGTCACACCAGAGGGTACCAACCCTCTTGCAGCCCATCCCAGCTTCATGGGGGGATGTCCCCAAAGCAGGTGGCCCGGGAAGGTCGTCACTGGTGCTGCAGGTGGAGAAAGGGCTAAAGGATCCCCAGAAATGCTCCCCCTCTCTTGACATTTGCTGGAGGTGGTTTGGGGGCTTTCTGGCAGTCTGAGGATGTGGTGAGCTTGAGGGGACAGTGGTGATGGGCACCCTGGCCATCTCCAACCCCACCTCAGGGGTGTTTTGGGTGGCTCCCAGTGCTGGGTCATCCAGGCACTCCCCATTCTGAAGGTGATCCCTTCAAGCAGAAAAACTCCAACCCCCTCACCCCCCCCCAAAAAAAGACACCCACCCTCCTGAGCCCCCATGAGCCCCAAGCCCCCATGACATCCTGATGTCATGTCTCCACAGAGAAGCTCTCTGGCATCACCACCACCACGGCTGACCAGGGCACACCCCAGGGGCAGCGGGTGCCCCAGGATGGACCCAAAAACCCTGTCAGCAAGATCTCCTCCAGTAAGTGTCCCTGCTGGGGTAAGGGCAGGGAATAACCCTCCCAAGGGCTCCTGCAACTCCTGGTGGGAGCTGTGGGGGGGTCAGAGTGGGGCTGCACACCCAGCAGGGCTTCTGGGGAGGTGGCTTCTGCCTTTCACCCCTCCTTCCAAGCCAAGGGTTGCTTAGACTTCTTCATAGCTGGACCAAGACTCATCACGATCAGCCTGGAGATGCTGGGTTGGAGCATCCCTTCCTTTTGGGTTTCTCCTCCAGTTCCTAGAAACCTCCAGGGCTTTGGCTTCACTTCCCAACTCCATTCCCATCCAAGTGTAGCCAAAAATCCCTGCCCTGGGATGGAGAGAAATAGCAACACCCTACGAGGGAACCACCCCATGACCCTTGGGGACCCCTGGAAAGAGGGTTGCAAGGGGTGGGAGCCTGATGGACCTTTGCCTGACTCTTGCTCTGTCCCTCTCCAGGAGAGCCTTGCCTTGGGGACAAGTCCATCTTCTGCCAGATGGAGGTCCTGGCCCGTTACTGCTCCATCCCTGGCTACAACAAGCTCTGCTGTGAATCCTGTGGCAGGAAAACCTCCCCCAGTGCTGCTCCCAGCTCCTCTCCATCACTTCCCTCACATCCCACCACCCCTACCCGGGCAGGGACACCCCCTGGAGACCCCACAGCAGCTTCTTCAGCTGAACCAACCCCCAAGGGAGGGCTTCCAGAGGCTGGAGCTTCCCCAGAGGGGCTACCAGCCCCTAGTGAGGTGGGCAGGGAGGTGGCAGCCAGGTAACCCCCTGGGGGGACCCCCTCCCCCCAAGACCTCTCCCCCCTTTCCCTCTCCCTCCTTCCCCTCTTTTTCCTCTTCCCACTTCCAGCAAATGGTTTTCAGATGATGGTGCTGGCCAGGTTTGGAAATGACCTGGCCCCCCCAGAAATTCCTGGGGCAAAAAACCCACTTGGTTTGCTTTTATTTCTCAGCCCTCCCCCCCAAAAAACCCTCTCCCACCCTCCCTCCCAACCCTGCTGTGGTTGGTTGGGTCACCACCCCAGCAAGAAAAGAGGTGAAAAGGAGCCCCCCCAAAAAGCAGCAGCTTGGTTGTGGGGAACCCTGCAGTAGAGCTGCTGCCTTCCTAGGTGCTAAAAAGATTTTTTTTGGGGGGAGAGAGGTCGAGGAGGGAGTTAATGTTGCTTTTTCCCCTCTCCCTGCCCCAAGCAGCAAGACAAGGAAGGTCCTGGCTCTGTGGTTCAGAGGTTGGGTTTAGGAATGGGAGGATGTTGGGGAGCCCCAGGGCAAGTTAGAGGTGGCCAAAGGTGGAGGGGGGAAGGTTGGGGATGGTGGGAAATGGGCCCAAAAAAATGCTGCTCTGGGTTTGGAGGGTTTTGGGAAGTGTGTGTTGGGGTGGGGAGGAGAGATGGGGCAGGAAAACTGTGGAGCAGCTGGTGTCTGGGATTGCAGGGTCAGCAGGAGCTGGTCCAGGCAACTCTCAGGTGGACAGTGAGAAGGTCAAAGCCCCAAAAGGATGGTTGAAAAAGATGCCTGTCACCTGGAGGTGACTTCTTGGCCAGCCTTGAGCTGATCCCCATGCCCAGCACCCCCAGGACCCACCACCAGCCTGATCCCTGCAGGGCTTGGGGGGCATCAGCACTTTTCCCTGGGGAAACTGGGCTTGACTGGGAAGCCAGGAATGGATTTGAGGGGTAGGGACCAAGGAGAGGAGAGAGGGATGATGTATCTGTTTGGGAGGGAGTGGCAGGGAGGGGGG
>NW_009953385.1:120715-133368 GCF_000747805.2 Chaetura pelagica
GGGGATGCTGTGGTTTTTATGCTTTAAGGGGTTGCAACCCCCCCAGCTGAGGGCATTCCAGCTCCTTGGGGGATGTGGTGGCAGGGGAAGGTGGGTTCCTTGTGGTGGGCTGAGGGTTGGTGGGGTGGAAGACTCCCATGTCATCCCAGGAGCATCTCTAGGAGCCAAGTTCTTCAGGTGTTTGAGCTGCTGTTGGAGCCTGGAGCTTCCAGTGCTTGTGGATAGCAGGGCAGATCTACAAGAAACTTGAGGTGAGGGCATGTCAAGAGGGTTTGCCTGCGTTTTTCAAGCCCTCTGCTGGCCTGGTGGGGCTGAGCTTGTGGATGGTGTGTGCTGGGATCCAAAGGAATGGAGGCCCCAGCACATTCCTGATGGTTTTAGTGTTGGACTGATGTGCAGCCCTCCCTCTGCTCTTGCTCCCCTGGAGTTCCCCAGGGGTACCAAAAGGGCTGAAGAGATGTTCAGAGGGTGGTTGGTGCACCCTCCTGCCCCTGGATGGCCTGTGAGGCTGGACCCTAGTTCCCTACCAAAGGATGGAGGAGATGCTGGGGTTGTTCCCAGGGTGGGATTCATCCCTTGGATCCACCCCCCATCCCCAGCAGTGCCACCAGTTCTGTGTTGTGCCAAAGATCCAAAGGTCAATGCTTTGGTTACTCTTCAAGGAGCATCTGTCTCCTGCTGCTGGGACAGCTCAGGGTGGGACTGAGCCTGCTCTACCTTGCCCTCCTCCCAGTTCTTCACTCTGAGGGTGGTGAGGCCCTGGAACAGGTTCCTGTGGCTGCCCCATCCCTGTCAGTGTTGAAGGGCAGGTTGGATGGGGCTTGGAGCAACCTGGGCTGGTGGGAGGTGTCCCTGCCCATGCAGGAGGGTTGGAACTGGATGATCTTGAAGGTCCCTTCCCACCCTAACCAGTCTGGGACTGACTCAGCCCCCTGCCCCACTGCAGGCATGGAATCAAACCAAAAAACCTTCCCCACCCCCCAAAAAAACGTGTCTCTGGGGCAGAAGACACGTGGGTGCTCCCTCCCCTCTCCCCACATTCCTGGCTGGAGCCCCCTCCCCATCCCTGCTTCCCTGGCCATGGGGGGGGAACACACACTTTTCTGACTTGGAGGAACATTTCTGGTGGTTCCTCGTTGTACCTCAGAGGGGACCTGCATCTCCCCACACCCTTGGGGGAGGTGGGGAGGCTTTGAGGGGTCTCTTTTTCTCTTGGGAGGGGTTGAGGGGAAGGGAAGAGGGTGGATCTGGTCCCACCTGCATCACGGGCAGGTTGGATGGGGCTTGGAGCAACCTGGGCTGGTGGGAGGTGTCCCTGCCCATGCAGGAGGGTTGGAACTGGATGATCTTGAAGGTCCCTTCCCACCCTAACCAGTCTGGGACTGACTCAGCCCCCTGCCCCACTGCAGGCATGGAATCAAACCAAAAAACCTTCCCCACCCCCCAAAAAAACGTGTCTCTGGGGCAGAAGACACGTGGGTGCTCCCTCCCCTCTCCCCACATTCCTGGCTGGAGCCCCCTCCCCATCCCTGCTTCCCTGGCCATGGGGGGGGAACACACACTTTTCTGACTTGGAGGAACATTTCTGGTGGTTCCTCGTTGTACCTCAGAGGGGACCTGCATCTCCCCACACCCTTGGGGGAGGTGGGGAGGCTTTGAGGGGTCTCTTTTTCTCTTGGGAGGGGTTGAGGGGAAGGGAAGAGGGTGGATCTGGTCCCACCTGCATCACCCTCCTGGGATGGGGTGGGTGCACCTGGATGTTCCTGTGATGTCACCTTGTCCAGTGTCCCCAGGATGTGTAAAGTTTTGTACATACGAGATTCAGAGCTTTTTAACTTTTAATATTTATTGATTTTTTTGTTGGGTTCTCTCTTGTATTTGATGAATGTTTTTATTTTGGAACTCTTAACAGAACGTCAACAACAACAACCCCCCCAAATAAATCCACCTCTAAATCTCTTGCTCTTTGGGTTTTCTTTGGAGGGATGTGTGAAATGTGTGTGTGTGGTAGATGAAGGTGACCTGGGTGTGGGGGCTGAGGTGGGTTCTTCCAACCCAACCACTCCTCTTTCCTCTCCCTAGAGCTCTTTCCCCATCATTTTTTATCCCCCCTCCAGATAGAAACCCAGACTCTTCCTCCCAGGCCAGGAGACCTCAGAGCTGCATTTTCAGGCTCAGAATTGGTTTAAAAAGCCCAAGGAAGGAAGAAATGCTTCTTCTTGGTGAGGCTGGAGAGGTGTTTGGTGGTTGTGGTTGACAACAACCCAAGTTTGGGAGGAGAAGACCAAGCAGGAGCTCCATGTGGACTTGAAGCTCATTGGGGTTTTTCACAAGCAGCCACCAAAAAGAGCCCAAAGTTCAGCAGAAAACCAGGGGAGCTTCTGTTTCTCCTTGTGGCTGGAATGTTGCCTTCCCAGCTGCAGGGTTGGGGGGACCTCATCTCCACCTTCTGCTCCACTGGGTGGAAGAGAAGCTGCTGGTCAGGAGATAAGAGGGAGCCAGAGGTTTCTCTGTTGAGATGTAAACTTGGGATCCAAAAAGGAAGAGGAGAAGATCCAGGGAGAAAAAAGCCACCTCTCCATGGATGGGTTTGGAATCTGTGCAAGGAGCAGTAGGTACTGGGTTCAGTGGTGGAGGAGGAAGAGGATGGGGTGGAGGAGGAAGAGGATGGGGTGGAGGTGGGACCTCCCCCTGCTGAGCTTTTCCACTTTGGGTGGAATCATGTCCACACTGAAGGGTGGTGACCTGAAGGAAGAGCTTTGTCCTGTTTGCCCAAGCTCCCTGGGTTGGGTTCTCAGGTTCAGGAAGGAGCAGTCAAACATCATCTCCTGCACTCCATGACAATATCTGTGTTTGGCCCCAGCAGGTGGGTCAGTCATCAAACAACACAACCCAAAGGATGGAGAACTTCCCAAACACCTGGGCAGCTTGTGCCCATGGTTTGAAGGGAGCTTCAGCACCAGCTTTGTGGGCCACCAGAGGGGTCATGTCTCTCCTTCCAGCCTCATCACCCCAGGTTGGGCTTCCTGGTCATCTCCAATCACCTTTCTCATCCCCTCTTTGCTAACAACCTTCTGGTGCTTAATTACAAGGGGGTTTTTAATGACTTTGGGTGATTCCTGCCTGTCCGAGAGGGAAGAACCTGTGGAAAAACCTCAAGTGCAGACACTGAAGAGGCCACTGAGGATCCACATCATGGTGAGAAGCTTCAGAAACTCTGATGTCTCTTCCCTTTTTCCTTCAGCCAGGCCCTGCTCAGGTTCTCCCACCTCCTTCCAACCTCCCCCAGCACCCACTGGGTCTCCACCTTCTTCCCCACCCTCTTCAGCTCCAACCTCAACCTAACCTCTCCCTGGCTCAAGATAAGGTTTGAAGCTGCTGGTCTGTGAACTTGAGGAGCATCTCCTGCCATTTCCTCCTCCCTCACCTGCTCTGCCCCAACTGTGTTTTCACTCCCCCAGTTTTTGGGAGAGCTTTCTGGATGGTCCACCTTCAATTCATCCAGAAAGAACATCCAATAATAATGAGCAACAGGTTCTGCACCATTTTGGTCTCGTTTCTCTGAGGACCATCCTAGGGTGAAGGTCTCAGATGGTCATTTAGACCCCACCTCCCCCCAGAAGAAATGTTCCTGGACAATGTGGTAGATGCAAAACTGGGCATGAAAGGAGGGTCCCTGGGGAACCTTCTCCTTGTTGGCTGCTTTGGGAAACGGGGAGAAACCACAGTGGGTTGGGGACCAGGTTCTTGGAAGGGTTTCTTGGGCTGGGAAGAACTTCCTGGTTTGCAAAGACTTTTTGTTGTTTGGGTTCTTTTCCCACAAGGACCAGTTTGGTTTCCAGCAAACCCTTCCAGAGGAAGGAGAAGAGTTCAGGAGCAAGAGGTCTCAGCTGTTGGGGTGGGGAGCCACAAGCAAAGGGTTGGTCCTGGTTGTCCTGCAGTGGTTCCTCTTGGGGTCTCCTCTGAGGTCCTTGTTTTTCTTTCCAGGAGGTAGTTGTGGAGGAGTTGGGCAGGTGCCTTGAGATCTCACCCTCTCCCCCTTATCCTCCCACCTCCAGCAGGAGGTTGCAGACCTTGGAGTTGGTTTGGTGCAAGGCCAAGTCCTGGCCAGGCCTAGTGCCCTTCCTGCCCTTCCCAGAACTGCTGTTCCAGCTCCCACCCACTGACTTGGAAAGGGTGAAGGTTTCCCTGCAGGACAAGGCAACAGCAAGTTGGTCCATGAAGCTGTGGTGGTGGATCCCATCCTCCTCCCAGCCCAGCCTCTGCACCTGCAGGGCTTCTCCTGATGCTGTACCCATGGCACTTCCACCCCCATCACCATGAACTTGTGTCCATCACCCCCTTCCCTACTGGTTTTGACCCACCCTGCTCAGGAAATGTCCCAACCATTCCCTCCTGCTCTTCTCCTCAAGAAGTCCTCATGATGTTTCTCCAGTGTCTGCCTGTACCCAGAGCTTCTAACCTGTATGGGACCTGCTCCTGCCTCAACTGCAGGCACATGAGCACAGGGCTGCCAGAGAACCTCAGTGTGGTGTCCAAGTGGATGGAGGTCTCCATCTCTGTCTGGCTTCTCAGGGTGGCTTGGAGGAAAGGGCCATCCAGTTCTGCCTGGAAATCAATGGCAAAGCTTCCCCTGCAAGGCAGAAGCACCTGAGGCTGGTCTGCTGGGATGGCCACCATGGCCTGGCGCCCAACAACCCCAGGAGAATCTTCCCTGCAGGTTTGGCCCATGGAAAAGGAGTGTGGAACCAACTGTGCCACCAGAACCCCCCCACCCAACGTGCCCACCAGGACCCAGCAGAACAAGAGCAGAGGGCTGTGGAAAGACCTCTTGATGGGGAGTGTTCTCTGTGTCCCTAGAGCCACTGACCTTGCATTGATGCTGGTTTTCAGGTCCTGCTCCCAAATATCCAGGTCCATGTTGGCTGAGATGTCAAGCCCCAGCCCACCCTGGACTTTGATGGTCACTTGGAGGCCAGACTGGAGAGGGATGACCTGGCAGGTGGAGAAGGCAGAACTTGGTGTCACCAGATGCTGCTCTTGGCCAAGCAGCTGATGGTGCTGGGACTGTCCATCCCAATTCTGCTTGTGTGGGACAGCTCTCCCGTGGAAGAACCAGCCATCCTGAGGTTCTACCAACCCCAAGAGAACCTTGCTCTTAGGTTGTGAGGAACACACCTGCAACCCACTGGCTCATGCAGGGCATTTGCTAGGCCAGCCCCTCCACCTGTTACCTGGTGATGGTCCATCAGGAGGAGGTTCCCTTTGACCACACTTGTGGGTTCTCCACTGCTTAACAAGACCTTGGCCATGAGGTCTGTGTAGCCTTGGAAGAAGACAATGGGCCTCATCTGGACATCAAAGAAGATGGCAGACATCCCAGCCATCAGCTCTGGCTCCTCTTCCCCTTCCAAGGTGTTTTCTCCCAGCATTGACTCCATCCCTTGAGCTTCAAGGGTGACCTAGAACCCAGGAGTGAAGAGGTGTGAGATGCAGGGAGCAGAAGCTGGTGAGTCCACCTCGTGATGTTGAGTTGCTGAACTTGTCCAACCCTTAGATGGGCACCTTTGGAAGCAGGAGGACAGGGATAGAGTGGGCTGGATGGGACATCCAAGCTGTCCCCACCCCCTGCTCCTTTGGAGGGTTCCCTTCTCCAGAGCAGGTCTGCCTGGCTTCCCATCAGTGGTGGAGGAGGACAAATCAAAGAGCTGCCTCCACTTCATGGGGCTCACTGAGCAGGGGAGGTGAAGTGGGGGAACCCTGGGTTGGTGCTGCCACCCCCTCCATGGACGCGTCCCCTCAGCAATCCCACCTGAGCTGCATGAAGCTGCTGGCCATGGCTGAGCAAGGAGAAGTCAGAGATGCTCTTCCTCAGGAAGCCACCTTCCATAAACAGCAGGTCCAGCCCGAAGGTGGAGAGCAGGTCCTGGGTGGCTGAAAGGCAGAGAGGTGTGTCCATCAGCACGCCCAGGCATCTCTTCTTCTGCCAAGGAGTCACTGAGGGCTTGAGGTGAAGCCTGGCAGGAGAAACCAGCCCACAGGTGGGATGTGCAAGGCTGAGGTCCCACTAGGTCAGGGAGGTCTCTTTTCAGAGCTTGTCCAGACCCATTTCAGGAAGGGAGAGGTCCCAGGGTACAACCAAACCCAGGATCCTGGAGGCTCCTTGGGGATATTGATGCCCCATCCCTGGAAACGTTCATGGTCAGGTTGGTTGGGGCTCTGAGCAACCTGATCTGGTTGAAGATGTCCCTGCTTGTGGCAGGGGGGCTGGACTAGCTGGTCTTCAAAGGTCCCTTCTGACCCAAACCATTTTGGTGACAACTTGTCAAGCCTCTTCCCTGCACTGGGTGGTCACTCCTGTAGAGCTGTCCCACCCCTGGCCAGGGTGGCTGATCTCTGAGGTGGTGTCTGGGAGAGCCACAGGCTTCAGAGGGGAAACCTTCTCCTTCCACCCTTCCAACATCCCAAGGATTTTGGCAGGGGGATGTTCTTCATCCAGGTGGTGGCTCTTCTGCCTCCACCCAGCCCCTCCAAGGCCAGACTTTGAAGAGGGTCAGAAAGGAGAGCAGAGGGGGAGAAGATTTCAGCAGATACTTCAGCAAGCATCTCTTGTTATGGTCCCTCTGAAGCTTGGTGGGCTTGATCCCAAGGGACCCTCTTCTCTGAAGAGCTTATCCGAAATTCCTAAGGCAAGGAGCTAAATGTCTGGAGTTACCAGGAAGAACATGGCAACTCCCACCTACCATTTGCTGCTGGTGTCATCTCCAGCTGAAGGTTCTCCTTCAGATCAGCAGGATTTGGGCAAAGTATGTGGCCCAGCCCTGTCCTCCTGCTGCAGGAGTGCCAGAGGAAGGTGATGTCCACCAAGTGGTGGCCACCAACTTCAGCTGGTGCTGGGAGACCCGCTCAGAAACCTCCTATGGAGGTTTTTGGGGTGTTTCTCTAAAGCTGAGGCCTCACCTGGAAGCTGCTTTTCCCCCCTACCAGCCCCTCCTGTTGATGGGGACCATCAGTGTCCTCCCTGGTTGTCACCTGTCAGAGGTCCTGAGAAAGAAGAGGAGCCACCAGCTTTGGAGAAGAAGTGGTAGTTGTTTATCTGTGGGTCTCTCAAGATGGTTTTCATCATCTTCCTGGAAGCAAGAGGGTGGGGAAAAGGGCATGTCAGGACCAGGGAGAAAATCAGAGAAGTCCCTACCAAGAAGGAACCAACAACTTCCAAACTCTTTTCCTTCTCCCCAAGAAGTAGGAGGCAAAAAAGGAAATGAGCTGACATGGAATGTTCTTCTCCAGAGCTTGGTAAGGATAAACCACTTGGGTGTCCTTCTAGAAGAGGTGAGCACCAAACCCAGCTCCAACCAGTGGTCCTGGCACCTTTGGAAGGTGTCTTTGGGTCAACAGCCTGAGCTGGGGTGGGGAAATGTCCCTGACCCCTCCAGACCCACCTTGCTGGGTGGTGCTCAGCACGCAGGCTGCTCTGGACCTTCTGCAGCAGGAAGGTGGCTGTCTCTGTCTCCATCTCCGTGGTGGCCAGCAGGATGTTGATGATGTCCATGGGGGAGGGCTCCTTATCCAGCAGGACTCGTGCAGCAGCCAGGAGACACGTTCTGTCATAGCTCCTCCTCTTCTGGTGGAAGATCCTCCTCATGGCCTGTTTCACCTGCCACCAGAGGGTGGTGAAAGCTGGTGGCTCCATCTGCAGCCTGGTGGCTTTGGTTTGGGGTGGGATGGGAAGCCACCCAAGTCCCCTCAGCAGCTTCACTTCCTACCTTGCTGGAGATGTGCTGAGCAGGGAACCTGTGCAGGGCAGAAAGAGCTGCCCTGGAGATGGTGGCAGGACCCCCCTCAGCATGGTCCAGGAGTGTGGGGATGGTTCTGGGGAGCATCATGTTGCCCATGGCCAGCAGGTAAATGACCACCTCAGCCTCCTTCTTGGCACCTCTCAGTCCTCCAAGGATGGTTTCCACCCCACGTTCCACCACCTGCTCAGGGGGTTGCAGGAGAGAAGGAGAAGGGATGGGAGGGATTTTGGGCACTCCTGGAGGAGATGGGGGAGGGGTGTCTGAAGAAGCCAAGCATGGGGGGTTGGCAGAGGACCCACCTGCAGCTCACACATCTTCTGCTGGCACAGCTTGCCCACCAGGGAGCCCACAGCAACTACCCCTGTTTCCCAGACCTCAGGGTCCAGCTGCTTCCCATCCAGCTTCTCCTGGCCAGTGGGCAAGGAGATGAAGAGGAAAAAAAGAGAGATGAGGAGGAAGTTCTTAATATCTCCAAGTACTTCCCACTTCCCTGCTTTGGAGGAGACAACACCTCCTTTAATTGGAGCAAATGCTCATTGATTGATTTATTGTCTTGTGGCTTTTAATTAAGCTTTAATATTCCTGGAGAGAAAGCACTTCCTGCTGGACATTTTTCCTCTGAGGAACATCTACTGCCTCTGCCAACCACCCATGAGAAGATTCCTGGAAGCAGGAAGAGATATTTCTACAGGAAACACCTTGTCCTTCCTCAGGACCTGCTGCTCCTTCCTGGTGAGGATCCATCCTGACTCAGGGAGGGAGAAGAAGAAGGTTCTCTACTTACCAACACCAGGTGGAGAAGTTCTCCTGAAGGGTGGGGAGAGAAAGCTGCTGAGTAGAGGAATTTTTCCAGCAGGGATTTGGGTTCCTTGCTGAAATCCAGGAAGTCTGAGAGAGCAGCCAAAGATGCCCCCGACTGAGCGGCCAACGCTGCCTCCACCAGGAAGGGGCTGCAGAAGAAGGAGCCCATCAGTGGCATCATCACCTGCTAGAGCTGGAGAACACCCAAGGTGCCCCCGTGGAGCTTTGGATCCCCTTGGCTCTTCTCCCAGGCTTTCCTCCTGCTCTAACTCTTGGGGAGCTTCAGAGCAGGGATTGAAAAGCCCCTAGAAGGTCGGTTGGTGCTCTGAACATCTCCAGATGTTCCAGGGTGGAGATGGAGCCCATTCCCAGCACCCAGAATGACAAGGGGTGGATGCTCAGCCCCTCAGCTGCCCAGCCCAGGGATGACCCTGTGTGCCAGGGGCTTGACAAGTCACACTTTGGCCAGAGAGCTCCTGGGGTGCTCACAGCATCTCCTGGGGTGCTCCTCTCAGCAGCTGCAGAACATCCCTCTCCTCGGCCCCGCGCAGCATCTGGATGAGCTTCAGGAACTGCCAGGTGGCCTCCACCTCAGAGGCATCTGCTCTGCTTCTTTGGCTCCCCAAGGCCTTCAGGTAGGCTCTGAGCTGCAAAGGTGAGGTTCTTCAGGTGGGATTTAGCCTCTCCTGCCTCCATCATCCTGGGATCAGGTTGATATCCAGGAAATACTGAGGGGTGGGAGAGGTCCATGGGGCTCCTGCCATTGCCTGGAGGCATCTACTGCAGCCTGGAAGTTGTTTCAACTCCAGCTTTCCTAGGGGAAAAGCCTGGAAGGACTTGAGGAGGCAAGAAGAACCCCTTGTTTGCTCCTTGCAGTGGGATCCCTTCCCAACCTCCAGCCCGTGGTGGGTCTCACCCAACCCTGTGTGCCTGCTGGGCCAGAGGGTCCCTCCCACCACCACCAGTGGGAACCAGCCCCTCCAGATGTACCCCCAGGGCTCAGCCCCTCAGACCTCCAGCCTTCTCCTGCCCACCCAGCTGCCCCAGCTTGGTGGGTTCTGGAGGGTTGAGGAGCATCACTGACCGATGGGCAAGAGGTGCAGACCCTCCTGAAGGGCAGGCTGGTCATGGCCAGGGCTTGGTGGTGTTGTCCTCTTGTGCCACCAAGAGCATCCCTGAGGCTTTTCCCAGCCACTTCTGCTGGGCCAGGGCTTGGAGGAGACACCAGCTGGAGCTGCTGCCTGGGGAGAGAGAAGAAGCCATTGGGGAGCACTTTTGGCATTGACACCTTTCCTTGGTTGGGTTCAGGAAGGTTGGGAGATGCTGTCACCAAGTGCCTGGTGTTCTCAACCTTCCACCAGGTGATGGCAGAGGAGCAACCAACCCTTGAGCTCCACCAGATGCATCTTCATCCCACCCTGGGCTGCCTGGACCCGAAGGGGGGCATCACTCACCTGGAGCTGATCTTGACCCCCGTGGTGGAGCTGAGGGTGAGGGACAGCAGGTGACTTTCCTCCACCACCACTGCCTGCAGGAGCTTCTCTCTCACCACATGCTGGCTTCTGCTGCTGGGCTGCCACTCCACCCCAAAAACCTGGGCCAAGGAGGAAAAATCAAGCCACTTTTGGTCTTGTCCCCTCTCCCCAGGAGATGTGTCCCCTCTCCCCAGGAGATGTGTCCCCTCTCAGCAGCAAAAGCCCATCCCAGGCTGCAAAAGAAGAAGGTCCAGAATAAGCTTGCAGGAACATGAAGATCCAGAAAAAAACTCTAGGACATGAAGAAGAAGGTCCAGAAAAAACCTTCAGGACTTGAAGAAGAAGGTCCAGAAAAAAAGATCCAGGACATGAAGAAGGTCCAGAAAAAGCTCCAGGAAATGAAGAAGGTCCAGAAAAAAGCTCCAGGGCATGAAGAAGAAGGTCCAGAAAAAAGCTCCAGGACATGAAGAAGGTCCAGAAAAAGCTCCAGGATATGAAGAAGGTCCAGAAAAAGCTCCAGGACATGAAGAAAGTCCAGAAAAAGTTCCAGGACATGAAGACCCAGAGTCTGACTGCCAAGTGTTGAGACCTTGGCCAAAGCCCATGGGTTCTCAGGGTGTTTCAGCTGTGTCAGGGTTGGACCTGAGCTCCTGCTTTTCCATCAAACAAGTGGTCTTGGAGTCCTCTCAGCCTCACTCTGATGAGTCTGAGGACCAGAGAACCTTGGTTTGGATCTCCACCTTCCCCCAGGTCAGAAGTGACACCAGGGATGGAGGTGGGATAAGCCAGGACATCTTTCCTGCTCCTCCTCTTCATCTCCAAACCATCTCCTCCTCCCTGGGGCTTCTTGGTGCACCCCAAGGCTGGTTTTGGGGACCACCCTGATGTTCTTGAGCCCATCACCCTGAGCTCAATGGACTTGCCTTGTTGAGGGAGGTGAATCCAGGCTCTGTCTTTGTGCAGCTGAGGAGATCTTTGGTCTTGGTGATGGAATGGTTGGAGGTGGTGTATGTGACCTGGCAGGTTCCAGAGGCATCCTCCTGGAACAGCAAAGCAGGTCACCATGGGGTAGGGTTGGTTGGCTTTGGTCAAGCCCAGATAAGTCTCTCATCAGGAGAAAAAACACCCCCAAAAAGCTACAAACTGGGTTGTTGGAGAAGGTCCAAGTCCCACCTGGGCAGGAGATGAGCTTCTGCAGGCAAACACCCACCAAAAGCAGGACCTTTTGGGTTTTGGGGGGTGATTTTGGGGGGTTTGCAGGTCACCCCAACATCAGTGGAGCTGGGGAGGGGTTGAGAGGGAGGTGGTTTCAGGACCAAACCCAACCCCACCTGGGTAGAAGTTCTGGTAGAGGAGGTTTTGGCTTGGGTTTTGGTGGGTTTTTGGTTTGGGTTTTTGGGTGGGTTTTTGGTGGGTTTTGGTGGTTTTTGGTGGGTTTTTGTCCTCCTGTCCTGGGAAAGATTGGGATGATTGGGCAAGACTGGCCATTCCTGAGCTGGCCCTGCCTCTTGTACCCACCTCCAGGGTGGTGCTGAGGTTGGTGTGAGGCTGGAGCTGGAACAAGCTGACCACCCCTCTCTTCAGGTTGGAGATCAAGGTGCTTTCTGCTTGGTCCCCATAAAAGGCTTTCACCTGGGCAAGGCAAGAAGGTGGGGTCACTGGCCAGGTGTCCCCAGGGCTTGGCAGCTTCTCCTGGGACCTCAGCAGTGCCCTGGAGGCCCCCAAAGGAGGTGTCTCCCCAAGGAGGACCTCACCCCTTCAGGCTTTGTGTCCACAAATTGTCCCCTTATGTTTTTTTTGACCACTTATGGTTTTCCCCAGCCTTGGAGGAGGTCAGAGAGGAGCTCACATCCCACAGGGAGGACCTTTCCATCCCCTTGGGGAGGTCACTTTGGACATTTGGCCACCTTGGCTGGTTCTTCCTGCTCTGGTGTGAAACCAGAGGGAGGAGGAGAAGTTCTTGGCAGCCAGGAGAAGTTGGGATGGGGGCAAGGAGCCAAGCCCAGGAGGTGTCCAGCTGACCTTTCCATGGCTCCAGGAGATGAAGACTGGTTGTTGGAGCTCTGCTTGTGCCTCCTGGCTCAGGGCAAGCTCTACAGGGCTGTCCTGGCTCCTCTGCTCTCCTGCCTGGTGTTGGGCCTTCAGGTGATGGATCTACAAGAGCAGAAGGTGGCAAAGAAGTGACCAAGAACATCAGCTCTGGTGCAATTGACACCTCTTGGTCCCAGAAGTCATTTTTTTCAGGTGGCTTGGGATGGAAAAAATAACCCATCACATCTTGGCTCCCAGAAGGAGAAGGTGGTTTTGCCACCTCATGTACCTGGAGCTGGAGCAGCTCTTCTCCCTCTGGGTTCCTCCAGAGGTGGTGGAGCTGGACCAAAGCCTGAGCCTGCAGCCAAAAGCCCTGGCGGGAGGACACCAGGGGGTCCAGAAGGAGCTCCAGGGAATACTGGTACTGGTAGAGGGTTCCTGGCTTGAAGGAGAAGGTCTGGAGGTCTCCTGGGGGGAGAGGGATGTGGTGGAGGGGGGTGGGGACACAGGGCAGACTTTCTGCTGGGGGATGGGGGGGCAGGAGTGG
>NW_009953385.1:135548-138304 GCF_000747805.2 Chaetura pelagica
AAGGCAGAACAGAGAGGGAGGAGAACCTCCCTTGACCTACTAACCACCCCCTTTCTAACCCACCCCAGATGCCATTGGCCTTCTTGGCCACCAGGGCACATTGCTGGTCATGCTCATCCTCCTGCCCAGCAGGACCCCCAGGTCCCTTTCTCCTACCCTGCTTTCCAGCAGCTCAGCCCCCAACCTGTCCTGGCACATGGGGTTGCTCTTCCCCAGATGCAAGACTCTGCACTTGCCCTTGTTGGATCTCATCAAGTTCCTCCCCACCCAACTCTCCAGGCTCAGGAGGGGAGCAGAGAGTTTTTGGTGCCTGTTCTCACTTGGTTTCTCTTCCTCCAGCCCTGGTTCTTCTTCCAGCTGCCTCTGGGAGCAGCTGGGCAAGAGGAGAGCAGAAGCCATGGGAGGGTTTTTCTCCCTGGATCCATCCCAGACTTGGTGCTTTTTGCAGTTAGAAGAGGGCAGAGGTGGGAATGGAAGGAAACACCAAGAGCTTGGAGGGTCGTGTCCCAACCTGATCTTGGACCTTCACTTCTCGTTTCCAGCCACTTCCAAGGGAACCAGCTTTTCCCAAGGCCCTGGCTCTGCCTGCTGAGCTTTCTTCCCCAAATCCACCTGGGGCTGTGGTGCCCTTGGGAAGACACTTGAGTTTGAGCTACAGAGAGACCCACGGACACAAACCCAGCCCTGCTCCAATCCCAGCTGCTCCTCCAGCTCCTCCTGCATCTCCCAAGGGAAACGTGACCTCCCATTTCCCTCCAGGCACAGTCTTGCTGGTACCAACCCTCTTCTGACCCAGGGTGGTCAAGGAGACATCTTTGCCCTTTCACTTGCTTTGGACACTGTCCTGCTGTCTTGTCACCAGCTGAACGGGGCTGTTCTCCACCTTCTCCTTGGAATGTCCCACCTGGAAGCAAGTTTTCCAGGTGGAATTGGGATGCCCTGATCCCCAACCCTCCCAGCTGCTGGTGAATCCCACCACGGGAGAGCCCAGCTGCAGGACCTGGCTCTGGAGCCCACAGGGCAGCAGGGAGGGTCAGTGTCACCCTGGCCCAGGGTGACAGAGGCACACGGGGACCTGGCCACTCAGCTGTGACATCAGGGGGGACCTTGGCCAAGGGTGTTCAACCCTGCCCAGAGGCTGAACCCACTGAGATGAAAGCAGGAGGGAGGGGACAGGTTGCACCAAAGCCTGTCTGTTTGCCAGCCCTGACCTGGGCTGCCACCAGCAGAGAGACAAGTGACACCTCTGGAACTTGGCAACATCTCCCTGGGCTTCAGAGCTACCTCAGACAGGCAGGAAGAAGTCACCAGGTGGGAGAAAGAGACCTGGAAGCCCCAGGTTTGGCTGTTAGAGCCACGTGTTTTCAACGTGAAGCCCACAGAGTGACCACTGGTGGGGTGGTTTGGTCCCACAGCAGCTGAGCTGCCACCCTGCCCAGGGAGCCAGCAGCTCTTGAAAGATCAAGTGCTCAGGTAGCTCCTGGAGAAGCTGGATTGTCCATTCCCACAGGGGGCCAAGTGTGTCCCCTGCCCAGCTGAGGGTACTTAGGAGTCTTCATGGCCCTAAGGAGCCTCACCTGGGGCCTCCACCCACACTCATGGGCCCAGGAGGGTATTTAAGCTTGATTCAGGTGCCTCAGCCAGTACTGTAGTCTTGGTTCCTGCTCTGCTTCAGCTTTGCTGTCTCTGGATGGACCTCAAGCTGCTTCCTGCCCCTGCTGTGTTGGAAATTGCTGATGGAGCCTTTTGAGGAGGTCCCAGACTCAGGTGCTTCCAGACAGACCTTGTTGGTGAGGACACTGCCTGTCCCTGACCACCCTAACTCATCTCCCTGCATTGCCCAGAGCTTTGGGTCCTCCAAGGAGCTCTCACCACTCCCCAAAACCTCCACCTCTTCCTTCTCCTTCCCCAGCTTTGCTCTCTGAGGTAGGTGGGATGTATCTTGGGCCTCTTTGCTGGGCAATCATTGCTGGTTGGGCTGGGTATGTTGAGCACCTGAGGTCTGGTTCTGGTCCTTCTGCAAAGGCAAGGAGGTACCAGGAGCAACATCTGTGCAGGTTTGCTTTGTCCTACAAGACTTCAGGAGGTGGCAGCTGGTCCTGCAGAACATTTTGCCCTGTGAGCAAGGGCAGCAAAGCGTCCAACTGCTGCTTGTGTCCCCTGGTTCAGGAGCAAAGCAAGAAACTCCAACACACTCTGGTGGCACCAGGAAAAATACTGGGGCTTGGAAAGGTTTGGAGTTTGTCCTAGAACTTCATGCAGCTCTGGGCTTGGACCAGATGGTTCACTGAAGGGGCTGGGAGGGACCTGGAGGGGTGACCTGGCCCATCTCCCTGTGATGAATGAACACCTGACCTCTTGGTGAAGAGCTTCTGCATGATGGAGATTTCTCTGGTACTATAGAGAACTTCTCCCAGTGCTTTCTTGCTATCAAGATGTCTCATCTTGCTGCAATTTTACCTAATGGCTTCTAACCCTCACCCCAGCTCTCCAGAGGGATGTGAAGGTATCTTGGTTGCATCCTTGTTTCCTTCCTCTCTCACCTGGCAGGTCCTGTTTTCCAGACTCCTGCTCTCTCCATCTAAATCCAGAGGGTCCAGTTCACAGAATCACAGAATCCCAGGGGTTGGAAGGGACCTGGAAAGCTCACCCAGCCCAACCCCCCTGCTAGAGCAGGGGCACCTCACACAGGAACGTGTCCAGGGGGGTTTGAATGTCTCCAGAGAAGGAGACTCCACAGCCTCTCTGGGCAGCCT
>NW_009953385.1:138476-138771 GCF_000747805.2 Chaetura pelagica
TCCAAGCCCAACAGCCCCAGCTCCCTCAGCCTTTCCTCAGCAGGGAGATGTTCCACTCCCTCCATCATCTCTGTGTCTCTGCCCTGGACTCTTTCCAGCAGTTCCCTGTCCTTCTGGAACTGTGGGGCCCAGAACTGGACACAACATTCCAGATGTGGCCTCACCAAGGCAGAACAGATGGGGAGGAGAACCTCCCTTGACCTACTAACCACCCCCTTTCTAACCCACCCCAGATGCCATTGGCTTTCTTGGCCACAAGGGCACATTGCTGGTCATGCTCATCCTCCTGCCCAGC
>NW_009953385.1:139039-141229 GCF_000747805.2 Chaetura pelagica
GTCTCCAGAGAAGGAGACTCCACAGCCTCTCTGGGCAGCCTGTCCCAGGGCTCTGTCACTCTCACAGCAAAGAAGTTCTTCCTGACATTCACATGGAACCTCCTCTGCTCCAGTTGGCACCCACTGCCCCTTGTCCTGTCACTGGACATCACTGCATAAAGCCTGGCTCTGTCCTCCTGACACTGCCCTGAACAGATTTGTAACCACTGATGAGGTCGCCCCTCAGTCTCCTCTTCTCCAAGCCCAACAGACCCAGCTCCCTCAGCCTTTCCTCAGCAGGGAGATGTTCCCCTCCCTCCAGCATCTCTGTGGCTTTGCCCTGGACTCTTTCCAGCGGTTCCCTGTCCTTCTGGAAACAAGGGGCCCAGAACTGGACACAACATTCCAGATGTGGCCTCACCAAGGCAGAACAGATGGGGAGGAGAACCTCCCTTGACCTACTAACCACCCCCTTTCTAATGCACCCCAGGATGCCACTGGCTTTCTTGGCCACAAGGGCACATTGCTGGTCATGCTCATCCTCCTGCCCAGCAGGACCCCCAGGTCCCTTTCTCCTACCCTGCTCTCCAGCAGCTCAGCCCCCCAACCTGTCCTGGCACATGGGGTTGTTCTTCCCCAGATGCAAGACTCTGCACTTGCCCTTGTTGAATCCCATCAAGTTTCTCTCCAGCCTGTCCTGGTCTCTGTGAATGGCAGCACAGCCTTCTGGTGTGTCAGCTGCTCCTCCCAGTTCAGTGTCATCACCATTGGTGTTTCAACTGGTATTTCTCAGCTGTAAGGAAATGATGGCGGCTTTCCTGGCTCTGACATGTCTTGGTCCCCATCAAATCACTGTAGAGCCCTGTGAGAGCCAGGACTTGTTTTGAATTGAAATGCTGCTTGACAAGCCCCAAGTGCAGCTGAAGAACCTCTCCTTCCTCTCTTTGGATGAGAGATGGGAGTTGGGAAGCATTAAGCCAAAACCTGCTGCATTTAATTTCCATTTTTCCCAACGAAACAAGAGGTTGATAAGATTGACAGGGAAGAGAAGACTTAGGAGCTTGTTAGACAGCAACCTCTAAACTCTCAGGGTGATGGAAAGAACAGGAGGGTATGAAGACTCTCTCTTTTCTAGTGGGAGATGTGAGTGATCAATAATCACACGCTCACTGACATCCAAATGGCTTCTGAAGGGCCATTTGTCACTCATGGAGATGCAGGAGTTGGGGTGGTTGACAAAGCCCCAGCAGAACCATGGAGAAGGTTCCTGCCTCATTTCTCTTCCTCTTGTGCCAGCAAGGAGCAATCAATCACAGTGAAGTGTGTTTTCCTCCTTGTACTATTTTTTTCTTTTGGGAAAACAATCTCCAGGGGCATGAATTATTTAATCCACATTGTCTTCTTCTCCCTGTGAGGTCTGGGCATTGTCCTGGGGAGCAGGGCCAATATTTCTGGGCTGTATCTTGTAGATCTATTTCTTTATTTCAAGAGAGACTTGGTTTTTTTTTCAATGGACTCAGCTCCCTCTATGGTCAGAAAAGGGAAAGACACCTTCTTTCAGAGGATCTTTCAGGCCACATGATTCTCTTGCAGAGCCGAGCTTTAATTCTTGAGGAGTTTGTCTCCTCCTGGAAAACCCTGGTGGAAATCTCCTGGGTGCAAAGAGGGGCCACCACACCTCTTGTGCTGTGTCAAGAGGTGCAACAGCAGTGGTAAAAAACCACAGAATAATCAGGACTGGTGTAGGAACACTGCATGAGAAGATCCCAGACCTTAAAAGGCCTTGGTCTTGCAAGCAATGGAGATGTTCACCACCAGGTTTGCCTGGAGGCTGCAGGAGCTGGGGTGAAGCTAAATGCAGAGGAACTGTAAGTAGATGGGGATCTATATATATGCTTTTAGCCAGGAATACTGTGGTTGTGGCTCATTAGACCAGAAGAACCTCTTCAAAGATGGCAGAGATGGGATTTTTAAGGTTTGCATCCTCACTTGCTGAGTGCACGTGGGGTTTGGAGTCTCCAGATGCCTCTGAGAAGAGCTGTAGGGCATGATGTGGACAGCAGGTCTTCTTCTGTTGCTTTGGAGGCTTCAATCAGACAGATGAGTTGATTAGTTGGGTCACCTCTGAGCTGCTCTGCTGGGAGCAGGAGGGCAAGGGACACCTCTGAAGGCAACACGGCCCATTTATGGTGGGGAAGATCCTACTGCTGA
>NW_009953385.1:141248-148269 GCF_000747805.2 Chaetura pelagica
GAACCTTCTCTATCAAAGGCAGGTCATGTTGCTCAGGCACTTCAGGTGGAGAGATCCAGGCCACACAGACAGCAAGGAGGAATTAGACAGTTTTCCCAGGCTAATTCCCACCATAGGGCTGTGGAGAGTGGTTTCCTGTCTCCAACTAAATGTTTGAGCACCAAATCCAGCAGTTGCAGGTGTGTGATGGGAACCTTTGGCAAGAAACCTGTGTCCTGAGCAGGGCTGTTGACAGACCTAGAGAGATCAGAGGGATGTGAAAGCAGGACAGAAACAAGGACACAGACCCAGAGCAACAGTGTCAGCAGGAGGAACAGGCTGGGGAATACCAGAAGGTGGCAGGAGAACATGTCTGGAGTCAAGGAGTTAAAACATTTCCTGTTTTCAGCTTGTGGTTGATGGCATCTAATGCTAAATACTTGACAGGTTTTCTCTTGACTTTTTTTTTTTTTTTTTTTTTTTTTTTTTTTTTTTTTGGAAAGGCAACCAAAAAATGTCTTTTGGGGAGGTGGAAAACAGGACAGAAAAGAAGGGGAGATCATCCCCTGTGTCTGTTTTTCTTCTTGAAAACTGCTGCTCTTTGATTTGCCATTTCCCAATCTTGGGCTGCAGTCACTAAGGGAGGTAATTTCCCAAGTTTCCAAGAGGGGAAATGTTGAGAATGTATTGCACAGTGTTCCTTCTGTAGGGCTGATATACAACCAGAGCTTTGTATTTACTACTTAATATATCCACAAAATGTGAAACACAAGTATTGATTTCCAAGTGCTCATATTCCAGTAGCTTCTGTCCTGCGCCAAAACATGGGATTCCTTTCATTCCACCAATTCCAGTGTGATTTTCTGTAGGGTGAGGATCCAGTGCTCCTCTCTACCTGTTCCTCTTAGCTTTCTGGCATTATGTGAAGCTGTGTGTAGAGACTAGCAAGGCTAAGAGGACTTGGGTTGAAGGAACCCAAGATTTCCCCTCGCACCCTGGAGAGTAAAATGTTACTTAAGGCATGTTTTTCTTGAAGGGTATTTTAAAAATAGCAACGTTTTTCTGGAAGTCTGGGAGCCTTGGTGCTTATTGAAGAGGTGTTTTGTTTTTTCCAATGAGAAAACACAGCACTTTTGGAGGTTGTCTTAAATAGATGCTTTCTTGCTTAGACGCCCTACTTGGTGAGACTGACAGTGGTTTAGTAACAGATCTGTTTGTTCCCTTTTTCTGCTAAAAAGATAATCTGGTGTCTAGGAATCCTACTAAAAACAACCCCTTGAGATAAAAGTAGTCTGGTGACTTCTTTAAAGTGCTATCTTCTGTGAGGAGACAGCTTGGATGGCACGGTGAGACAGCCCAAGAAAACAGTTACCCCTTGTAAGGCAGCACAGAGTTAAATGTTGCTGCTCACTATAAATGCCAAGAGCTGGTCCTTGTACACCCACTTCAAAACGTTGTAAAAACAACTGCAGGAGGTTAAATGCCATTATTTAAGAAGCCACACCCGAGCCTGTGCAAGCAAATGTGTTTGAAAACCAAGATGAATCTCGGAGCCACTCACCAGAGATTTCCAATTTTCATTTTCAAGGTGAACTTTTTCATAGGTTTGGAAGCCTGCAACAAAAGGCACATCTGGAGCCCATTTTATTATGGACAGAGTGGACATCAGCTAATTTCAGGTTTCTTTACCTGCTGGCAAAGACAAGCAATTGTTATTTAACAACTGGTTTGAGCTTCAGGCTGTGCTCTCCAAGAATTCTGTGTCAGGCCAGGTGGGGATGGCAGCAGGAGCCAGGTGTCCTCCAGTTCCTGAAGGGAATGCCAGTGGCAGAAGCAGCATTCCTGAATCCCAGCTGACCCCATGCATTCATTTTTGGGCCAAATAGGAGTTGTCCTGAGGAGCTGGAGAGGAAGATGCTGGTGCTTCTGTCCCTCTGATGGACAGAAGGTGCGGGAACGGTTCCACAGGGAGGTTTCCACTGCACTTTAAGATGCATTTCTTTGCAGAGAAGGGTGATCAAACACTGGAACAGGCTTCCTAGAGAGGTGGTTGAAGCTCCAAGTCTGGTGTTTTGGACAATGCCCTTTATACCAGGCTTTAACTTTTGGTCAGACAGTCGTTCTAGGAGATTGTTGTCGCTCTCGTCCAACTGCAACGACTCCCTAATGTGACTTCGCTTTCCACAACGTAAAAAAACCACACCAAAACAAACCCAGGCTTTGAATATTTGCCACCTGGTGTTCGTCAGGGATGCCTAAATTTCCCTGTGCTTGTAGGAAGTTGGTCCTAAATGCTAATTTGACTTGTTCGAGCACCTAAAAGCTCGTCCTGGGGAGGAACGCCCGACCTACCCAGAAGAGACTTGAATGCTACACTGATGTTTTGCAGAGAAAACAAACTTTCTCCCAAAAATCCAACCCAAAACCAACCACAAGACCCCTCAGGAATGCTCTGCACCTGCCAGATGTGAAAAGAGTGACCTGGGTTTGAGAGAAACTGGAATGAAGTTTCTCCTCAGCTCCCACAACCAAGTTTCTCCTCAGCTCCTGCTGCTCTTCTGCAGGTTTTTGTCCACCGTGAAGGGTTTGACTGAATATTAACCTCTCAAAGGGAGAAGGGGGGGAGGTTTTGCCGCAGCTAATTAAGCCTCAGCCCCTCAGAAACGCTGGTGAATTCTCCAAATCGCTGTTAAACACAAGAAGGTTCGTGTCTCCGCGGGAGCTTCCCCTGCTTGTTGCTGCGTGAGGAAGGAGCCTCCTGTGACGCGAGGTGGAGGCTGGGAGTGATAAGAACGGATTGAGTGTGTTTTTTAGGGGTGCATTTGTGTTTTTTAGGTGTTTTTTTAAGCCAGAAAACGGCGTTTCCGGGGGTGTGTGACAGGCCCCGGGAGGCCTCAGCAGGGCCCGGCAGGGGGCGCCATTTTGAGGGCGCGGCGGGAGGCGGGTCCGGGGACCCTGAGGAGGAGGAGGAGGAGGAGGAGGAAGGAAGAGGCTCCGAACAGCAACAGCAACCGAGATGGTGAGTGTGAGGGGAGATGGGCTGGAGAAAAGGGGCTGGAGAGGTTCGGGGGTGGTGCCCAGACGAGGCCCTTGCGCTGTGCGGGCCCTTCTGGTCAGCGAGGCCTCGTCCTGTGAGGGGCCCCAACGAGGGCGGTTTGGGGAGGGTCTTGGTCGCTTTTTAGGGGGGTCTGGGGAACCGGGGAGGTCGGTCGGAAGGGGCTGGGCCCCCTTTCCCCTTCCCCCGACCGGCTGCCGGGCTCGGAGGCCCCATGTCCCTAAATCCCTAAAGCTCAGGGCTTCCCTCGCTTCTCCCCTTGCTTCTCCCCCAGGTTGTCTGGTCTTCAGGGCAGGGAAGGGTGAGAAATGGTTGGTTTTCGTTTTTTTTTCTTTTTTTTTCTGCTGGGTGGGGTTAGAAGTTGGCGTTTTTTTCTGCTGGCTGTGGGGAAGGTGCCTGAGCAGATTCTGCTCCCAAGTTCTCTTTTCACAGACACCCTGTTCACTTATACTTTTATTGCTGTTTGTTGTTTTTTTTTCCTGCTAGAAGAATTAGAGAACTAAACTCTTTCAGTTACAAAGTGTCAGTGCCCAGACACTCAAGGAGCTGCTTCCTCTTCCCACTCTGCTGTGGAGCTGGTGCCTCCCCAGTGTTGTCACCTCGCCTTGTAGTTGGGGACAAAAAGCAGGGCCCGTGGCATGTCAGTGCCTTGTACAGCACTGAGAGCTTGCCCAGCTTGTGTTATGCTTCCTTTGGACTGCCAAGAGTCAGGTCCTTTGGAACCGAGTCAATAGTGCACACCTTATGTGGTCTAGACTGGCCTGGGGTTGCTGGGAACCTGTTCTTGTCTCTCCCTCTGCGTGGTCAGGCTGTTCTTGTCTCTCCCTCTGCCAAGGTTTGTGGAGAAAACAGCTACTCCCTGTGTCTAGAAGACTTATGCAGGTTTGCTGTTGTATTCGTCAGACTAGACAACAGCTTTTTTTCCTGACTCCTGGAAAGCTAATGAAGTTGGCTGTGTACTCAGGGGGCTGAAGCTTTCTCTGGAGTAATGCTGATACGTGGCCTTTTTGTCTAACTTGTGGTTAGTCTGCAATCCTTCCCAGACCCTTAGCAAAGGGGTACTGGGAGTTAGTTTCCTTCCCTGGATGAAGAAGTCTTGCTTCTATAAGCTGCATGCTTCCAACCTAGTAATCTCTTGGAGTTTCCCCACCTTCTTGCTGCCCTTACAAGTTAACTGCTAATCTGAGCAGGAAAGGATCTGCTGAGACAGTGCCTTGCTCCTTGCCTTTGGTTTCCCCACTGTTTGGTGGTGTGGAGATAAGCCTAATCACAGCATTCATTGGGTGTCTGTGGTATGACTGGTGATCAAAACCTTGTCATGACTGTCTGGGAAAAGGGGATTTAGTGAAGCCTGTTTCTGTGAGTGAGGATTTTGAGGTGCTGCTCATCTCTTCTGCCAAAGCCCTGGGTTCTGGAAGTCAAAAGGTGTAGTTTCAACCTGATTTCTTCTTCCACCAGCTGTCTCCCACTGCGCAGTGAGGGTTGTTTCAGAAGGTCTGATCTTGTTTTTGGAAACAGTTGTTTTTGACCTAGAACTGTTCTTCTGTGTCCCAGGTAGTCAAAGACATTCCCTTCTTAGTGTTGGCAAGCCTTCTGGAGTATCTGGTACTGAATTATCTTTGTCTGCTGCTGAGTGGCTGTGGCCTGTGCTGGTCAGTGTAGCAAAAAGGGCTTTGAAATATATTTAAGAACTGTCCTTCATGCACGATCTGGACCCTGTCAATTGATGTTGTAGCAGCAAACCTCTTGGTCTCTTTGCAGTGGGCTGTGGTGACTGTGATACAATTTTCCTTATTGTTTGGGTATTTTTTTTAGGAAAGAGTTGCGTTCCCTAGAAGTTTGCAGCTGGAAGTTGCCTGGAAGCCCTTGTGTTCTGACCATTCCCAGTTCCTTTGCCCCTCCTAGCTCATTGAAGTCCATCCCAGGACATGTAACTAGGGGGGCCAAAGGGTTTGGAGGACCAAAGTCTCTGAGGATCCTGAGCTGTGGTCAAAGTTGCTCAAGAGCAAGGCTTGTGATGTATAATAGCAGCATTCAGTTTGTGCTGATACTGGGGGTTTTGTCAGGAGGCTTGCATAACCCTGCTGGGAAGCTGTGCCAGGTCTTGGTGCTGCCTTTGTTGGTGGATGCCCTTTTCCCAGAACAATTCCCATGCCATTGTCTGCTTTCAGACAGCTCCCGCTGAGACTTTTATCTCTTAATGCTGTGCATACCTCTGCATGGCACTGAGCAGACCAAGTGTTTCAAATAAATACCCATTTTGTGCTCCAGGAGGCATGCTGAAAGGACTCTGATCCACATCTCAGAAGATGCTGAGTGGAGGAATCAACAAATGTGTCCACATGAGTCCCAGCACAAAGGGAACTGAGGGCTTCTTATTTTAATTATTGCGGATGCCAGCAGAGGACTGGCAGAGTTTCCTTGCAGAAACTCACCTTCTTAGAGCCAGTGACCCACAGGGAAATCTGTAATGGGTTCACACAGGGCATCTATTGAGTGAATCCTGCCTCCTCTGAGATCTGGGAGCTCTGCTACCTGAAGCATGCCTAGATGCTTGCAGCAATTTGGCTTCTAGAAATTGGTTTGTTGCAGTGAGCAAAAAGAACAACATCTGGTGTGTGTTTTGGTTTAGATTAAATTTGAAATGGCACTTGATTTTGAAAGTCCCTTGGGCTCTGGTAAAACTACACATTTTTTGAGCCTTGAATTGGCCCTTTTTCCATCTTGTTTTGATAGTCATATGTTGGTTTTCTCCAGTGGATGCTGCTGGTCTTACACTGAGTTGCTGCTGTGTTTGTTTTGGTGCTGAAGCTATAATTAGCCATCGTTTAGCCACTCCCCTTAAACTTTGTGAGCTGGTGGGGTAACACGTGTATCTTTACTTTGCATACACTATGTGGCAAAAACCCAACCACCTCATTGCTATCCCTCTGGAAAAAAAATAAATAAAATGGCTTTCAGGATAGTAGTGGTGGAAAGAAATGCCACACAGAAGCAGCTGGTGGTGCCAGGGAGCTGTGGTAAGATGGGCATGACCTGCTTGTGTTTTCATGTAGCTCAGTCCATACATCTAGACGTTCACTATCTTTTGATTCTGACTTTCTGAGACATCCTGTGTCTGGTATTGTTCTGTGTCCTCATGTCCTTTTTGGGGAGGCAGCACACAGTCCAAACCTGGAGCTCTAATTAGGAGTTGGCTAACAAATATTCTCTGCCTGGTGCTTCCATAAAGATAATTGTCATGCTGGGGGTGGCAGGGAGGGATGAAGGAGCAGATTCATTGCTGGGGTGCAAATCAAAACCACTGTGGCCCTCCCTCCTTTTAGGAGCAGGATAAATAAGTGAAGCTGCTGTGTCGTTGCTGGGTTTCTGCAGTTTATTTTCAGTCGGGAAGACTCCTAGGAAAAAAAATTGCTGCATAGGGAGCATGGGCCTTAATTACAGTGGCAACACCTGAATTCTGTGTGTTGCCCTAATCAGAGCTGACCCAGCTGGGGCAGTGGCTATGAGCCATCTCCTCTGCCTTGGTTTACTACATGCCAAGTCCTGAGACGTGCAGCCTGGTCCATCAGCTTTATTGGAATGAGGAAAGACAAATGGCAAACACATACCTTAAGGTTTGGGCACGAGGAGGTGGGCAGAGGGTTTTGGATTCAGGTGGAAGCTGAGGATGTGGTTTGATCTTAGCAGTTCCTACTTGCACAGTGAACCTGAGACTCATGCTATTGCTTAAAATAAATTTGCCTTTAAAAGCTGCTTCTATTCTGTGGCCCACTTGAAATGCTCTCTTGGGAGAAGGAAGATTCTGCTGATAAAACCCTTTTTTTTTACCCACAGGTAAAATTTACAGTGTCAGAAACATGAGGCATTTGTAACCAAAGTATGAAGTGCTCTAGTTTATTGCCTTTCTGTTTCTTTCTCTCTTTTTTTTTTTTTTTTTTTTTTTTTTTTTTTTGGTTTTTTTAGGGTTCTAAAATCAACACGTGG
>NW_009953385.1:148290-149405 GCF_000747805.2 Chaetura pelagica
TTTTTTTTTCTTTTTTTTTCTTTTTTTTTTTTTTTTTTTTTTTTTTTTTTTTTTTAAGGCTTGTTAGAGTCCTAAAACTCACAGCTGAGGAAATGCTGTTCTGGCAAAACTGTAAAATCTGCTCCTGTTTGCTCTGGCATTTTTCCTCCCCCTCTTTTCTATCATCTGGGACAGAAGAGCATTACTGCAGTTAATTTGTTCTCTTTTGTAGTGGCATAAGTGCTATTCCCTGGAACCAGCTCAGCCAGCTAATGGCTTTCAGAAATAAAGTACCAAGGATGTATTCCTAATCTGTGTAGCTAAAAATTCAATATGTAAACTGCTTGGGTTGCTGAGTGCATTAATACTGCTACGAATGAGCACTGCAAGTCCTAATGATAGCAATTAGTATTTTATCTGATACCTGGGTCTGTCTTAATGCTCTGAGAATTAGAAACAAATCCTGCAGTGGAGATTTTTCCCCCCGTGCTTTTTAGCATGCTCATAAATTGGGCTTTTAGACTGCTTCTAAAGTAATCCTGTGTCTTCTGAAGCTTGGAGGGGGGGGAAGGTTCTCTTCAGGAAATAAAACCAGTTTATCTACTCTCCTATTATGGGAAGGGAAACTCTCTTTTTTAAATGTCTTCACATAAGCAGTTTATTGTCTTGCATGAAATTCTGTCCTGTAGATAGGCTTAAAATCAGGCCAGCTTGTTGTCTTCATCCCAGCTGGGAGAGCAATAATAGCAGGGGTGAATGGATGCTGTAATCCTGCAGAGCTGGAAGTGCATCCCTTCTCACTGCACGTGACTAAAGTTTCTTTGAACTGAGGTTGATTAGAAAAAAGCAACCACAAAACGACCCTGTTTTTTCCTGTGTTCTGAGCAGCTACCTCAGGGCTGCAGGGGCTTGGCTGAATTGCAGGCAATGCATTTATTACCCCTGCCTCCTCCCTGGAAAATAAGAAAGTGGTGTAGGGCAGCAGCAGTGAGGCTGCAGTCACACCTTGTGGGGTGTAAGAAAAACACTGTGTTTGAATGAGACCTTCTGGATGCCCTCTGGTTTCTCTGGGATGAACTTTAGCAATTTGGAAAGCAGAGAGGTCTGTCATCTTGCTGCAGACTTTGAGGGAAAGA
>NW_009953385.1:149706-161142 GCF_000747805.2 Chaetura pelagica
GAAAGAGGTGCTTTAAAAAAACACTTGAGTGCTTAGTTAGCCAGGCAGCTGAGAAGTTGTATTTCACTGCTAACTCATCGTCCATGCCAGTTTTCACTGTTTTTTCTTCATCTTTCTTTTTAGTATACACCTACATGGATCAGGCTCATCCTTCAAACTCTTCAGTATGAAAGGCCTGAAAGAAGGAGGAAGTGAGAAATACAGAGAAAACTTTATCCTGTCACACAGTTATTTGTGGAGTGATCTCAGACTGGTTTTTAAAGCAAGAAAGGGAAAGGGTTTCTTGAATGGCTTAGAATTAACATCGTGAAAATACCTTTATTTGTCCAACACATGGACATACCATTGAATTACCGCGAGTTAGTGCTGGGGTGTGCATGCTTCTTAAGTTAAATATTTTGTCTGGCATCTCAGCAATGGAAAAGGAAGGCACTTTGCCCTGTGTATACGTTAGGTGAAGAGCAGAAACGTGGATGTTACTCATCCCTGATGTCTTTGTTTTAGACTCCCAAGCCTTTTTTGCTGGTAATCTGGCTGAGGAAAGAGCTTCATGCTGGGGTCATCAGGGTGTCACACACTTGCAGACACCCTGTCAGCATTTTGCTTGTGGTCTCCTGAAGTTCAGACTTGCCCAGTCTGAGTTTACAGACCCCAGAGCACACTGGCTCTGGGAAAAGAGAGGGTAGGAGGGCTTTTCCCATGGTTTACTCATCATAGAATGTCTTAGGTGGGAAGGGCTCTGTAAAGGTCATCTAGTCCAACCCCCCTACAGGGGGGTTGTAGCAGGGCCACCTCACACTGGAACAG
Organism: Chaetura pelagica; assembly: GCF_000747805.2. Lineage (NCBI taxonomy): Eukaryota > Metazoa > Chordata > Aves > Apodiformes > Apodidae > Chaetura > Chaetura pelagica. The sequence goes on from NW_009953385.1 coordinate 150,514, forward strand.
ATTGCTCAGAGCCCCATCAAGCCTGACCTTGGTTGGCTCCAGGGATGGAGCCTCAACCACCTCCCTAGGCAACCTGTTTCACTGATCTACCCCCCTCATATTAAGGAACTTTTTCCAGATGTCCAACCTAAATCTGCCCTTCTCTAGCTTGAAACTGTTACCCTTTGTCCTGTTGTTACATGCTCTTGTGACCAGGTCTTCTCCAGGCTTCTTATAGGCCCCTTTCAGGTAGTGGAAGGTCCCTGTAAGGTCCTCTGGAGCCTTCTCTTCTCCAGGCTGAGCAACCCCAACTCCCTCAGCCTGTAATCATAAGAGAGCTGCTCAAGCTCTCAGATTATTTTTGTTTGACACATTCCAACAGGTCCACATCCTTCTTATGCTGGGGGCTCCAGAGCTGAACACAGCACTCCAGCTGAGGTCTCAGCAGGGCAGAATCACCTCTCTCAACCAGCTGGCCACACTTCTTTTGATGCAGCCCAGGATGTGCTTGACCTCCTGGGCTGCAACTGCATGTTGGTGGCTCCTGTCCAGCTTTTGATCCACTAGTACCCCCAGGTCTTTTTCCACAGGGCTGTTCTCTAGCAGGTCTTCCCCCAGCCTGTGTTCATAGCTCTGGTTGCCCCTGCCCAGGTGCAGGACCCTGCACTTGGCCTTGTTGAACCTCCTGAGGTTGCCCTGGGCCCACTCCTCCAGCTTTTCCAGGTCCCTCTGGGTGGCATGCAGTCCCTCTGGCACATCAACTGCACCACCCAGCTTGGTGTCATCAGCAAACTTGCTGAGGGTGCTCTGGGTGCCACTGTCAATATAATTAATGGAGATATTAAACAACACTGGTCTCAGTACAGACCCCTGAGGGACATAATTTGCCACTGATATTCGTTGTGTCTGGAAAAACTGAGTTATTTTTCTCCTCCTATCCCAGCAGGCAGCCTGTATGCTGCAGGACACGGTGGTTTCACTGGGGAGTGTGTGATTTGATGACATGTGCAGTTGGCTAGGGTCTTCTGTCCAGAGCTTTTTTCCCCCAATCTCTTGCCAGATTAGTTAATTTGAACTTGGCCATTAAGTGATTCCTGTCCAGAAGGTGATGTTCCATTTTGATTTTGGGCTTATAGCTTACAGTATCCTCCATCTTCAGGGAAAAAAAAAAAACACAACCCACTTTATATTTGAAGCTGCAGCATTTTCTTGCCATCAGTTGAGAGCAGCTGTGCAGACACCAGCACATCAGTGGCTCCATTTCCATCCTTTTAAGTGCAGTTCCAAATCTGGATGATATCCCAGAATGACCTCCTAGGGCAATGAACCAAAGTCCCCTTTGTTGGTTAAATACTCCTTTACATGGAATTTTCAGAGAAAGATTGTGCAAACTTGATGAAACTTAAGTACCACCTCTGGTTAGTTTGAAAAGGTAGCTCTTACCTTAATTCCAGGGTTAAATCAGCTTTGTGGTGACTGGATTGGAGGACTAGGCATTAGCTGGGACATTGCCTAATTGCAGTGGTTTATGTGGTTGCCTTGTTTTCAAGGCTGAAGTGGCTGATGTCTTTTTAAATTGCCCTTTGCCAAGAAGATGGGTGCTAATTTGACTTCTCAGAGCTGAGTGCTGCTCCTTATGAGGAGACCTGGTTTTGCCCAGTGCAGTCTGTGTCCTTCAGCCTGTACTGGGACCTGGGTGATATTATTCCTCTGCCACAGGTTGACATTTTGCTGGCATTTTTTAGCTTTGTGTTTGGATTACTTAAATATTTTTTAACTCTCCTGCACTAGATTAATTTTACTGATTTTCTAAAGTAGTAAATATTCATTGATGCCTTTGTTTTGTAAGGAATCTTAACCTTTTTCTCATTGATTATGTGGAAGAACTTGGCCTTTTTTTTTCTCTCAGCCTGTTTGTAGCCTCTCCAGTTGCACTGAAATGACACATCACCCCTAAGTGTGACCAAAAAAAATTACATGCCGCTCACCCAGAAGTGAGATTTGTAAAGGATGCTGAGAAGAAGTTTTAGCAACTTTTAATTTAGTGGTTTATTTCCATCCATCTTTGCAAGCCACTCTAAACCCACCAACAGTACAACAGCACAGGTATCAAGGCTCTGTTACTTCCACGGTTTATTCATGTTTTGAAAGGCCCCCCATGTGCTTTGTCTTGTTGGAAGGGTGAAGCTTTGAAGTGCTGAAGATCCTCCCAGAAAATTCTCCAGCAAAACTGGGGAAAACTAAGCCTGGTGGTAGGTGAGAAAGGGAGAAGGGCTGGGAAGTGTGCCCTCAGAATAGCTGAAGGAGGTTTAAAAAAGGTGAAGTAAAAGGCACAAGCTTTGTCTGTAACGTGCAGCAACCCACCCACATGCTTCTTTTTGTTCATAGCTCCACACAGGATGTGGTTACCTGTGTTCTCCTTATCTCTAGAAACCTTTTTTCAGAGAATTGTACTCTTGTTTTGGGAGCAAATGGCCTTTTTCTCATGTACAGCCATTTTACCCCACCCTGCTCTTCTGAGACTCGTGAAGACACTGTGCTTTGAAGATACTGATGAGGTCCCTGGGCTCTGTCCTGACACTAATAAGTAGTTGGACATTGTGATTGTGTCACATTTTTCTGTTTTTTGGTGGTGTGGGGTTTTTTTGGCAGCAGCAATGTTTGTCTCTTTTGTCCTCCCTTTGTGTGGAGAGCACTAATTAGATCTTAAACTTAAGGAGTTGCTGAATACTTAGATCTTCTTAAAAAATCCAGCCCTGGGTATTTCATATACCTCTTTTGGTGGTACCTGGTGAATGGTGGCTTCTCTGATGGATGTATTGTGGTTCAGCCTTCACTCCCTGCCTAATAAGTCCTTGGGAAAAATCTTGAAGTTAACACAATTGCTTCTCTGGGGCAATGCTGAGTTTTGGTGATGAGTCTTGGGACTGTGAGGCTTGTACATCTTGCTCATCTGCCCTTGGCTCTTCTCTCTGAATATTTGAAATCTCTCCAAGGTGCTTATTTATTGGTAGCTCTTGACTAGGAATAAATGACAATTATCTCCTAGGGAAAGCATGAGGTCTGTGTACTGTGAAACACCTTTTTCATAGACAATAGACACAGATTTTTGATGCCTTATTTGCATGCATTTGAAGTTCTCTCAATTCTCTTTTGTGCAGGATGCCATCCTTCCCTACAAGGACATCCTCCAGATGTACTGGGAGACAGCAACAGGCTTTGTGAATGCCCAGTGCCAGGGACTGGAACCCTGGCAACTGATTGGGCTGACATTTTCTTCTACACTTCTAAGTGTGTGGCTGCACGGCTTCCTCTTCCAGTCTGAGAGTAAGTGTTTGAAATGGGGGGTTTTCTTATCTTTGGGGGGAAGGGAGAGGGGAAGGAGTTTTTCCTAAGTAGTGGAAGGAAGGAAGACAGCACAAAGCCAAACACTCATTAAAACAGGCTGCCTGCTGTCAGGTAGTATTAACAAAACCCTCTTCCAAATTCAGGTCAAGGTCTGTCTGATCAATGAAACACCTCCATTCCTTCAGAGGGTGTGTAGGTCAGCCTGGAATGTACCTGCATCTGCTTCCCTTCCTCTCAGCTCCTTTTTTGCTTTTGGCTAAACCATTAACTTGTCCCAGTGCTCTCCTCTTGCTCAAAACCTGGGGAAGTTTATCTTTGGGATGGATCCCTGTGAACTTAGTCACTGGTGACCAGTGTCAGGGTAACTCTTGATTGTTTCCCTTCCTGTTGGGGGAAGAGAAGAGGTTTTGATTGGGTGCTGGAGGCGTGTTTCATCCTCAGGATGTTGAAGGTAATTGCTTGTGGTAATGTTGTGTGGGTTTTATTTCCTGTTTTGAGCAGTTTCTGATATTGACAGCTCTTCAGTGAGACCTTTTTTTGATGAACCTGCAGTTTTCTCTGGCTATGTGATGGTCAGAGAACACTACCTTGCCATCAGAGGAGAACACTGTGCTTTGCAGTTCCCACAGGCCTTAGGGTTACACTCCAGTGGCAGTTTGTTACAAAAAGCTGAATTTTCAATTTGACCATTACTTCTGTGCCTCTTTTCCCAAGTCAACCTTTTTTTCTTCTGAAAAGATGAGAATAGCTGAAGAGTGGGAACATGTATGGAAGGGATCAAGTGATCTGAAACTGCTCAGTACAGGGCTATGTTAGCTTCTTGGCTAGTATTTGTATTGTTGCACAGTATTTTTTTTTTTAAAGTATTTACTAGCTGTTAGAAGATCTGATTAGATTGCCTGAATTTTTTTCAGGAGTTTGCTTTCTTCTCTCATTCTGGAAGTTATTGATGAAAACAGTGTACACACTGAAATGTGCAGCAGAAATGTTATTGTCAAGAGCGCTAATGAGTGTTTGCTACAGCAAGTGCCAGATAACTATTACTGTCCTTCTGTAGCTTTTCAGAGTAAATATGAAGTGGTGGGGAAAATGTGGATAAAATTGCCAAGTCCTAAAATGGTTGATTTTTCAAATTGGTTTAGTTAGTTCTTGGTGGAAGTGCTGGTGCTCCATCAGAATGCCTATAGGATTCCAAAGGCATTTTTGGTGGCCATAAAGCATCTGTGTCATCCTGCTTTCATTGCTGCCTTGAGAGCTACCCCAGGAGTTTTCCAGTGTTTGTCATCAGTGGCTTCCCTCATGTCAGTGTTTGGGTTGGGGTGGAATTTCTGCTCTTCCCTCTGCCCATCCCCTTCCTGAGTATCCTCACGTGTTTCCTGTGTGAGATGGCCAGATACCAGGTGAACTCTGGTCATGTTGGGGTTGAACTGCTGTTACCTCCTTTGGTCTGGGAGCCTGTTTCACCTTAGAGTAGTATTCCAGTGTGAAGATGGAAAAGAATTACTTCAAAGAGTATTTTCCCTTTTTCTGCTGGAGGCTTGGCCTTCAGCAAATCCTAGAGTCCTTATCTTCTTTGAAAAATAGCCTATGTGGGTGCAAAGCCCCACATAAGTAAGAAAAGGAGTTGGATTATTGATTCCCGTAGGTGGTTCCTGTTCTGCTAGCCAGATGTTTCTGTAGCCTGGACCATTTCTGAACCTTGCTCTTGGATACACTCATCTGTCTCACCATGTCCCCTTGGCCACTCTGTTCCTTTAGTACTGAGCCTGTACCATGGGCTGTGTCAGAACTGTGCTCTGAGTCCCTTCCTTTGTTTCTTGAGTCATATTTAGGTTAAATTTCTGCCTTTTGTATTTCAGGTTTAGCATCCCGAAGTAAAAAACACTTCTTTAAGCTCCTGAGAAAAATGCCATTTATTGGGGCTCTGGTAAGTATTTGAACAACTTGATTTAATATTATCTCAGACCCTGGTTTCAGCCTTCACAGGGCTCTCTCTGGGACCTTACAGTTCTGTGCATCTTTGCACACAGTGATCCCAGGAGCTAGGTCTGGAAGCTTTACTGCTGCCTGGTTTAATGAAAATTGCAATTTCTACCTTATCTTTATGTCACTCATAAAAAGTAGGTGCCATCTTTTTTTTTTTTTTTTTTTTTTTTTTAACCAAGAATCAGCAAGTGCAGTTGGAGAATATTCCAGGAATGTTTCCTCACTGTCAAATTTTAAGACTTTTTTTTATGGAAGAAGGAGATAGGATTAAGCTTGAGTTGTTCTTCTGAAACAATGTCTTGTTATTGAGCCAGTGTGATATAACCAGGTGTTCATTGTGCAACACAGATAATACTTTTAATCAGATGACTGGCCATGATTAGCTTAGAGCTCAGATACCTGTTAGCATTGTAGAGCACAGTGATATCAGAACTTTGTGTAATCATTAAAATGGAACAAGTTTCAGTGGTTTGGAGACTTGGTTTCTTTTCTGCATCAAAGCTTGAAGCTACAGATGTCAGCATGTTTTAGCATGGTAATAACTTCATGATGTAGAATTGCCCAGCTTGGTTTATTTTACCTAGTGGTAAAATAATAAAAATAACTGTGTTTTACCAAGGTGGTATCACATGTGATGATTGCCCTTCTTTCTCCTTGATGTGTTGGCAGATTTACACACTGATTTGGGGCAATTCTATCAAGTGAAAACAGCAAAGAGGAACTTGTTTCCTTTTACTGTGGACATGGAAGCAGTTCTCAAGTTTCTCCCCAGCCCTCTTGAGGGGACTAGCATCCCCCTTTATGTTAAGTGCCCCAACTCTCAACCTTCTGACTTGAGTAGATCAGTTAAAGACTTGTTCTCTTCTGCTTGTATTTGTTGTCTGCCTGTTGGAAGAGGACACCTACCAGGCCCCTTGTATACAACCCCTGTTTTGTCCAGACTTACCTTCTTGGAGCTAGAGCTGCTAAGTTCTCCTGTGCCAGAGGACTCCTGGTGTGTCCCGTGTACTGTTCCTCCACCTTGGTAGGCTGATACCTGATAACTTATCAGTTGCTTACAAGAGGCCTTGGCTTTGAGGCATTCCAATGTCCAAAAGTCTGGAAAGCTGATTATATCCCAACACCTGTGTTGCCTGGAAGAAGACTCTCTACTTTGGACTGTGCTGCAAGAAGCCTGAACCTCCTGAGTGTCAGATGTGGGTGGGAGGAAAGAAATCTCCTAACTCTGCCTGTAGGGGAGACTTCTTAATTGTTTCTATTTTCATGAGTTTCTAAACAGTCTGGATGATAGCAGAGGGGAGAAAGTACAAAATAGAATACATCTGAAGACTAAAAATGGTGACTTCAAAAGGTTTGGTGGAGAAAAATGCAGCATTTTTGCCTGGAGCTTGGTTTTCTCAAGCCTTGAGGAAGGGGCTGGAAGCTCCCATGGCTTGTCAGTACCCAGTGAAGAACATACTCTGTTACATGGAAGGCAGCCAAGCAGCAGTCCAGGTGCCACTCTCTGATCATCCCTAACATTCCCATAGGAAATTCCCTGTGTGGTTTAGAGACCAGTTCGATGTTCCAGGCAGCTTGTTTTGGGAAGGAGAGGTTGGTAGGAAGGAGGAGTTGAACTGTGTGACTGTCAACTCTGCTCAGTTCCTATATCTGCTGGCTAGCAAGGATGTAGCTAGTGACTTCAGTCTTGTGTGCACTCAACAGTTGTAAGTAATACACCATTGCTGATAGCATTTTTCCTTTCTTTTTAGATTCAAAAGAAGATCGATGAAACCATGAATGATGTCACTTCCAGTTTATCCTTCCTGAAAGATGAAAAGGATTATATCAAAGCGATGCCGGAACAAGGCATGAGCCAGCCTGAAGTGCTGGAGAAGATGAAAGAGTACAGCTCTAAAGGTATGAATTTGAGTCTGTGCTGCAGCAGAGGTGGGTCTGTTTCACAGATCTTACATTAGTCTTCCACTCTTCAATGAGATCTAATGACTCCTGCTTATGTCAGATATTTCTTCCCAGTTGTTCTTTGCTTGCATATTTTTGTCTCTTCCTTCTGGAAGTGACTAAGGTCAGTTTTCGTTACTTCTAATGCTGGGTATCTACATTCCATTCCCAAGAGTTGCAGATCGTTGATGGCAGAGCTGAAGGGAAGAGAAATATTTGAGTGTATTCAAATTATAAATGATGGAAATTAATTGGATGCATTTTTGATTACATTTCTGAGCAGTCGTCCTGATGTTCAGCCTTTACCAGGAATGTGTTTTCTATGAAAACCCAGGGAATACTCATCATAAAAACCCCCAACTTCCAAGCAGGATATTTAGGGAGTTTCCAAGACTGACTCTCTTAATCAAAGCCATAGTGATTTGCATCTTGAAAATGTCATTTAAGGAAGGAAGTCATGATGGCCTTCTCCTGTCTTGAGTCTGTATAAGCAGTGTCTGAAACTCAGTTGCCTCAATGATGTAAATATCTCCACCCTGATTCCTGGACCTATTACTTGTAATGAGCAAGCTTAGGTGACTTGCTGTCCAGAGGAGAAGATGTGACTGTCCTGCTCCTATCCCAAATTTGAGAAATGCCTTGAATTTTCTGCTAGAACAGTGCAGCTACTCCAAATTCAGCAATGCAAGTTTTGTAGTTGAGTATCCTGCAAACAGCTTCCTTCTTTTCTACTTATGTACTTCCTCTTTGACACTGGCTTGGAAATGAGGGTTGGACTGTGATGATGTTCACCATATATATGCTTGTGAAGCTGATGCCCTCAAGTTTTATGAAGGAGGCAAGCAGGGCAAGGAGCACATAACCAAGCAAGTGGAAATACACTGCTGCGGTTTTGGAGGGAAACATTCCTTAGTGTTAACTACCATTATCATAGAATCCCAGAATGGTTTGGGTTGGAAGAGGCCTTAAAAATCACCTAGTTCCAACCCCTCAGCATGGGCAGGGACACCTCCCACCACACCAAGTTGCTCCAAGCCCCATCCAACCTGCCCTTCAACACTCCCAGGCACCCATAACTCCCCTGGAACCCTCACAGCAAAGAATTTCTTCCTAATGTCTTAACTTAAATCCCCCTCTCTTCCAATTTTAATCCACTAGCCCTTGTTCTCTTGTTACAAGCCCTGGTTAAAAGTCCCTCACTTGTAGCCTTTCCTGTAGCCCCTTCAGACACTGGATGGCCTGTATGAGGTCTCCATCACATTGGGCAGTTGATGGAAATTTGTTAAACCTTCAAAATTGGGTTGTTGTAGGTGAAATGTAGTTGAGGTACCTGGCATGTTAGGTTTGAGCACTACAGACTTGGCCTTTACCTCTTCTCACCTTACAGCGGTCACGGGCGCTCTTTGAAAGTGCCTTTAACTTTAGCCACTTCCAAGTCCAGTGGGTTGGACAGCAGTTTGGGGAGACTGGGTGGGGATTAAGTAGATCACACATTAATGTAACTGCTTGCTGCAGCTCAGTGTTGTTGATGTGCTGACTCCTTAGTCATCATTTACTTGCAAAGTTCACAGGATACACGATGCCAGAGGCTTTGTGTTGCACCCAGCTATCTCTGCGGCACAAAACCCGTGCTTGGTCCTCATCAGTGAAACCTCAAAAGCTGAAGCCTGATCAGCAGAACTGGTGGGAGGGCTTCTCTGTGTCCTTCATGGCTGGGTTTGCAAGCAGTGTGCTCTTCTTTCTCTTCCAGGAGATGTGCGTTGGCAGGATGGGAAAGTCTCTGGGACTGTGTACAGTGGTGAAGAGAAACTCACCCACCTGCTAGTGAAGGTACAATGCAAACAGTCTAACTTTGCATCTTTGCAGAGATCCTTAGCATCCTCAGGGTGACCAGAAACCCCTCAGCACTGTTCCAGCATCTTTCAAAATACAACAGGGAAGATCTGAAGCTGCCCAACTAATGAAAACAGAGCCGAGGGGGAATGATTAGCAAAAAGCATTTAGCAAGTGTAAATCTGGCCAAGTGGCTGTTCCTGGGAAAAGAGAGATAACTAGGATCTGGTCAGGTAAGATGTTGTTTTAAGTAAGCCATAGACTGGAAACTGCTGCTGACTTTCTAATTCAGAGAATGGCAGAGGCATAAAATTGCCACAGATCAGCTTCAGCAAGCCCCCCTGACAGCTGTGCCTTTGGTTGGAGTGAAAGCATCCTTGCCTATCCTGTTGCTGGGAGGCTGTGGCACTTTGGACTTCAACAGCTTCGCTGAGAAAAACCAAATTGAAGCAAAAAAGAAGTTTGTGAAATGTTTTTTGGCAGCCCAAATCTTAGAACAATGGAGCATTGGCATGTTTCAGTGGTGTCTTTGTTAGGTCTGTTTACCTACTCAGGAACCTTTCCCTTTGAGAAGGCTGGAAAATAATCTAAACAGCCCCAAGGTCTGTTTTCAGATATATCTACTTCAAGAGGGTTAGGTTGTTGGTTTTTTTTGCTAAAAAGGGAAGTCTTGCCTTGCTCCTGGGAAAAGCTTTTATAACAGCTGTAACAGCCCCTGTTTAGTGGTTGCTGTTGCTGTTTTCCTTCTGCTCCTTGATACCTTCTTTGCCACTTCTGGGGGAACGTAAAGCTCAGAGCAGCCTTTCTAAGAGGGGCCTTAGCTTGGATTGATATTTGTGGAAACATTCCCTCTGTTTGTGCTGATTATTCCTTGTTTTTTCTGCTGTAATTCCTTTTCATGTCCCTGCAGTTCCTTTTTGATCCTGACTGCAGGAGGTGGGAACTGGCCTGTTCCAGCCTTAATCCTGTGAGCCTGCAGTTGCAGAATGAGCATGAAATACTGGCTTGCAAGGCCACTTTTGTGGCCATGTGGGTGGGCTGTTGCGCTTTTCTAGCTGCTTCAGAATTCCCCTTGAATAGTCAACTTGAAAACTAGTTCTGCAAAGTGAGGTTTTTTGGCCTCCTTTCTGTCAAGCAATCATAGGCCACACAATGTGTTCTCTTTTAAAAACAGCTAAACAATTCAACCTGTCTTTACAAAATGAAATATTGCAATGCTACAGAATCACTCCAGAGGCCAGAATGTCCTAGAAAAACTAGTTTTGAGTTTCCCAATCAACCACAGCTTCCCAGCTTGTGATATTTACTTGGAGCAGGAGTGAAATCCAGGGAGATCTGCAGCATCCTCTGTGGCTAAATGCAGATGGTTTGCCTGCACGGTGTGTATGCTGAGTTCCCACATCTGCATTGAGAATTCAGTGCTTTGTTTGCCAGGCTAACTTGCTGCCTTTGTTTTCTGAAGGTGTATGAAGAGTTTGCCTGGAGCAATCCTCTCCATCCAGATATATTCCCTGGTTTGAGGAAGATGGAAGCAGAAGTGGT
>NW_009953385.1:161479-167137 GCF_000747805.2 Chaetura pelagica
GCTCTTCCACGGGGGGCCCAACTCTTGTGGTGCTGTAAGTATAGCCTGTCTTCAAGCCTCCCATGAACATTTTGGATATTTCTGACTTTGATTTGAGGATGAATGCACATTCTGCTCCGCCCTTATGCTGACCTCACTCTGCTGTATGCCATGCCAACACAGCTGTATAGAAGACAGTTGCTAATTGCTCTCCTTGGTGAAGCTTTAATGAGAGGCAGTTGAACTCTGGGAGTTCTTTAGATAAGACCATTTACTTCAGCTTTTTTTCACATTCTGAAGTGATCCAGGCTTTTGATGGCAGTTGGAAAGGTGAGCCATTTTAGTATGGCCTGGCTGGTTGTCAGTGGGAGATGGTGAGCAAAGCAGTGTCACTTGGATTAGCTCCCTTCACTTTTCATCTCTGAACTGGAAATCTGTGAGCCTGCCAGAATGCTGAGGCTGGGGACAAGGCCAGCTGGCTGCCTGGCTGGGCACCAACAAGTGGCTTGAAGTATTGTTGACCAAGCAGGCATAGCATGTATTGTCCTTTTCCAGCTGGAAAGCTGTCTTTCCAGGCTATGTGGCCTTCTAGTGTGCTAGGGTGGAAACTAGTTTTAGAGCCTTAACAGAGTGTCTAGCAAGAGTCAGGTGTGTGTCCTTAAACTGGTGATTTCAAAATTGGTCAAATAGCAAAAGCTGAGCACTTGGGTGGTGAATTGGTACAAGCCATTCTTTTTATCCTCCTTCCTCTTCCTCTTCCTTTTTGGTAAGGATCCTGAATTTTTAGGCTAAATTATCTCCTTGTTTACCTGGTGCGTGGGACAGTGAGGGCTTATCTCCTGTGATACAAACAGGCTACTTAACTTGTGAGGAAGTAGTTCCATTTGTGAGATGAATCCAGATGGGATTTTTCTGAGGCTGAAAGTGAGGGGGTTGCTCTTTGTGTATGTGGTGAGGGAGAAGGGCAGCAGTGGCTGAAGATCAGGCAGTGTTGTCACAAGAGGTTATGAGGTGACCTGGCCTTGGCTGGCTTAACCTGACAGTTGGAGGCTTTGTTGTGTGAAGGTACTGGAGTAGCCTTATAGTAGTGTAGTTGGGACCAAACTCCAGCTGGATTGAGGGTGAAACTTGACTGTGCAGTGTCTAGGAGTTGAAGATATGGTTGCTTTTTGACAGTAGAAGGTTGCATCCTCTGACTTGACTGTATCCCTTGTGTCACCTTCAAGTTCAGAGCAGGAACATGCCCTCTGCTTTTAAAAAGCATTTCACCTCATCTCCTTCATGGCTTGCAGTGCTGCAAGCACTGCTCAGCTTATCCCTGGAGTGGGGAAGAGGCTGAGTTTAAAGCTGGTGAAACTCATCTCTTATCACCAGTTGAGATGTCAACTGATAGAGCAGTCAGCAGTTATCATCTGCATGAAGACCTTTGCTTGCTGAAGCCTGCAAGGCACCTACTCAGGTTCTGTTGCATAAAGCTGGTGTTGTAAAAGTGTCAACCTTGGCCCCGTGTGCTCTCTCACTGAAATGGAAAAGTAGGATTGCCTAAGAGGAGGGGTTCAGAGCTGGTAAAAAGCTGCTCCAAAACAATCAGGCAGTGACCATGGCCAAGGTGAAACCTGCACAGATGCTTTCTGGGGAATCCTGCTTTTCCCTCTGCCCCTTTTTTTCTTCCTTTCTGAGGACTGTGCTGCAAAGCCACAGCTGAAATCCAAGCAGAGCAGAGGGGGAAGTGTCCAACCTGCCCTGGAGTTTTTCCAGCTGGTTGAACAGTCACATTTGCAGGGTGAGAGGGAGGGTTGAAAAGTTGATGGGCTAGAAGTAGAAGATTAATTGCATCCCTGTAATTATCTTGTCCAAACGAGTCTCTCGACTGGACTTGTTGCCTTCCTCCCATGTTGCTCTTCCTGACTCTGAAAAGTGTCCAGAGTTGCTGGTCACTGATGGAACAATGTGGGTGAATGTATGGAGGGCACATGTTCTCTAAGTAGATGGACTCAAAGACGTCTCTTATTTTCTTCTCCCCAAAACACACCTGACAGCTCAGAACTATTTCTGGAGGCTTGGGCAGTTCCAAAGCCATTTCCAAAGAGCATTGTTTCAAACTGAGGGCTCTGCTTTCTGTCTGCTGCAGCTGGTCCCTCCAACTGCTGCAGTTACACACCAGTCACTGGGGGGGCTGTAAAGCAGAGAGAGATGGCTGAGCCAGGGAGGCTGCAGTGCTGTGGGTTATCTTTAAATGGATCTGTTCAGGAGGTGTTGCTGGCTTCTTCTACTGAGAAGGTTTCTGGTTTGCTTGATTTGTCTTTTCAGCATTGAAAACGAAAACAAATGGGATTTGTTTTTTTTTTCATTACTTTCATCACTGCCATTTCTGAGAAGCAATGTGTCTTAGTGCCAGGTCCTTGTCCACTGGGTGTGTTATTAACCTGATTGAAGTAGCTGGGACTGCTTGTCCAATTTTGTTGATGGTCCCTGAAGGCAGATGGAGCCTGTTGGTGTTTCTGAGGAGTGCATCTGAGGCCATGCTATGTGTCAAAAACCCCTAAAAGTTTCTGTGCTTCCCAGTGAAGCAATTTCACTTCCTTTGTGCTCTGATTTCACGTTGCAGAACTTTGCTTTATGGGGCTCATACTCACTGGGAACAGTGACACACTGGTGCTGTTCCCAAGGCTTCCAGCAACCTTGGGGATCCCTCTGTGGTCCTGCCCTTTGTCATGTGGACACCTTTCTAAGCAGGATCTCTGGAGAGCAGTCCCTCGCTTCCTCCTAGAAGGTTTTTGGTGCCCTTTTAGATTTCTGAACGTTAAATCAGACTATCAGCTTGCGTTATTTACCAAAGTTGCCTTTATTTCAGACAAGGGGGCTGTAATTCTCTTTAGTTAAACATGGGCATAAACCCACTAACAATGCCCTTGAGGGGGATGTGTGCAGGCATGCATTTGCCTTAAATTGCACCAAGAGATGTTCCAGGTTTTTGAGCACTTTTAAAAAGTAATCATTTTCAGCAGTGGATGGATGCTTCCAATTTTTCACTAATTACTACTTTTGTTCTTACTTTTAATCGTGTTATGCCAGAGCAAAGAGACAGGAATTGGTGATTTCTTCTTTTTTGGCTCCCAGGAGATTGTGATCAAATTCTTGTAATGATTTAGAAGGACTAATTAAGCTCAGCACATAGAGGAGGAATGGGGAGAGTTTGTTCTTGTCTGATGTGTGCATATGTTCCTGTTCAAGGTGCTTTGTTTTGCAGTGCTGGCATTGTGGCTTTCCCTTCTAATTTAGGGAGAAATCACCACTTTTATGCAAGCTTCAATGATTTTTTTTTTTTTTTTCCCCAGTAGCTTTTTGAACTTTAAAAAGAAAGGGCAGCTTTGAAGTACAGGGGAAGGAAAAGTGTAGGGGGGGGTGTGCGTGCGTGTTTGTATTTGATGTCAATCTCTATGAATTCTTCTTTGCACTTAACTCTGTAGCTAAGGAGAGGCAAAATCAGCAGATGAGCCTCCTCTAGAAGTTGTTTTGTCTCTTCCTCCCCACATCCTGGGCCTTCCAAACTTGATGTTAGAGCTGGCTGCACATTTGAAAGAGAACTTGAACAATGAAATGGGAGTGATGTGTCTTGGGGGTGGGCTCAAACTCTTGCAGATCTGTCAGATTTTATCTGGGGCCATGAGCAGGTCACCTTGAGAGAGACAACTAGTGGAATTTACAACCGGTAGGTTTACAGAGCTTTTATGTGAGCCTGCCACTATGTTATGACCATGCAGTGGGTTGTGGTGTATTTTTACTCTAGGGCTACCTTAGAAATAAATTGGAGTTTGCTTGCTTATTCATGGGGGTAGCTCAGGTCAGTGAAACTTTTGGTCAGCTTTGTCTCCAGGGTCTGAATAGATGTGTTTCCTAAGGTTGAAAATGCAAGCAAAAAACTTCAGCGACCACGAGCCAAATTGGTTTTTTTATGTCTGATAGTTTGACAGTGACACACCAAAGAAATCCCAGCATAGGGACCATACCTCTTATTGCTCTTTTAATGTAGAGGTTCCAGAGTGCTGGGATTTGGAGGGAGGGTACAACAAAAGGGATATATCCAGTTTAAAAAGGAGGAGGGATGTGTTTTTCCTGTGCTTTCTCCTCTCCCCTCCTGTTTGGATAATAATAAATCACCAGCAGAGAAAGAATTCCGTTTGTTTGCCTTTTCCCACCCGCTTTGCCTTGCTCTTCAAGATAGGGCAGGGTTGCAAAACTCCTTCAAACAATGCCTATTTCCAGCCCCTTTTCCTCGTGGCATCTCTTGAGCCTGTGGACTTTTATTTAGAGAGTGGAAAAAAAAAATCACAGGAGTGTGAGCCATTGGTGGGTGCTGAATCACTGCGTGTTGGCCGGCTGCCCGCCAGCCTCGGGTGGTGGGGAAGGTGGATCTTGTGACAGTGATTCAAGCCCTGGCTGTAGCAGAACGAGTTTGCTGTTGATAGCTATGCTGACAAAAGCTCCTGTTCCCTGGGCAGACTCCCTCTGCAGGTATAAACGGCCTGGACCAAAAGGGTGTTTGCTGTGGTAGCTGTGCCATGCTAAAGGGGATTGTGTAGATTGAGCTGCTCTGGCAAGTCTCCATGGTGGAGACTGTGTAGGTACCAACCTGCTGGCTGTGGGTCAATTTAGGAAGCTGAAATTCAGCTTTTTTGGGTGGATTTTCAGCTGCCTGGATATCCACCAGTCTTGTTGGAGGAGCATTCCAACTTGGAATGGTGTTTCTTAACCTGCATTTGACCAACTACTGGAAGGTGTTGACTCTCACCTTCCTAAAACTGTGTGTGGCTTAGCATTTCCACCCAGGTGCTAAGGCAAATTTGGAATTAAGAAAGCTTTGCCATATGTAAGGGCAAGATTTTGGTGCTGTACCCTTCTTTGAGGAGCAGATTATCCAGATGAGAGTGGAGGGAGGCACTGCTTCCTCCTCAAGGGACAGGCCTGGTGACACTGTCTGCTGTTCAATAACAATCCTCGACTCATGCCTAGCAAAGTTTTCACAATCATTGCAATATTATTAAGCAGTGTTGCAAGCAGTGTCAAAGGTATGCTATAATCCCATCCCTCTTCTCCCACGTGGCAGTAGTAAGGCACAGTCTGTTTTGTTGTTTTTGTTTTTTTTTTTCCCCAAAGGTAATAGCTGACAGCTTCACAGATATTTTCTTAAGAAGATTGAGAACTGAATGACACAGCCCATAGAGTGCTTAGGACACTGTGTTCCTGCAGTGATTTCTTTATCCAGTGTGAGACTCTGTTAGAGTTTATCTGTGACAGCTGTTGCTTCTAAACTACCAAAAAAAGCAGAAATTGTCTGTGGTGTGACAGTGGCTTCCACACTGACTGTGGTGGCAGCTGCTGCTTGCTTGGATCGTGTTAGGAACAAATGTGGCAGGTTGGTTTATGTGCCTGTGAACTTGGTTCCTTATCTCCGGGCTTCAAGTTTAGTCATTGTCACACAGTCACACTTCTTTGCATTTTGGGGGTTTGCAGCAATGTCAGCTGGGAAAAACACAGAGGAAAATGCAGACTAGCAGATATCATAAGGCATGCAAATGTGATTGCATCCTTTTTATGTTTGTGGGTGTTTTGTTTGTTTTTTTCTGGAAGGAGGTTAAAAGGGGAAGTTGCAGGTGGTTCAACAGATCTGGGGGTCAG
>NW_009953385.1:167373-186104 GCF_000747805.2 Chaetura pelagica
TCTGGGGATCAGAATCAGTTCTCCATAAGATTTCTAAATAGCTTTTAATTCCTGTCTTTCATCTGCCCTTCTGTGTGCCTGTCCCAGGCACCCCCATCCTCACCCAGCATAGCAGCCAGTCCTGCAGGCTGCTTGAAAAGCCAGCTTCACATTTTGCTAGGTTATAATTTTACTTTGGAAGCTTTGTGCCTGCATACTTTTCTGTCCCCTGCCTATCAGAGCCCATAAAGTCTGGCTGACAAGAGACAGTCCTCCCACTTGAGGAATTTCTTCCTGTAAGGAGTTTCATCTATTTATTTGCAACAGCTCTTGAGTTCTGGTATGCAACTTGATTGAAAAGCTTGTGCATGTACCTTCGTCTCTTCCACCTCCTGCTGCCAACCCCCTTGTTCTCCTGTGGTCAGGGTGCAGGAGCAGCATGGGTTTGTGGATACTGAGGGATTTACTGGGGAGTGTAATGCAGAAATTCCTCCTGGTCTAAAGTGTCTTGGGTACTTGAGGATTTACAAGTCCTAGCCTGGTGTTGACCTAGACCTAGGCTGGCCTCTGCAGGGAGGAGGTGGGAGGCAGCTCTGTGCTTTGCAGTGCTGCAGGTTCTGGGAAGAGTTTGTGGCTCAGGAGCAGTGCCAACCCTGAGCTGGCTCCCTGCCTCATCATGGCACTGCTCCAGGCCTAATAAACCCTGCTGGACTTCAGTTCACCTAATGCAGAATCAACTTTGTCATTTCTGTATACGTGGCATAATTAATCTCTAATCCAGACCAGCAATCCTTGGACGATCAAGACCTAAGTCTGTACTAGTGGTTTTATGAGGTGCACTTGGGTTTGCCAGCTAGTGGCTGTGCAGCATGATCCCCCCTCTTGTCAGGCTTTTCAGTTGGATTCTGTTGTTTTCCTCTTTCTCCCTTTCCCTTTAAACAGAGGAGTCAAGTTTATTTCAATGTGCACTTTGAAGCTACATGTCACAAAGCCACCTCGAGCTCTTTGGTGGCTTCTGCTGCCGTTGAAAACCAGAGCTGCTCCTGTGCTTCTCTTGCCTCTGAATCATCCCTGGGCTGTGCCAGCACGGCCCCCCCCCCCCCTTTTTGTCTTTTCTGCAACATCCATGTAAGCAGTTGTTTTTCTTGTCTGCCTGTTTTCTTCACAACAGATGACTTCTGGGGGGACTGAGAGCATCCTGATGGCCTGCAAGGCTTACAGGGACCTGGCTTACGAGAGAGGCATCAAACAACCAGAAATGTGAGCAATAACTCCTCTGCTTGCTTTGGTTTGGAGCTTTATGGAACTTCTTCTGAGTGGCTGCTAGACCCCAGCATTCCTTCCTTTCATAGCTCACGACCACCACCTTATTCAACTTTGTCTGAAGGGGAGAAACCTGGCTTGAAAGAAGTGGTGCAAAAGCACAGGAGCCCCTAAGCAGCTTCGGGGGGCATGAACTTACCTTGGGGGGCATGAACTTACCTGAGGGGCTGTGGTAGCTGTTCCATGTAGGTGTATTTTGGGCATACCTTTATGCTGCTCTGGGCAGACCCTGGTCATTTCCACTTTGGACTCCTCTTGTGTAGAGATTGTCAACCCCTTTTGAAGTGTTGAAAGGGTTTGATTTATTCAGATCAAAGAGGGCTTAGCCTGGAAACCCTGGGACTAAAGTTGGAACTGAAATGAGGAACTGTGCTAATCATTACACTGCTAATAGAGGATTTGCTGTCTCTAATGTGCTTTTTCTCTTCTAGCCAATGCATCAAAAGTGTTTCTCTGGTTAATTGCTTACAGGGGGAAAACAAAGAAGAGAGATGAAACACGGTGGTGTTCATCTTCTTCCTGACTTCCTGCTGTTCTTTTATTCTCCCCCAAATGTCTGCAGTGCTATTAAAGGCCCTGATAAAGATACAATGCCTCAGAAATCAAGGTTAATTAAGGCTCTTCAGCCACTGTCATTAGAGATAGGAGACAGCAAATGTTACCTTCATTTGGTGTATTTCTGCTGCTCCTTCCCTTTTGTGTTGTCATATTCCCCCCCTCAGGGAGGGGAGCTGCTTGGAGACGGTAGAACAT
Source organism: Chaetura pelagica (assembly GCF_000747805.2). Taxonomy (NCBI): domain Eukaryota; kingdom Metazoa; phylum Chordata; class Aves; order Apodiformes; family Apodidae; genus Chaetura; species Chaetura pelagica. The sequence continues at coordinate 169,429 of NW_009953385.1, forward strand.
TGTCTGCTGTGCCAAGAATTTTTGGGAACTCAGGTTCCTGCTTCCTGGAAGACCATGCAGTGGAATAGAATCACTTCAGCAAATTTTCTCTGGGTTGCTCAAGACCAAGTGCCCACCATTTTACTTCAGGAACAGCCACTTGTGTGTCCCAGAGAGCGTTTTCCCCAAATGTTTCCTTGTTTTAGCCTGATTTTTGCCTAGTTCTGAAGTGTGCAGTCACCCTGTTTGTGACCTGTCTGTCCCACACAAATATCTACAAGTTTTAATTGATGTCTTTTTTTCCCCCTCTTTCCTGTTCTTGGCAAGGCAGAGGTGCTGACACGTGCAATCAATCCCTTGCTTTTCCAGGTTGGTGCCGGTGAGTGCTCACGCAGCCTTTGACAAGGCAGCACACTACTTTGGGCTGAAGCTGATTCACATCCCCTTGACCAAAGCTATGGAAGTGGATGTTCAGGTATTCCTTTAGGCAGCCCAGCACTCTCTGTGTGGGGAAATGAGCATTTTCTGTGGGAATTTTTCTGTGGGAAACCAGCTGATAGGTAGATAAGAAATCTACCTGGCCAGGTAACTAGTGGATAGAGAGGGATGATTGCTTCTTGGAAACAGGGAAAAACAGCAGTAGTACAAGTGCCTGTCATTGCAGATAAGGTTTGGTTTAAAATAATGGGATGTAGATCATCCCTTTGTCCTGTGTGTTTCGTTTAGGATCAGAAAATTGATGTATTTCAGAAGTAGCCCCAGATTTCAGCTGAGGGCAAATCAAGGTGTTCTAGTAGTTCCAAACGGATGAGTTAAGTGACTCACTTGATGTCTGCTAATGCTTGTAGCTCATTGCTTTGCTTTCTGTAGGCTTTTGTGTGTTGTTTTTTTAAGACCAGACACGGCATGTTTTCACTCTTTATCTTTTTTGGCAGGGTGGCACTTGGTAAATGGAATGTGAGCATCTTCTCTCTTTAAATCTTCAGGCAATGAGGAGAGCAATCTCGAAGAACACAGCCATGCTGGTCTGTTCTGCTCCCCAGTTCCCCCATGGAATTATGGATCCAATTGAAGAGGTGGCAGAGGTAGGGTGTCCCTGGGACTTCAGGGTGCTGCAGCAATAAAACCAGCATGTCCTTCTGGACAAGAAGAGCAGAAGAGGGTTTTGAAATGCCAACTGAGTGAATCTGATGGGAGGAGCTGACTGGTTGGACGGGTATTACTGTCCTTAAATCAGGTGTTAACCACCAGCAGGGTATGTAGAACGTAAGTTGGAAGTAAGGAGGAACGTGAGACTGGTTTTTTGCACTCTGCTGTGAGAAAGTGGTATTTAGATACCAAAAAGCTACCTCTGGGCATTGTCATCAAGCTGTTTGTGTGGGGCTGGATTTTGGACTTCAGCTGGGACGTGCAGTATGTCACAGCAAGGCAAAGCAACACAGCCTTTGGCATGTGTTTTGCCTCTGAATTCTCAAGTCCACACCACAAACTTCTGCTGTAACTGAAGGTATGTGTTGTGCGTGTGACTTAAGAGCTCTTCTGCGCCCAGCCAAAAGGGCTCATTCTTTGATATCCGAGAGAAAAGAACAACAAAATAGTCCAGCTGGTAAAAAGGCTTTGATTTAGGGCCTATTGGCTGTAGCAAACTTGGTGCAGAAGTTGGAGGCATGTGTGGAGGGATTAGAAGTCAAAGGGCCAAGGACTTATTTTTTCAAACATGCCTCTTGATTTTTCTCTCTGTGCTCCAGTAATTTGTTCTGTATGTTCCCAGCCAGGGCCTCTGACCTTCTTTTGGCCCTTACACTGTGTTGCTGTTGCTCCTTTCAGACTGGGGTCTCACATCTCTTTGGCAAACATAGCAAAAAGCCAGAATGTGGTGATGTTTTTCCTCTTGCTGGCAATCTTCAAATGCACAGAAGGCAGGAGAATGCATCCCACAAGTAGCCAGTCCTTCCAGACCTTCTGTCCTCCACAGCTCGATGCTCTGAAAAGGTCCAGGAGACATTGAACTGTGAAACGCAGTTGGTGACTGGAGTTTGGGTGCTCTGACCATGTAGTTTTCTTGCCTGCTTGCATGTTGCTCACCAGGATCTCTTGTCCAAACACAGCTTGCAGTGAAGTACAAGATCCCCTTCCACGTTGATGCCTGCTTGGGTGGCTTTCTCATCACTTTCATGGACAAGGCTGGGTTCCCTCTCAAGCGTCGCTTTGACTTCCGTGTAAAAGGCGTGACCAGCATTTCTGCTGATACCCACAAGGTAAGAAAGGAGGGGAGAGAAAGCTCTTCCTCCTGGGGAGCCATTCTCAGATGCCACCCGTGTCTTCAGACAACCTCTGCTCTGCTGTGTGGAGGAGTGCTGAGGGGCAAGGGGGTGAGGTAGAGGTAAGTGGGGTCTCGGTGGCTGTGTGCAGTGAGCGCTTGACCGTGTCCCTGGGCCCTCCTGCTGCTTTTCTAATGCCTTCTGTGTCCCTTGCAGTATGGCTACGCTCCCAAAGGCTCCTCAGTGGTGCTGTACAGCAACAAGAAGTACAGGAGCTACCAGTTCTTTATAGCACCCGACTGGCAAGGGGGCATATATGCCTCCCCATCCATAGCAGGCTCCAGACCTGGTGGAATCATAGCTGCTTGCTGGGCCACTCTGATGCACATAGGGGAATCGGGCTACGTGGAGGCCACAAAGAGGATCATTAAAACAGCTCGTTTCCTGGAATCAGAGTACGTTTTGATCAAGCTCTTCCACCCCATTCTGCACTCCTTCTCCCCAACTGCTTGTGTTTTTTCTTGCGTCTTCTGGAGAACCTATAGCACGTTGCGGGGTGGGGATCCACGTGGCAGCTGTGGGAGAAGATGCTTGCTTTGTGCTCAGGTTGCTGCCCTGTGCTGGGCATCTGGGAGGCACGGAGAGAAGGGGTACAGGCATCTTGATTTAGCTGACTTGGCTTCAAGGATTTCTTCTGGCTGAGGGGGAATCTGGAAGGAGTTGCTGGGGATGATGAAGGAAGGGTTGTGCTCTCTCTGATTGGGGTGCTTGTGTTGCAGTGTGAGCTGATCAGCTGATCCCTGCTGCTCTGTCTTCCCTTGTCTCTCTTTCCTCTTTACTCCTGAGTTCACTTCGGGGTCTCTAATTACTTGAATCCTCTTGCCAATGACCTGGGCTGGTTGCATGATTTGTTTGGTAGGGATGTTCTGTCATCTCTTCCCTTCAGTAGCTTTCCCTTTAAGGCTCCAGCTGGATGGACAGAATGTTGGATCCCTGCAATCCTGATCAGTCTCTTTCCTTCCTTTTTCTTTTCAAGGCTGAGAAAAATTGACAGCATCTTCATTTTTGGGAAGCCTGAGGTGTCTGTGCTCTCCATCGGTTCAGACACTTTCGACATTTATCGATTGTCTAATTTCTTAGCTGCAAAAGGATGGAACTTAAATGTCCTACAGTTCCCACCGAGGTGAGTTTGTGCTCACAGTGGAAGCCACCATGGTAGACCAGTGGAGCAATGTGTGTAGCCAGGGTATGCAAAGTGGTTGTCATCAGGCCACATAACTCTCTTGATTTGCTGAGTGGTGCTGTGCATATCTGATCAATTGTATGTAGACATCTCCTCTGCAGAGAATTACTTCTGGAATTGCTGATCTATAGCAGTCACTACAGTGAAGATGAGGCAACAGTAGTTGTAATTAGCCTGGTAGGGGACAGATCTGAGGCTCCCTTTCTATTTATCTTTGTCTGATACAAGCAGAAAAATATAGATTGCCAGGGCTTTATCTCATGTTAGTTAACTGAGGGCTTTATCTTTAGTTAACTAAGGGCTTTATCTCATGTGAGTTAACTGAGGGTTTGTAGATTTATTAAGTTTATTTGTAGGATCTTTCTGCTGCCCACTGAAGTTGAAGGTAATTGAAAGAACAGTGAAGGGCTGACCATTTGGAGTGATCTTACCATCCTGGGGTAAAACGAATGGTTATCGGAGGGTCTTCTTGAGTGGGTAGATGTTTTTCTGTGCATAAAGTGGGCAGATGCTCACAGATGTAGGTGCACTGGCAAACAAAAAAAATGGACTTGCAGTTAGCATGAAGCAAAATGTAGAGAACCTGAAGTGATAGCTCAGAGGTGTGAGCAGGCCCATTTGTTCTGGTGGAGGTTGAAGTCCACGCTGGTGGTTTATCTTAGCTGGAGAGGAAGGGGAGGGGAAGGATGGCAAGGATCTCTAGGCTTGCAGGCAGTGCATTTTTCTCAGCAGAGTTACTAGAATGAGGTGGGAATGTTATAGGCCTTCAGCCATATACTGTAAAGTCAGGAATTAAAAAAGAAGAGCTGAACTCTGCAGCTTGGTTCTAGCAAGTATTTGGCAGTGATTACGTCTTCGCCCATTGTACTACTGGAATGTAATTTTGAGGAGATATAGGGTTCTCACTTGCCAGTGAAGGAGTGAATTGCTGCAGGTTGCTCAGCAGAGGTGGAGCTGCCCATGGCTGAGGTGGTTAATCTCTTCTCCCCTGCCTGCCCAGCATTCACCTTTGCATCACGCAGTTGCACACAAAGCCTGGTGTTGCTGAGCAGTTCCTGCAAGATGTCAAAGACAGCGTTGAGGACATCATGAAGGACCTCAGTGCCAAGACCACAGGCATGGTAAGGAGACCAGTACACAGTGAAGCTGTGCTTGGCATGAGGGTGTTTCTCTGGTGGCTTTCATCATCCTGTGTTAACCACCTCCTCTTCTCTGCTTAGGGAGCCATCTATGGAATGGCCCAATCCGTCCCAGACAGGAGCTTGGTCGCGGAGATTTCCCAGGCGTACTTGGATGGCCTCTACAGCACAGATGTTCCTTGCAGTGAAAAGCACATGAATGGCTCTCCCAGCCACCACTGACTGTAGTGCAACAATCAGTGCCTTGCCAGCTTAGCACTGAGGTGGTTCTGAAGAGTTCCTAGGGAAAGAGATTGCAGTTAGCCTTTGTTCCTACACTTGCAGGTCTGATGGTGTGGTTTGATCTCAAAAAACTCCTTACCTGCTCTGAAATCTGCCTTGTTTTCATGTCCATCTTTAGTTTTAGGGCTTTATTTCCCTTCCCCCTGCCTGTTTTCATCACGACTATTGATGGTGAATTGAATGTCCATTCCACAACTCCAGATTCCTCAGGTATTCTGTGTGTCACTTCATTCCTTGCTGTTTCATCTCCTCAGACCTGGTATTCAGCCCCGGCATCCAGCCAAGTGTTAGATTTGAGTTCTCCTCTTGTGTTCCAAAGCTTCTATCTTCCCAGAAGTTGAAGGTAGATAAAGAAATAAGAGTATTTTTGTTTTCTTTTTGAGTATTCCTCCAAGCTACTGCTTTTAACAGACTGTGCTGGGAGCCTTTTATCTGTGTAATGCAGAGCCGATAAATTGGCAAAGGAAAAGATGGTCCTGTACTCTTTTTGAAATCCCCTCTGGAGATCTAGGTCAGACTGCAATCAATATCTGCTGAGGGTTGGGGGAAAAAAAAAAAAAAGCCCCAACATAAAATCCTTTCCTGGAATCTCTTGGTTTGAATTAACAGCAAAAATAGAAACTGGGTGAGGTGGTGTTAGGGAGAGGAACTGGATGGTGCTGAAAAGCCCAGGTACATAGGGACTGTTTTGCTTCCCTACCTCTTCTAGAAGACATGCATTGACCACCTAGAGTGCTTGCTGTACCTTGCACAATTGTGGAGGGATGTGCAAACCAGTGATTTTTAGTCAGAACTTGAAGGTTTTGCACTATCTCACAATGCTGTGGTAGAGTCAGCCAGACCCTGGCATGTGTCACCACCGGGGGCTTCACGTGCAGGTGGCTGCCACCAAAGCTGACCTTTTTACCATGATATTTTAGGAGAAAAAGGTGACTTTTGTAACAGTAGGTAGTCTCTGCTCTTTGCACTGATTCTTTTTAAGGCACATTCTCAAAAGGGCATTCACCATTGTGCCTTGATGCTTCTCTTGGCATTTTTCTGTGGGAAGCCAGGGAAGGTTTTGAGGGCTGAGCTGTTGGCTGCAGCCTCTGCTGTGGTCTTTTCCTTATGGTACTATACTGAAAAAAAAACCTCAAAGGCAGACTGGCCTCAGAGAAAGTACACTTGCCTACAAGGTAAAAGAATAGTTGTATTGAGCCAAGTCCCTTCACAGTATTACAAAGATGCTGGTGTAGTTCTGAGAGGTTGGTGATAGGATGCAGCAAGTTGGAGGAATTCAAGCCTTGGGCTTGTGGCTCCCCCTCCTTGTTTTTCTCTGCTGTTTTTACAGTGAGAGACTTTTCCCAGTGCAACTTGTGAGGCAGTTGTGGCCATAAGGATGAGCTAGAATCTCTTGAGTTTACTCAACAGCTGTGGAGTTAACTCCTGCAGGGCTTTGCTATGTGTTTTCTCCCAGCTTGTTGCTTGCTACCGAGAGTTCAGTGGGGCAGATCTCAACGCTTGGGGGAACACTTCACCTTGTGCAGGGTATCTGAAGGCATCTGTCTCTCTGCTAAGGTGAGTTTGGCAACCCAGAGCCTTGGCTGGCCTAAGGCAGCTGAAGCACACGCTTGCACATAGTCACATCAACAGGGCATGAAAAGGTTACTTCATCAGCCACTGCACAAACCAGTGGGCAGCCCAGAATACTTGCTTTTGAACAGGTTTCTTCTCAGTGCTTAGGAGACAAAAGTATTTTGGCCATATGCCTTTACATGGATGACTTCAGGAGCCCTTTTGAAAACATCTCCTTTGAATTGGCTTGCTTAAGTCTCTTGCTGGTTGTCAGTGTTTCTGTTGCACCTATTTATTCTCCTAACGACTTGCCAATGTGACCATTACTGCATCTCTGAGTTTGCTGTCCTTTGGAGACAAGTCTTAAGTGTCTGGCTACTGTGATGGTTCTCTTTGGAACCCAGATTTAAAAACAAACAAACAAAAAAGGGAGGTACTCTTTGTTTCTGCTTTAAAACAAAGAGGGAAATGTCTTGGGATGGAGTTAAGGAGAGAAAAAACTCCCTCCTCTCCTTTGGTTGCATTTTCCTCTGAGGAAGTAGATGGATCTAACAGATCAGTGCTCCATTTCACATTTTTTGATGTATTTGAAGATGTTATTTTTGAAATATGTATTCAGTTCTGGGCTTCACTTATATTTGTGGGTTGAATTATTTGATGTGTGTTTGTTCTGTACTGCCAATGGTCTGGAATGGGCCACTGTAAATGTACCCCTGTGTAGCCTTTATTCATCTAACATGTCATCTGCATCTCCTTTTATCATGCCAAATGGTCTTAGGATTAACGGGCTGTGTAATTATTTCAAAAGGAAGAATTTTATGGACTGGATCATGATCTTGAAACTGGATGGTACCTTAGACCTGCTGGGATCTTTGGGACTATGGATTTGGGAGAGATTTCGGACGTGTCGTGTTTTCTGAGCCCAATCTGTTGATTGTACAAAGCACTCCCAAGGGGATTTGTGTGCTTTTAGGTACTAGTCTGAAGAATATCCAGTGGGATGGACCAAGAAGAGATGTGTGTCTTCATGCCATGGATTTCATCTGCACTTTTCTGAGGACTGGGGGGGGGGGGGGGGGGGGGGGTTTATATGTAACATGTGTGCCGAGCGCTTAGAGACCGGCACAGCTGCAGGTGGTGTGCGGGGCGGGACACGGTCCATGAGCAACATGACACACAAGCAATTTGGTGCCCATGGAGGATTTCCTGCAGCCTAGCCTGGCTGCTTCCTCCTGTTAAGCAGTTGCAGAAGAGCTGCAGCACAGAAACTCGCTCCTATGGCAGCAGCACCTGCTGGTCTTGCTCCATAGTTCATGAGGCTCTGACAGGTCCTGTGTCTCAGGTACCAATGGATTTCATCTGCATTTTTGTGGGGACTGGGGGGGGGGGGAGGGAGGAGTTGGAAGGTTGAGTCCAACACAATAATACTGCGTACAACACAATAATATCTTGCCCAATAAATACACCTTGACTTTGGAATCAACAAATAGGCTGAGTTCATCTGAAATGGCTGAAGAGAGGGTGAAAATGGGCCTAATTTGTATTAAAATGGTGCATTTAGCTATCTAGGCTCACTTGAATTCTTCTTTTTCTGTTGCAGTGCTCATCTGAATGAATGGGGACCTATTGCTCCTGGCCTTTGCTCATGCAGAGCCCAGTCTGTGGCAGGGAGAATGGTTGGTGAATCATGCTAACTCTGTCTGAGGGCTGCTCTTTCCTTTTGTCAAGGCCAAGGTGTCCATGGCCATATCCAAGGATGCTGAAAATTGTCATTTAAGAGCTATGGATCTTAATGCAGAACTTGAAAAGGGGTTAACAGATAAATAACTGAATTGGGTGTTTGTAGCATTTCTCCCAGGCTGTTTTGCTGAAAGCAGCTACTGTTGGTTTCACAGCAAATTGTTCCTATTGTACCAAAGGCTCCCTGAATACTGAGGTCTTGGTATTACTGGAGTGATGACACCAGTAAATCCACCTCCAACCTCTTCTGGGAGGTGTTCCACTGTACCCCCTGTCCTGTTGCTTGCACTGCTGTTGTGCCTTCCCTGTGTTTCTGCCTTCATTATGGTACAAACGTGGTTTGAGCATGAGCAGGTTTGAGCTGATCTGCTCTGGCTTCGATCATCTCATTCTCTTTCAGACCCCGTTCACTTGGAGGTGCAGGCCTGCAAAGGCACATGCCCTTTCTCTGTGGTGCTTCATCAAGAAGCTTTTCCATAGCAGAAACACCTTCTTGACAGCACTCAGGCCAGCACCTGCCTTGGAAAAACCTGTTGATGTAATTGTGACAGTGAGACTTCCTTCCCAACTTGACATCAGGTTGACCAAGACCTTTATTGTAAACATTTTCAATTGGTATCCAGTTAAAGGCTGGTTACAGTGGGGCTGGGATCACATGCTTGCTTATAATACTGCTAGAAAGAGGTGACAGCAATGACCATATTGCCCATCACAGTGGGTGGTGTGGAGAAACCAAAGGCTCATGTACCACGTCATGGGTAGAAAGCAGATTGCAGTAGGCAAAGAAGCAAGGAAACAATGGTTGGATGGGGTCAGGCTCTGGCAAGATTTACTGGTGCAGTTGTGTAACATGACTCCTGGTGAAAGGGCAGCAGTTTGTGAGCTGGTAGCAGGGAAGAATGGAAGTGGCAAGATCAGAGGTGGGTATCTTGAGTGCCCAAGAGGTGCCTCCACCTGAGCAATGGCAGGGAGCTTGGCAAAGTTAAGCAGCCTGGATCCAGGAACTAGCTTGGAAGTGGGGGAAGGCTCCAGGTGCAGCCATCCAGGGCACTGTGGCAGTGACAGAGTTGATCTTTGGCTTAATGTGTCTCTGGTCAGGAGAGAGAAGCTGCAACCTGCTCGATGAAGCTGGCCAAGTTGATGTCTCGCTCCGATAAGCCTCCACACTCATGGGTGCTCAAGGTTATGTGAACCTAAACCAGGCAGACAGACAAACCAACCAAGAGTTGCTGACAGAAAGAGCAGGAACTGTTTTCCCCCAGTGTTGCAGTTTGCATCCCATGAGGCAGGTAGCACTGTTACTTTCTCCAGACTTCTTAGCAAATTCTTCCGGGGGTGGGTGAGGTGCTTTTAGCATTTTGCCTGGTTTTCTCCTTCCTACAGCTTGTCCTGCCACCCCTCTTGTGCCCACTGTTCAACTCTTTCTCCAGAAGCTTTCCCCCTTGCTGCTACTTCTGATACTGATTTTAAAAAAGCACCACTGCTACCAGCTTAGAGGCAGCTACTGCTGCTGGTTTATGCCTGACAAAAGGGGTGTCTTCCCTGAAGAGCTCCTGTTGCCCCCCTCTTTCTTACCTTATTATACACGTTGAACCATTCAGGGTGGTGATCCAGTTTTTCTGCCTGTAGAGCCACTCTGGTCATGAAGCCAAAGGCCTGCCCAGTGGAGCAAGAGGAAAAGTCAGCTCTGAACCACTCCCCTTGCAATATATTGTGTTTTCACCCAGTTGTTATTAATTATACACCCCATGTTTCTAGGTAACCCAATCAAATGCAAGGCCTGTAATGTGTGTTTTATCTTTTTTGGGGGGTTTTCTATGGGTTTTCTTCTTTTTGGGGAAATTTTCCCAGACATACCATGTGCTGGGTTGAGCACTTTGGTGTCTTGGGCAGGTTATCTTGCTCAGGCATTAACATTTCAGGAGAAACATGGGAGGGGTTTCTTTGGCTGAGCCTTGCAGGTGGGATTTGCTGCTCTGCAAACCAGCTTTGTCAAACTCTTGTAGCACTGATGCTCCTACCCGGTTGAAGTCCTTGAAGTGGAACTCTTTGAAGATGGCATCTCTGCCTTCCACCTCGTTCCACCCCACAGCTCTCAGGTTTGGTAGCAGCTGCTCCCTCTCCTCTGGGCTCAGCCTGTGGGCTTTTCCTGCCTGGTACCACAGAAAGGAAAAGGAAGAGGAGCAGCTCAGTGTAGCAGAGGTAGGATGGAGCAGGTGTTCAAAGCAGCAAGGGCATCCCATGGGTTGTGGAGCTACAGGTGGGTGGGAGGGTTAGAGGGTGTGTGTGGATCTGAACTGGGGGTGCTGATGACAGGGGACATCTCTGCTGGCTTCTGCTCCCTGCCCTGGGTGCATCCTGCATGTGCCTAGGTCAAGTGAAGATCAGCTTGTCTCATTTGTCCTCTCACCTGCTACCACTTCACCAGGGTACACCTGTATCAGCACAACCTGAGGTATGACAAATGGTGCCTGGGGGAGGTTCAGCTCCCAGATATTATGTAGAATCTTCTGGATAAAAAACAACCACCCTGAAACTCTGTGATGGCTTCTAGAAGTGAGAATTGCTTCACGTTTGTGAAATACCTTCCCAAAGCTGGAGGGCTTTGTTCGCAGGTCATCTGCACTGGGAGCCTTCTTTAGAGGAGAAAGAAAAGAGATGAAGCAGAGAGGGATGAATCACCCTGAATTGGAGTTCAGCTCCTTTTCAATCTCCCTTCTGTTATGATGGAGTTGAAGAGGCTGTTACTGTCTGTGAGTGACAAGAGGGAGGAACTGTGATTTAGTGTCTTCTGCTCCTGGGCAGAGCTGCTCTGTGGTTTTGAAGGGGTGTGTGGGGTGGGCAGCAGCAGTTCTTGGCTTTGGGGAGTGAATATGGGCAAAGATGAAACTACAGTGGAGTTCTTGGGGACAGGGGCTACCCAAGCCTGTGTATCTTCTAGCTCAGTGGGGAAGGCGGGAGTGTTGCTCTATCTGAAAGGTTATCTTGTGGCAATTAAAATTCCATCCTAGTGGGTGATCTGACTTTTTGAGTTGCTGAGGTTTGTTTGGTTTTTTTTTTCCCCCTCAATGAGTAAGACCCAATGTTTCTTTGCAATTTGTTTTCCTTTTGAGCAAAGCCTGGCAAGTTAGACCTGAGTCCCAACAAATGCAGCCCACTGGTTTGCTCAGCTGATTAAGATGCTTCTTTTGGGCATCCATGCCCAAAAGCAAAGCCTCTCAAGGGGCTGCTGGCCAAAGATGGGGAAACTGTCCTTTCCTGTAGCTCCTCTAAGTTGCATGTTGTACAAAATGAAAGAGGCAGCCAGGGAGCTGAGCTTTTTGTGGCTTCTTTTGAGGAAGATTGGAAAGATTGCACCTGATTGCCATGTTACTGGGTCTCCTAAGCCATGGGGCTATGGGAGTGCCTACCTGTCTGTATAGCTGTGGTTGTTACACCTGGAAAAAGCTGTCTTCTTGCAGGGCACTTGGTGAAATGGAGAGGGCTGAGGTGCCTGCTGAGCTGGGACTGGGATGGTTCCTTCCCCCTGGCATCATGGCTGTGTCCTCTCCTTCTTCCACATTGGGGAAAAAGCCTTCCTCACCTGTGCAGGCACCACCAGTGGTGGGCTTGGATGGTGCCCTTGCCAGCCCTGGCTCCACCTGTGGTGGGCTTGGATGGTGCCCTTGCCAGCCCTGGCTCCACCTGTGGTGGGTTTGGATGGTGCCCTTGCCAGCCCTGGCTCCACCTGTGGTGGGTTTGGATGGTCCCCTTGGCAGCCCTGGCTCCACCACCCCATCCCTTGCCCTGCTCTGGGTTTGGAGGGGAGGTGATGAGTAAACAGGGCTTAGCACAAGAAACCCTCAGCCCTTGCCCTTTTCGTGCTGATGGCCTGATAAGCTGGGAGCAGGTAGCTTAGCAACTGACTAAAGTGGTGACAGAGGCTGGATCTGCTGGGGGGGGTGGGCAGGAGTGGGTGAGGTGCTGAGCCAGGGTTCTGGACCAGGGCTTTCCTGAAAGGTCTTGTATCAGAAAGGCTGCACCAAGCTGTTGCTTGCCTGGAGCACAGGGGGGCTGGATGCCAAGCAGAGCAAGAAACCAGGCTGCTTGGAAGGGAAAAGATTTCATTGTTTTCTGACCTCTTTTCTGCACGGTGACTCCATGAAGAGGATGAGCCTCGGGGCTTTTTCCAGGCCCAGCACCAGCGGGAGGCAGGGCCAAGCTGACATTTGGCTACCGTGGATGGAAAACCATCTCCTCTGGCTGTGTATTGTGGTGACAAACCCTCTGCCTGGAGCACCCTCCACACAGACCACCCCACTCCCTTCCCCTCCTCCAGCCCAGCACACACTGGCCAGCCTGCTGGTTTTTGTTGCTATGGCACGTTCATGCTTTCATGTGCACTTCACTCCTTTAAACCACGTTCTTCTCATTAGGGAAACGTTAATTATTTTGTTTTCTTTTGCTGGATCTCAACTGCCAGGGCACTGGGATTTATTTTTTTTTTCCTTTTTGCCAGCAGGAAACCCGAGTAGGTGGGATTGTGCAACCGAGGCACAGGAACCAGCAGAGGAAACTGGGAGAGACCTTTGGGCTTTCTGGGAAATGAAACAACCCTCTCTGCCCAAATTCCCATCTCTTTTAAGGGTGCTTGGCACTTAGGAGCAGGTAAAGGTGAGAGCAGGACCTGCAGGCAGGGCTGGAATTTATTCCTGTCCCCTCAGGTGCCACAGGAAAGCTGATTTCACACCACTCAGGGGAGGTTGCACCCATGGGGGTGATACTGGTGATAGTCATAGGATACTCATTAATAAATTCAATAGAAAGATAGACTCATAGAAACTTACTGCAATAATGAATTTGCTCTACTAAGGGTTACTTTTCAAACAGTGTGCTTTGTGAAACTATCAGTCCATGATGCCAAGCATCCCACAGGTTGTGATAAACGTCAAGTCTTAGAACCTGTGGCACCCACAGACAACACTGATATGGATTCTGCCCCAGCTGGACCATCTACCAGTGGGAGACTGGAGCCAGGACAAAGGAGGAGAGGCAGGACCAGGATGGGAGACAGGACTAAGGACTAGAATCAACCAAGACCCCCTCAAGCATGCAGAATTACAAAGACAGCCAACTCAGGACATGAAATGACTGCGTAAAAGACTTCTGGGAGCTCATTGACATGGAACTGAATGGTGTATGTGAGTTGGGGTGTTTCACTCATTGGTGGGAGCACTCCTGGTGGAGAATCCCCAGGGCTACAATAAAGAATCCCTGCTCAGTAACAGCTTGTTTGTTGTGAATGGGTCTGAACCTGGAATCCTTGCCCAGCCTCCCGCTTGGGTGAGGAGAGTTAGAAAGCAAGGGGGTTTGGAAGCTCCCAATTTTTCTTTCCCTGGTCCTGCAGCATTTGAGAGGGGGGAACCCTTTCCCTTCTCCTCCCCGAGGACCCGAGCCCTGCCAGCCCCAGCTCCGGCAGTTCAGCCTCAGCCTCCGGAGCTCCCTGCGTTACTGATTAACCACAGCGCCGAGCTCTGCTCCTTCCTCCCTTTCCCTCCTGCCTCTTCCCACAGGCCGGAGCTGCCTCTCGAAACCTTCCTCACCCCTTCCTTTGCAGCCTCCTCCGAAGGAACAGCAAGGATTTCCCAGCAGGGACTTACCATGACCCTCGAGTTCCCGTATCCTCCTCCTCCGTCCTTCCCGGTGCCCGCAGTTCCCTCCGGCTGCAGCGGTGGCTGCTCCCGGGAGGCGTGGCGCGGGGACCGGGTCCACCCACGGAAAGCTTTCCTGCCCTTTCCCAACACTTCCCGGGCACCTGGGATGTCAAACAGAGTCTCCTTGATCCCACGGGAGCAAGATGTGTCCGCAGCCCTGAACCCCCCCACCCCTCTCTCACCTTTAGGGCCGCTTCTTTTCAGCTGGTGCAGAAGGAAAAAAGGCAGAAGGGGGATGGAGAGGAAGAGTGCGAGTGCCAGTGCTGCTGGCAACACGTGTGATGAGTGGGACAGTCCTCCTGGTGTGCCCTCCCAGCCCTTTGGATCTCTTGGGCACAGCCTGGGTGACACTGCAGCACCAAGAGCCAGGTGGGGTGTGTGTGTGTAGCACAACACTCCTAAGCATTTTTAAGGTGTTTTCTCCCATTGCTGAGGGAACTGTGACTCCCTGGTTGTCCTGCAGCTCATCAGCTGCTAAACCCACCCACGTGCTGGGCAGTTTTCCAGTGCTGACCACAATTCTGGGTTGTGCTGATGTACAGAAGTTCAGCACCTCGCTGTACCCTCCTGGCTTTACTTTACCCTTGGATTCTGGAGATTCTTTAATGCAGTGTGACATACATCCCTTGGACATCCTCTTGTGCACTTCTTGTTTCTTGCTGGTGCAGCTGGTGGGTGCCCCAGAGATGATTTGTTCCTCCAGCAGGCAAGTTGGAAGCAAATTCTCCCTTTTTGGCCTCTGCAGATTTGCTTGCCAGGGTAATGAAAAGGAAAAATGAGCAGCTTTTGTGTCCTGGGAGACCCTGTGTGTTTGTCCAGGGAGAAAAAAATAAGACTGGGAGAGCAGTGCAGCACCTGAGGAGAAAAGAAACGTGTGCAGATAGGAAGCTGGAAGCTTTGATGTGGATGAGAAGTGCTGTCGGGTTTCCAGCCATGAAATGAGGAGGTGGGATTGTTTGTAAGGTTGGGAAAAGCCAGCAGATTGTTTGCACATCAGGACTGGCAGGTTAAGCAGCAGAATCACCTCTGAAAATATTGGTATAAGCAGGAGGTCAAGGAAGGAATCATGTCCTGGTGGAGCTGCAGGTGGACTGGTGGGTGCTGCAGGTAACAGCAACGTTCAGGTGAGCTTGGCTGTGGGTTCCTCAAGACAATGGTGATGGGGACTTGTTGGGGGCCTCAGCTGCACCTTTGCAGGTGCCAGTCCCTCTGTTGGCCTCCTTGTTGGTTTGGAGATGGGGAGGAAGCAGGTGTCCCAGCTCTCCCTGTACCCCACTTAGCTGGACTTTGTTCCAGCTGGGAGCTGATCCTCTTTACCTTGCTCATCCACGTGCTGCCAGTGCAGGGCACTTTGCAGACACCTCAGCTCATGAGAGGTGAGAATTTCTCTGGTTGGGGAGAAAAAAGGCTTCATTATACTGTGTCTACTGATTACCCAGCTCCTTTGGAATGGCATTTTCTCTCCCAGGTTATAAATCAAGCCTTCAGTGCCAACCTCTCATGGAAGTGATCTCTCTCAGAGGGATGTGCTTGGGTTGAAAAGTGGCAGCAAGGCAGTTGAGGCTGTCCTTGGTCTGTGGGGTGAAATCGTGGCTGGGAGGACCCTTTGGCTGACCAAGTTCCTGAAGCTCCCCCTCTGCACGCTGCTCTTTTGGAGATGGGACTCGTTAGGTTTGCTTTTAATGATTAATTGGGTGATGTTGGGCAAGGTGTTTGCTCAGAGCCCTGTGCAAGGGCTGTGCTTGTTTACTGGCAACAGATGTTGATAGATATTTTTCCCCTCTTTCCTCCCTTCTTTGGAGTTTTTCCTCCTAGTTTAGGGCTGGGCTTAGGTCAGTGGCAGCTAAATCCACTTCTACATGTTTGGAGGGATTTCTCCCACCACTCACTATTTTGATTTTGTCAGTACTTTTAGAACAAAATATACCTGACCCTGAAACCTGCTCTGGTTGAGCTCCATGTCACCATCTCCCATGACAAGATTTGCCTTTTGAATTCCCACCCTTTCTCATTTCATGTTCCCTGAAACGTTTTCCTGGTACCTTTGAAGGAAGAGGGACACCAGCTTCCTTCTGGTGGTTGCAACTTGCTTCCAGTCACAGAAAAGATGTGGAAAGCATGATCCAGCTCCCTGCAGCATCTCAGGACTCAACAACACAGCAACAAGCAGGTGGGTTTTTTTGGTGCTTTTTTTTTTTTCCCCCTCCCCACATGGTTTGATTCTTCTCTCTTTTTATTTCCCTACGGTCTGTGCAGGCTCCTCACTTAACAGTATGAAAAATGGGCTCAGTGTCATCTTCCTGCAGGTGTCCTCTGCCAGGCATCCCTTGGGAAGAGCTGAACCCTCATGAGCATGGTTCAAGTCACAGGAAAGTCACTCTGGCTTTGCATCTTGGGCCCTCCTTACCAGGCAAATGGGATTAAAGCAGCAAGGAAAGTGGTGGCTTCTCCCACCTTGTTTGCTTCAAGGCAGGTTTGCACCAGAGCTGCTGACTCAACAGTGGGATTTCACTTGATGTCACTGGCAGAGAAGAATTCTCTATCTCCAGCAGGTTCCAGGGCTGGGTGTTTGCTTTAGATTGTACTTTGGAAGAAGCTTCACTTGTGCTCTCTCTGCTCTTGCATTTCCCAGCTCTGCTTCTGGTTCTGACTGGTGCCAGGGTCAGGCTGTCCCTGCTCCTGTTTGTTTGCTTCAACTTTCGCTGATGTGCTTGGCTCTTCTCCAGGTTTGGCACCATGAGCTGTTCCTTCTTCCCATGCTAAAGGCTTTTGAGAGAGGAGGATG
>NW_009953385.1:186123-190007 GCF_000747805.2 Chaetura pelagica
ACCTCAGCTACCCCAAAGGGTGTTTTAAGCCAGGGTTGGGCCAAGCTCTTTCATCACTGACTGCTCTTCTGGTAGCTGAAGCATTGCTTTTGTGGCACCACAGATTTAATTGCAGAGTTTATTTAGCACTGGAGGGGATTTATGGCAGTTGTGACAAGTTTAAGTTGACAAAAGGGCCCAATAAATTGAGAGGAATCATTAATGATTCCTGGGTGAGGTTTCCTCTTGCTGTGTGGTTTTATCCAAGTCAAGGAGGGCTGGGAATTGGTCTGAGCACAAGCAGCAGAAGAAATGGAAGCTGGGACAACTCAGACCTCTCTGGCCTTTAGGTAAAGGGCCTTGGTGTCAGGCAGGTACCCCTGGAGAAGCCTAGATGGGAAAAAAATGGCAGTAAAAGTGGCAAAACCCACTTGTAACATATAGAAAACATGAGCACCCAAGTGAGAGGTGTCTGCAAAGGCACCTTGTGTGGAAGGGATGGTTTCCAGAGGAGAAGGGTGATTCAGGCCAGAGTCTGAAGTCCCTTAGTGGATATTCCTCCAGATGCCTTCTCCTGTGTTCAACTGGTTCTAGAAGAGACAACCCCTTCCTGGCATGAATTAGATTTGCAAACTCCAGCCAGAATCATCTTGCTTTGACTCTGTGTTTGTCCTTGAAACCAAGTGGGTTGATAAAAGGACCCTGGCAGCTGATGTGTTCCTGTGTCACAGGTCTTGTCCTCCAGGTCCCCAGGAGCTGGGGCTGTGCTGGATGCTGGTGGTGAGATCATGCAGTTTGCTGCCCTGCCAAGGTCACTCCCCAACAGGATGCCCTGGGGGAAGGAAATCCATCAAAACTGCCTTCTCCTCACCCCTTTGCTTTGTCCAGTCTGCTGATGGATTCATCACATATTCCCAGATGCCCTGGGCACAGCTGGAGCCTGGAGGAAGGGAAGCTCCTTGTTTCCTGCCTTTCAGGCCAAATTGGAGTTTCTTTGCTCAACAAGTTGGGCTTTCTGGCAGGTTTGTAGGTGTTGTGGAGGGTGAGTATCTTGATGGATCTGGAAAACCTTTCCTCCCACCTTAAGGAGTGAGGTTTGCCCCTGATCTCTCCCGGGAGGGTTGGGCTCTGCAGGAGGAGCAGCTGCTGTGCAGCCAGATCTTGTCACTAGGGGTCAGGAAAATGCTGGGGAAAGGGAATGCTCCGGGAAAACTGCAGCCCATGGCAGGAGTGCACAGGCTTAGGGCTCTCAGAAACCCACCTGGTCCTAAAAAGCCGGGAAGGATGGCTGACACCACCAGCTGTGCTGCTCTCAGCAAAGCGGCTCTGCAGCTTCATGACCGGCTGGTTGCACCTCCAGCTCCTTTGGTGTGCACCAAAGCATGGGTGCCACTCCTGGGACATGCCCACCTGGGAACACCTAAGCCTTGGGAATGTCTCTCCAGCCAGATTCCTACAGGTCTTTCGTTCATCTTGCTATTCCCAAGCCCTGGAATTCCTTGGATGTTATTTCCAGCTTCTCCATTGCAAGTTTCTCTGAGATGGGGACAGGAGAGGGCTCTGGGGGTGGATATAAAGGCAAGGCCTGTCTGCATGGACCCTTGGGCAGGAGGAGAAGGTAGGATTAGAGAAGGCAGACAAGCTTTTGTGAGCTCTTCTTTGATCAGAAGTAGGAGCATCAGGCTTCAAAGCCAAATGGGTTGGACGCAGTAGCTGAGAGATGAGGGAGATATTTAACACGGCAGCTGCCTGAGAAGGGAAGAGTGGCTGGGACGTGCAGGAGGTGGTGGTAGGTGGGGAAAACCTGCTGAGACTGATTTCCTTGGAGACAGGGAACTTGTGGGCACATGGGGAGGGTAGAGGGCTCTGCAGTAGATTTGGGGGTTTTATTTCCTGGAGACGTTTCTGAGTGTGTTGATTTTGATTCTCAGGTCAAGGCTGAGGGAGCAGAGGGAGGGATTTGCTTTTTTTTTTTTCCTTTGGTGAGAAATGGGTCCCCTGCTGGGTGTGCTTGTACCTGGGGGAGACTGGTGGGGCACTCAGTGGGTGCTCAGCTTCCTCTGCAGCCTTCCACAGGATCAGGGTTGGGAGGGGTTGGGGTTGGGAGGGACCTGGAAAGCTCACCCAGCCCAACCCCCCTGCCAGAGCAGGGGCACCCAGAGCACATCACACAGGATCCAGGGGGGTTTGAATGTCTCCAGAGAAGGAGACTCCACAGCCTCTCTGGGCAGCCTGTCCCAGGGCTCTGTCACTCTCACAGCAAAGAAGTTCTTCCTGACATTCACATGGAACCTCCTCTGCTCCAGTTTGCACCCATTGCCCCTTGTCCTGTCACTGGACATCACTGCACAAAGCCTGGCTCTGTCCTCCTGACACTGCCCTGAACAGATTGTAACTCAGTCTCCTCTTCTCCAAACTCAGGAGACCCAGGGAGTGGTAGGTGAGCTGGGGGACAGGGAGGCACAGAGATTTTATCCAGGCACAGCTTTGGGGTGAGCTGCTTGGAGGTACAAAATTTCCATGTTGATGGTGCAGAACCTGAGAGCAAAACCTGGTGTGTGAACTTCACATCAGCTACAGTGCTGATTATTCCCCCCCTCTTTGTTAGCATTAAACATACTCTTTTTGATGAGCTTGCTCTCTTATTTCTATGATCACCTCCATTTCTCCCCCAGCCTCATGAGTTTGTGCTGCTTCCTATAAACTGAACTAATCTGCTTGGCTTGTTCTGGCTGCTGGTGGGAATGTGGCCCTTGTTGGAAGCAGGGTCAAGATGAATGGAAAAATGTTGTACAGAGGAATCTTTAGGAACCAAAATTCTTCTGTGCCTCACCCCTTGGGGGCAGCAAATGAAAGAAGTCACTTCAGAGGCTGAGGATCAAGACTTGTGGTGGCAGGGATGGCAAGGAGGGGAGTAGAAACTGTCCTTGATTCCCAGCCTGGGCTGGAAGTTTGTTGATGCTGCTCCAGGAAAGTGGAGCTGTTGTTTGATTCCAGCTGCCTCCTGCAAAGGCTGCATCTTGGAGGGGCTTTGGGCTGCAAAGGAGGGAGCTGTTGGTTGGAAAGGTGTGTCTCAGCTTGTGTCCCTCTGAGGGGCTGCTGGAGGTGGAGGAGAACCCTGAGCTGGTCTTGGAAATGGCTGCTTCGTGGGTTTCTGACCCTGCAGAGGGCAAGTGTTGAAGCTGGTAGGGAGGAAGGAAGGTGGTTGTTTCTGCCCTGGAGTGACAAATCACTGGTGGTGCCAACTCCTGGGGACTTGGCTTGGTGGCACCAGCTGCCCTGTGGTGTTACCTTCAAGCTGATGTCCCATGGCAAGATGGGTCTCACCAGCCACTGCTGCTGCCTGCTGGAGGCACCAGGAGAGGTCAGGATGGTGGTGGCACTGCTCTAGTGCTGGGAAGTGCTGGGAAAGAGACCTGACTGGGTTTTTTTTTCTGGAAGGAGGGTGTTTTGTAGGACTGTTCTGAACCCCACGAGCCCTCCAGAGGGTCCTTGGTCCTCACTCTGGTTGCAGAAAGGGAAGGGGAGGAACAGGAGCGTGGGCTGTGATGGGGAAACCATGTTCATGGGGTGGGAAGGTTCCCAGTGTGAGGGGAGATTGAGGAATCCACCTCTGCCCTATCATCAGGCCCAGGAGAGCTCCTCTACTGGTGCTTTCCCTTCTCAGCCCATGTGGTGGCTCCAGCTTTGGACAAACTACCTGCAAATCAAGTGAGGAAGAAACGGTTGGCTGCAGTGGAGCTGGGACAGGAACAGTTCTGGTGACCAAGGGCAGGAGAAGAGGGAGAACCAACAGGAATTTCTCTCCTCAGGCTCCTGTTCCTGCATCAAGCAAGTTGTGTCAGTAAAAAAGGACCAGCAGTTCCAGTGCCACAGGGAGATGGGATCCAGAGGGGACTTCAGCA
>NW_009953385.1:190079-201678 GCF_000747805.2 Chaetura pelagica
TCAGCAGGATCAAAAAGCAGCCTCTGTGCACCAGCAGCACTTAGCAAGGAGGGGGTTTCTCTCCAGGACCCAGTGGTTCTTCAGCAGCTGCCAAGGAATAGATGCTTGGAAATCCAGTTTGCTTTTGCTGTCAAATTCCACATCAGAAGGGAGGGAGAGCTGGGAGTTTGAAAAGCACCTTCATTTTTGGGGCACCTCCTGGTGCCCCTGTGCCTTCCAGTGCACAGATGTGGGTCAGAAGGCAGGTGTGTCTCACCCACCCTGTCTATCCAGGAACATTTGGGGTCTGAATGGTTCCTTCTGGGTGTGGACTGCAGCTTAATGCCCCCTTTGGTAGCTGCCATTGAATAGTGGTGTAAAATACTGGCATGGTGGGTTATGAACCAGAACAATCAGACCCTGTCACTGTGGGTCACTGTGACCCTGGGGCATGTTTTGCAAGCAGCTGATTGACCAAACTAACCATGATGAGTTGAGAGAAGGGTTTTTTTACTGTCTTGGTGGTACCACCTTCTGATGAAATTTGAGAGGCAACCTGAGATCTGCTCCATATTTGCCTGAAGAGGAAGAAAAAGTGTATTTGTTTTTCATTTCACTTGCTTTCCTTTACACTACTGAAAGGTTGAGCCCTGCTTGAGAGCATGGAATTGCTTTTCCCTCTATTTTAATTTTCCCCTAAAAGGGTATTTTAGGCCTTGGGGAAAACTTTAACAAACTGAAGAGCAGGCCAGAATCTCCCCTCTCTGCTTTTTTGCTGATGCAGTAGGATAGTTGGTGACTTCTGCAGTCCTGAGATGTTAGATGCCCAAATGACAACCCCTCTTGTCAGATTGCCTGGCTAATTTTTACTCCTAAACCTTCCACCCAGCTGATTTTCAGTGCTTGTAAATGAGTCTCACTCTGCAGAGCTGTCAGTGTCTCCCAGCTGTGTCACTATGTGCTCTAACAAATGTGTGTGTAGATATGATCCAGCTATTTCAGCATCATTCCTTCCACTCCTCCAGGCACCTGGAAAGCTTCTCTGAAGTGCAGCTCTGCTCTCCTGGGAGCCACGTTTGTTAATTCTTTTTTTGGGTTGTTATTCCAGTAGTGTAGAAAAGCCCCCCAGAACAAGATATTTGGTATCATTGTTTTGTTTCAGGCCCTGGAGACACATGGGGAGAGAGAGATTTCATGCTCTGAGTTGATGGTTGAAATGAATGGGAGGAGGTTTGTTTTTTTTTGTCCAGGTAGGAAACTGAGGCAAGGAGAAGTCAAGAGGTGTTAGAGACCCAATCCTCAGTGAGTTTGTCCTCAAAAGGCAGAAACTTGTTGTATAGAGTGACTTGGGCAAGGTCCCCTTGTAGAAAGGGAAAAGCAGAACTTAAAACCAGCAGATCCTTGGAGAAACAGAGACCTTTGAGCAACAGCATCTGCTGACCTTCCCCATCTCTGCTCTCCAGCCGCGCTCTTGGCTGAGCGAAGAGGGGCCACCTCCATTCCCAGGGCACTGCTCCTCTCTCAGGACACCTGTAGCAACTCATCCTGCTCCCATCCCTTCCTGGCAGGAGGTGGGACATGCAGACAAGCCCTCTGGAAGGGGCACTGAGGGTGAGCTGTGAGCCCACAGTTGCCTCATCTTCCTCTTGGATCTGCTCCCTGACCCAGCAGGGCTCTATTATTAGTAGCTGATGTGCTGGTAAAGTCATTCTTCTCCTCACTCTGCTAATTAATCAGTACATTCCCTGACAGCTCTTGCCCATTAACTAATGTTCATTAGCATCCAGACCCCAGCAGCAGGGGTGGACCTCTCCATTTGCATTAGCTCTTGGATTTTCAACATCAGGAACAAGAGCCAAAAATGACAGCAAAAGGGCAGTTTCCTCTCTACTCCCTTCCTTATCCCAGTGAAAACTGACCTTGCTGGAACTTCAGTCCCCAGGGCAGGAACTTCAGCTTCTCTCCTTCTCATCCCAAGCAATTATCCTTAGGAAAAAAACAGACAGGGTCTAGTTTGAAGGGAGAGAAAGAAAGGTCTAAGTATCCTCGTTTTGGAAGTCAACTGAGAAGGTCTCTCAGGTCACAAAGGAAAGACAAGTGAAGATCAATACATATTGATGTCTGAATTACCTTCCCCTGGATGAAAACATTCCCTTTGCCAGTTGAACCTGCCCAGGGGTTGCCCTGCATTGGCCAAAATGATGTGCACAACCTCAGAGGCAGGAAGGAGCAGTGACACTTCTTGGAAGCCTTTCCTGACCTGGCTGAACATCTGGTGTTTTCCTGGCAGTGGTGAGAGAAGCCACCACCCCTGTGTGCTCAGCTTTGCTCTCCAGAGCAAGAGGGCATCTCTGTCCTTGCTCACCTGCAAGGTTGTTTCCTGAGCTCTGGTGTCACATGGCAAATATTTGGTCCTGTTGGGAAGTTGTGTCATTTCCTTCCTGCCAGCTGAACCTGCCCTCAAGTGGTTCCTCCTCATCAGATGAATTAAAGAGCTAAAAGGACTCAGAGGCCTCCTGAGATGCTCAGGTTTGTCCTCTGCTCTTGCTTGATACCCTGTGGTCCATCAAGATTGTGGGTGGGGGTGGTGGGTTGACCCCCTGTTAACTTCTCCCCTTTCTCTAAAGCATGTCCTGTTGGTTGGGGAGGAAAAAAAAAAGAGGATAAAGGCCAAGAAGGAGGAGTTCTTTGAAGAACTGAGATATCAGACATTGTACAGCATGTGGAGATGTTCTTCATGCTGCTTGGTCATCCCAAACAGCGATGGTCTGTGGGGCCAGGGGACATCCATTGACTCTTGGTGTTTTGTTCTGGTTTCCCACCAGTGTTCCTGGGATTACCTTTCCCCTCCTTTTCCTGTAGAACTTCCTCGGAGCCACCTCCATTGATCTGCTGAGGAACCTCCTGCCAGCCCTTTGCCTGAAGCCACCACTGCAAGTTATTGATACAACGATGAGTTCAAGCTTCAGATACTTCAAGCACCCCTTAAATCCCAGATCCCCAGTAGCTACTGGTCAGATAAACCACCATGGAGTGATATCTCTCACTTACTCTTTTCCTCAGTACCTGCATCTAGTTAAAACAGGGGCTTGACCCTTTTTTTCCCTGCAGTTAAAAGCAGTGAAGCCCCTTCCCAGCATTCCAGGCTGTGGCACAAGGAGAGAAACCTCCACTTCAATGGACCTTATCCAGGTGGGAGGGACCTTCTGCTGCACTTGAAGGGAAAGACTCTCAGTACATTGTATTTCACTTGATCCAATTCGATTATCTTTTTTTTTTCTGCAGCTATAAACCCCACTATTGCTCTTTCATCTCTCCCTCTTCCTCCCTGAGCAGATTCTGGGGTTTGGGGGCAGTAAATCACACCAGGGACTGGTGCTTTCCTAACATGCTTGAGACCTCCCTCCATCCACAGTTCAACCTGCAACCCAGACACCAACATTGCATTTGAATCCTGCTGCAAATTGCCCTGGGGAGGAAGAAAGCTGACCTCTGCAAGCCAACCCAGCCCTGTCCCCTCCTTGTCCTGGACATCCCATCAGCCAGGTCTTTTGTTCAGCTGAGCCACAGGAGGAGAACTTCCAGCTGGGTTGAATCTGGCCCAGCTTGTCCTTTTTCTTGCCATGGAGTGAAGGGACCTGTTGAAGCCATTCCTGGGAGTGGCTGGTGGAGCTGGCAGGTTGCCTGGAATCCTCCAGTGGGCAGGGAAAGGGTGATCCAGCACAAAGAGAAGGTTTGGGAAGGCAGGCCCTGGCAGGGATTAGAAGCAAGGGAATGCTTCCCTACTACAGCAGGTGTCATCTCCTTTGTGAAAATCATCTTTGCTGAGGTTGCAGTAGTTGCTGGGACTCTTGCCATTCCCAGGAGAAGAAAAAGAAGTAGGACTGAGGCTTGCAAGTTGCTGAACACCACTGGCAAGACAGACAACACCACTGCCCTCTGATAGCCCTGTGGAGGAGATGGAAGAGATGACCACTTGTCCAGAGGTTGCACACTTATTGGGTGCACTGACCTGCAAAAGTCCTTGCTTGGAAGGTACTTCTGGATTCCTCCCCCCCAAAAAAAAACCCCACAGTAGATTTTCCTCAGTGTATAGAGTTCACAGGATAAAAACCCACATGGCAAAATGCTTCAGGAAAGCAGGAGGTCCCCTCATGCCAAGGGAACATGTCCCTGGTTGTGGTGCTGTTCCATCCTTGTCAGTGATGAGGAGTGTTCCATGCTCCTCAGCAGCAGCTGGTGTGGGGTGTTCTTGTACATGAGGTGGGTTGTCAGTGTCAGTCAAGATGACAATTTCCTAGGGTCATCTCCTGGAAGAGGTGGGGAGAGGGAACAGACCCCCTGATACACACACAGTACCTGGAAGGGAGAGATGTCCCTTCAAACCCACCCAGATCAAGGTGCTCAGATAAATTGCTCCGTTCAGAAACTTTTTTTGCAAAGTCAACATTTATTTTATATATTTATTTATTTTTTCCAACAGCCTTTTTGATGTCCTTAAAAAACCCAAAAGAAACTGGGTGGAGAAACAAGTACCTGTCTGTTGCTGGTATAGAGGTCCAGGAGATGGTTTTTGAGGTCACCTGTGCCAGTCAGTGTCACCACAGCCCAGTTTTGGATGGCGAAGTGGTGGCACCTTTGGATAGGGACTCATTCAAATCCACTCCAAACAGCAGCAAAGCAAGGGTTTCACAGCTGAATGGGCTTGTTTTGACCTGCCTGAGCAGAGCAACTTGGGATTCTGTCTGGAGGGCTTCAGGTTTCAAAGGGAGGTGGGGAGTGTGGGATGTGTTCTGCTTCACCCAACATCTTCATGCAGCGTTTCCTCTGCGAGGGAGGGTGTGAAAAGGGAAGTTCAAGCTGTGATCTCTGTTTTTTTATCTCTCTTCAGGACTCTTGCCTCCCTTTTACTTGGAGCTACACAGAAAGGAGTGCTCAGGTAGTGCCATCCATGGGGTAGCAGGTATTTCCCTGCTCTGGGTGTGTGCTTCATAATGGATGTACAAAGAATTTTTTAAGAGCTTTTCCTAGGATGGCCTTGAAGTTCCTCTGGGAAGAGCTCTCCAAGAGCCTTATGCAAAAATAGTTGTGATATTTGTACCAACAGAAGATGGTACAAGCCAGAAGGCCCCGATATGGGGTTGATTTGCATGAAGGACCTTAAGAGCTCAACAGGGAAAGTCTTCATGTGGGAGGCTGGAGAGGAGAATCTTGTGAGCTGGGAGCTGTGAGGAGGATGTGCAATGGGATGAGAGTTAGGAATCCCACCCACAAGTGGTTCTGAAGAGGTGGGACCAGCTCCAGGTGCTAGATGGATCACCCCATGCATGAGCAAGGAAGGTTTCCTTCCCTGTGTGGTCCAGAGAAGACACAGCCTGAAACAGGAGAATTTTTTACAAGGACTGAAATTTATCTGGCTTCACAGGAAAGGAGTGCTGGCAGGTTTGGGTTGGCCTGCAGGAATTAAAAAGGAATCTGGATGGGAAGAGCTGTTTGCCAGGTTCATCTCCCTCCCTGCCTGGTGCAACAGCTGCTGCAAGTCCAGCTTGAAGAACCTGTGGCTGTAGTTGGAGAGGGTTTTTTGGGCTGAGACCTTTTTAGCTGGTCCCTGAACAACAGGCCCATGAGAGAGCAGCTAGTGGAGACCAAAAAGACCCACCACCCTGTTTTCTGAGCATCCCCTCCCCAAAACCCAGGCTGGTACAGCACAGGGATAAGCAAGGAGGGATCTATTTCCCTGCTGCTGGGTTTGCAGGGATCCTGTTTGAATACACTCCAGCCCGGAGTTGTTTTGCATTTCACCAGGGAGTCTTTTGTCTAAAGGGCATCCTGCTGCAGCAAAGCAGAGCATGTCCCTGCCCCTGCTTTCTCCCGTGGTTATCACATTTCATTACCCTGCTGAGCCTGAGCCAAGTCCTGCTTGTGTTAATTTGCCCACAAGCCAGCCCGTGTCACGCCAGCAAGAAGCCCCTGACATTTTCTAGCTTTCCCCCTGGTTTTGGAACCTCCTTGCAGCCTTGTCCCTTTTCTTATTTTTCTACTTAGTGCTTCTGAAATGGAGAGGAGAGGGGTTGGGGGGGGACACACACCAAGACACCCCCTTCCTGACTGCGTGGATGTGCTCAGCCCCGAGCTGGGTGAGTGTGGGAGAGCTGGGGAGGGCTTTTGTCATCAGAGGACAAGGGGGAATGGGTTAAAACTGGAGGAGGGGAGATTCAGGTTGGATGTTAGGAAGAAATTCTGGGCTGTGAGGGTGGTGAGAGCCTGGCCCAGGTTGCCCAGGGAAGCTGTGGCTGCCCCATCCCTGGCAGTGTTGAAGGGCAGGTTGGATGGGGCTTGGAGCAGCCTGGGCTGGTGGGAGGTGTCCCTGCTCATGGCAGGAGAGTTAGAACTGGGTGATCTTTAAGGTCCTTTCCAACCCAAACCACTTTGTGTGATCTGCTGCCTTCACCAATGCTTTTGTTGTGCACCACTAGGAGAGGACCAAGTGGTGTTGGCCAACCAATGCTTCAAGCCCAGGATCTGAGCTCTGCATCTCCCCACCCGGAGGAAGGAATTCAAATCAGATGTGTGTGGGCAGGTGAAAAGGAAACCCTTCCTGTTCCTGGCTTGGTGCTTCTCCTTCCCCACGTGACATGGTGACACAGACAGTACAATGTTTTCCATGATGTTGGGGGCCAGAAGTGACTTGTGCTTCTTGTTGAGCTTTTGTCAACTTGAAATGGTGAAACTTCTGCATTAACTAATCACACCTCGGAATGAGGCTAATTTTTGAAGTTGAGCCATTGAAAAATCAGTGGTGCTTGTATCAGCCTAACCTTAAGGACAGGTGTTAATTTCTGAAGAAGTGAGGAAAAAAACCATTAGCAGGACAGAGAAAATTACCCACTGATTATTGGTGCTTTCAGGAGCGACGGTGGAGACGTGCTCTTTTCAAGAATCCTCCTGTGATTATGTCCCTCATCAAACCATCCCAGGAAGGCAATTCAGCACTGGGTGAGGCTTTAGCTGCTCCTTGTGCTCTCCACTGGTTATTAGACCTTCTGGATAAGCATCGTTCCCCACGTTCAGGCTTCTGAGAGGAGAGGTTCGTGCACGTTGCCTCGGTCACGTGTGGACAGGAGCTCCTGGCATGTGGAGAACCAGGGGCTGATTGAGAAAGAGTTTTCAGGCCAGTTTTATGAAGGGGCCTTGGAATGGATTTGGCTGTAGCACAAGGCTGGAGAGGTCTTTGGCAGAAGGAAGGAGTGTCTAAGAATGATTCTGTGTTTTGTCGAAGGTGGATATCGGGGGAAGTGGGTCTTTGAGGAAGTGGATCAAAGAGATCAAGACACAGAAGCTGGAGTGGAAGGGAATGACAGGTAAGAGTAACTACGAATGAAACTTGAAGCCCTGGGCACTTGAGATGTGGTCAGGAAGCTTCACTCAGCCCTTAATGACCGAGACAGGTGAGCAGTGACCTGTGATGTGCTCCTAGACAGGACAGGGTGATGGTCTGTGTGGCTCAGGACTGCAAGGATCCAGTTGCTGATTGCATGCCTGCCCCTTCCCAGATACCTTTGGTAAGCTTGGCTTTATCCAAGAAAAGGAAAGGCTAGGACTGCCAGGGTGACAGCCCAAGGCTGTTGCTGCTGCCCCTTCCTCAGCTTGCTTCACACTCTGTGTCCTGACACACAGCACCGTGTGTCCTGTGCTGGTTGCTTCTCATCCATATCAACCACTGCACTTACAAAGTGAGGTGGTAGGAAGATTTCAGGTGCTGTGAAAGGGGTAACTGAAGAGGATGTTTAGGGTGTCCTGAGGTCACCTTTTGAGGTGTCATCTTCCCTCTTCAGGAGCCTGTGATCCTAACCTCACCTCTCTACACCTGGGGACATCACCCTTCATGGGATGAAGCAAGATGCACCCCAGCCTGAGCAGAAGCAGATGATTCTCCAAACACTCCTGGTCTGGTCAGAAGCTGCTGTTGTGAGTGATTTCTTATCCAAAGAGAAATTTCTTCTCCCAGCATCCCCCCGAGACCTTTTTCTTTGCCCTCCTTGCACATGGAGTCATGCTTGAAGAAGTGCTTGTTAAATAAGCACCACTCAGCCCTGCTTAAAACAAATGGACTTGATTTAATAGGCCTACAGAACGGCCAGGTATCTGTGTTATTTAAGAGTATTGGCACTTTGAAGGCCAAGCACTAAAAGCACTTCATTTTTATTTCAGCTGTTAATTGAAAATCAGCTGCTTTGTCTTGTTCCCTCTGCTGCTGCTCCTTCTCCTCTGCTGCTGCTCCTGCTCCCCCCTCTCAGCTTCCCCACCTCCCTGTGACATGGGAACAGCTGTTCATGTAACACCCCTTGCCCAACCTGCTGGTAAAAATGTGGCTGGAGGCCAGGCTTTCACTGGTGGTTTATTGGTTTAATTAACCAGGGTCTTGCAAATACTTCTTGGGGAGGCAGAAGTGAGAGGATCTCATGTTTCTTGGGCTGGATCCTTCCATCATTTTTAGGCACCAAGGTAAAAAAAAAAACTTGGCTTCTCTGCTTCACCTTGGCTGAATTCAATAATACACCTCTGAGTCACATTAGTGCTGACCTTGTGTTTTGCTCCCTTCTCATCTTTCTGATTTGTCTTCCCTTCCTGCCTTTGCAGTAAGAGGCAGAAGTGGGTTTATCTTTTTTAAAAAAAGAAAAGAACCCCCTGCTGTCTCTTGGGGAGCTCCTCTGCTTGCAGGGATTTTTTTTTCTTGGCTTTCCAGTCTGTTTCTTGCTGCTGGTGGTTTGCACACCCAAATTTGGCAGGAGAGCAGTTCTTCCAGGGTTGCTTGGAGGTGACATGGTGGTGGTTTTATAAAATGAATTTTGGGTGCTGCTGGGTTGAATACTGCCAGTTAGCAAGGTCATTCAGGCAAATAAGATGTTCTTCCTCTGGGCCATTGGAGGGAGGGGTTTTTTGAGAATGTTCCTCAGAAAAAGCAGTGTTGAAGCTGGGATGTCCACAAGGGAAAGTCCAAGTGCTGCTCGGGTTGATTTGGAGGGTTTTGCAGTGTTTATTTTGGCTCCTGCTGTTGTGATGTTCATCACTTCAGTCTGTGCTGCTGAAGATCTGGGTGTTCTTTGGGGTGAGGCATGAAACAAAGGACCTGGGCTCTTGGAGACTTCCTAAATCCTCACACCTTCCTGTGTGATGTGCTCTGGGTGACCCTGCTCTGGCAGGGGGGTTGGGCTGGGTGAGCTTTCCAGGTCCCTCCCAACCCCTAAGATTTGTGTGACTGACCTGTCAGGCGTTCCAGACACTTCCCTAGAGCTCTGGGGAAGGGCTGCTTAGCAGATGGGATGTTTTCTCTTCCTTTTGGGGAGTGGGTTTCTTCCATGTTGATAGATCCTCTCTATCAATGGTCAAGAGGAAATCTCTGTGTTATTTTTAGAAACACAGCCAGTAAAGCCATGAAATTCCCTTGTCTTGGCTTTAATAGAAGTGTTCCCTGCCTTTAGAGAAGGATAATGGCACGAGATGAATGCAGCCAGGAGCAGCACTGTGAGTGGCAGCTGGAGAATGAGAAGCTGATGGGCTCTGAAATGAAAGCAAAATGTTTGCAATCACTTGTGTGCTTCCTTCTCCCCTTAGCCCAGCTACCTGAGATGTTCAACACAGAATCCTACAATAATGTGGGGTTGTTTTTGTTGGTTTTTTTTTTCCCCCATTGTGAGGAATTCTCAAGCTGCTATTTTCATGCAAATAGCTCGGTGTGCTAAGTGGTAGAACCTGAGCACACCAGGAAATACAGGGGGTGTGGGGAGGATGTGTTCAATATAGACAAGGTTCCTGGGAGTTGTCAACAGCTTTTTAAGGATATTGCCTGCAGCTCTCAGCAGCTTTTCTTGGTGATTGCTGGAGGAAGGAGGGGGGAGAAGAAGGGAGGGGGGGAACCCCCAACTGTTAGAGAACTGAAACTGAGGAGCAACTGGAGAAGCAATGATGGAGCAGAAGGGTGTCCTGCAGTTGGTCTTTTGTGGCTTTGATGAAAATCAGCACCACAACAATGCCCTGATTTTTTTTTTTTTTGCCTGGTTCCCAAGGTGAAGGTAAGAGGATCCCTGGTTTTCCATGTGGCTTTTCCTGAAGGGTTTTCTGACATCTCCCAACATGTGTCCTCATATCTGTGCCTTTCCTTCCTGGAAATGAAATCTACATTTCCCAGTGGAAGGGTCCTGGTGGAGGGGTCTTGGTGGAAGGGATCCTGGTGGAAGGGAACCTGATGGAAGGGATCCTGGTGGAAGGGATCCTGGTGGAGGGATCTTGATGGAAGGGCTCTTGGTGGAAGGGGTCTTGATGGAAGGGATCTTGATCACTCCTACAGAAGGTGAGTGTATGAACCTTGATACTTGAGGGCAATACCAGCCTGGAAAAGCATCCTCTTGAGGTGGAGTGTGGTGTGAATTCAACAAGTGCCCTTCCCGCACCACCAAGATGAGGACTCTCTACTTCATGGCTGGGGATGATGAAGGAAAACAACTGCAGCCTGACAACAGGCACTGACTTTTGAAAATGGAAAAGAAATGAAGAACAGATTCTGGGAGGCTTGTCATTCATGAGAATGGACTTCCCTGAATTGGGAGCCTTTTTTTTTTTTTAATTGAAAGCCTGGATTTTGTTGCTGGTTTGGTTTTGGGTGGGTTTTTTTTTTTCCTTCTAATGTTGCCTAGAACAAGTAACCCCATCACTGAGGACAACTAGTGAGTGGGTCAGAGGAGTTCAAGGGGTAATCTGGAGAAAAAGACTGGCCTGATGCATGTTTTCTTGTCCCACTGAAGGACAAGAAAAATGCCTGTGAGAGCCAAGTGGGGAAGGGGAACTGAGGTTCATGCTGCTCAATGAATAATTGACATTGAAGTTCAACTTTCATTTGCTTGCAGATGAAAACTATGGTGTCAACACTGTGGGAGATGATCCATGAGTTTGATTTTCTTCCCAAAGGTGAATTCTTCTTGGATTGATTAAAAAAACCCCCAAACAACCCAACCAAAGTGAGAAATGTTGACTTGAAATGCTGGGCAAAAACACAGGGTGTCTCTCCTGCATATCAGCAGCAGAACCAGGTTGAACATCTGGCAGGAGACTGGGGTGGAGGTGATGAGATGAGGTTGAAGGAAGAGCTTTGTAGACAGGTGTAAAAATCTACTGCAGGTCAGCTCTTTTCCCATAGGAATTCCTTTTTTCTGACAGTAACTTTCAGCTGGGAGGTTGAAACTGGGCCATTTCCAGCTGCATCTTTTTATAGGCACCATGTGAGAGGTAATTGGATGTGGGAAAAAAAAACAGCCCAACAATCTTCTTAGTCCCCTGGTGGAAGAAGTGGTGAGGCTCATTCTCCTGCAAATTCTTGGCTTGAGTCCATTGCATTTCTCCAAAAAGATGAGCTGCAAAACCTGTGCCTTGTTCAAATGACAAGCAGAAGGTGTCATCAGGGGATGATTGAAGCAGAGTTGACCAGGTGATGTTCATCTCAGGGCACTTGGGTGGTTTTGGCTCTGTCCTGCTTTGCTTGGCAATCTTATGGGGGCTGCTGGGGTGGGGAAAATACACAAAACTCCACCACTGGGTGGAATTGCACCTTCTCCTCCATTCCTGC
>NW_009953385.1:201787-230609 GCF_000747805.2 Chaetura pelagica
GCTGAACCCATCTGTGGGGGAATCCCACAGGGGGTAGTTAGTTCCCTGGGTGGTTGGTTGCAGCTTTCCCAGAACAGTTCCTGCCTTTCAAAGTCTCCTTTGCCTTTATTTTCATTTATATCTGTCACCTGTTGGTGCTCCTGAGACACTAGAGGGTTGCATGTGGTGCAGTGGTTGAAAGATGGTAGAAAAGGCATCGAGAGCCCCAGGCTGGTGCCTTCCCCAAGCTCACATCCCTGGTGTTGTCCATGCTCAGAGCAGAGCCAGGAGGGGAATTCCTGGGGGATGAAAAGGCCCTGGGGGACAAGAAGCTGGGAAGCCAGAGGTATGAGATTCAAGCTGCTGGAACCTGGGCTCGTGTCCATGCCTGGTGCTCCCTGTTGGCTTTTCAAGGGCATTTGTCTTCATTTGGCACAGCTTCCCAGAAGACATTGAAACTGTCCTTCATTTCCTTGGGAACTGGTCCATCTCCCTCCTCTCTCAAAGACCAGCTCTATGGCCAACCCCTGGTGGTGATGGTGGCATCTGGGGGAAGCTCCTTCCCTCTGTCCCTGCTCTGGGGACAGGCAGGCACCTGCCTTCATGTGATACGTGTCCTTGCTCCTGTTGTTTTCACTCTGAGACCCCTGCAAAGCACTGGAGGCTAAAAGGCTTATTTCTAATGGAATCACCAGTATTCTCTGGAGTCTCCCACAAGCCTCAATTTGCTTTACTCTGGTCAAACCAATTCAATTTAGGGCAATTCACACAGAGGATGCTGTTGATTTTGCTCAGTGTCTGCTACCCTGACCCTCAGCCTTTTTTACTTCTCCACCAAACATTTTTCTTGGTCAGCCCAGCTGCCACTTTCAAGCTCTAGTTCTTCCCAAGCTGCTTTTTCTGGTTGAAAGGAAATACAAGAGAGAGAAAAAAAGAAAAACCCTGGAACAACCAGGGCTGTGAGGCACTTCCCACCTGGGAATAAGCAACAGAGGATTTTACTCCTTTTCTTCTTCTGTGGTTGCTGGTAAAGGTAGTTAAAGCCAAGCCCAGCAAGTGCTGATAATTCAGGTAAAATACACAGCTTTTAGGCTTGGTGTTGTTAGCTGTGGGGAGGAAAAAAGGCAGTTAAAATAGCTCTGCAGTGGATTGATTCAGGGATGGGAGAGGAGAAGTCTCTGCCGTGGGGTTTTCTCAGGAGCTTTGTGCAGAATTGTTCTGCCTGGCTTCCTGGGTAGCTGCACAGGTCTTTATCTCCTATCTAAACAGGAGATGGGCAACTTTATAGATCTATTACAAACGTGTTCACAGCTCAAGGTCACAGTTGGCTTGTGTGGAGCTCATTTACTGCCTTGTTCCAGGCCTTAGGCTTGCTCTGGGACTGGAGACCCACACTGGGAACTCTCCTGGCTCTCATCCTTCAGGGCCTGTTTTGCTGCCTTTTTTCTCTGCAGGGATTTCTCCTGTGCTGATACATTTCCTTGGTGCTGGTGGGGCTGTGTGGGTAACATTTAGATACAGGTATCTGAAATGGATGCAGATTGGAAGGGTTTCCCCCCCCCCCGCCCTGTGTAAGTTGGAGGGTTTTCCTTTTGGTGGGAAAATGCTGAAGGTCTTTTTTTTTTTTAACCAGTTAACAGTGTTTCCCATTTCATCATAGAATCCTAGACTGGTTTAGGTTGGAAAGGACCTTCAAGATCATCCAGTCCCAACCCCCTGCATGGGCAGGGACACCTCCCACCAGCCCAGGCTGCTCCAAGCCCCATCCAACCTGCCCTTCAACACTGCCAGGGATGGGGCAGCCACAGCTTCCCTGGGCAACCTGGGCCAGGCTCTCACCACCCTCACACTCCAGAATTTCCTCCTCATGTCCAACCTAAATCTCCCCTCTTCCAGTTTAATAGGATGGATTACTTAGGAAACTGGCTGGTTTGCTACATCCTGTTGCCTGAGCTTGATGTTCAACTCATCTCAGGTTGCTTGAAGCATCACTGAGACTTCATTCATCTCCACCCTGACCATGGATTGCTCACTTACCTCTTTGGGTTTTGTCTCCAAAGCCTCTGAAGATAGGGAATTGCAGCCCTGCTCTGGAAGTGTGTTTTTCCAGGAGCTTGTGCACTGGGAAGAAGCCTGCTGTGGAAGCTGTTCCTCCTGGGCAATGCATTCCAGTTTGGTTTCTCCTCCATTGAGGAATCAGGGAAGGTGGCTCCAGGCAGGAAGGAGAACCAGGTGAGCCCTTTCTGCAGGAAGTTTGCTCCTCCAGGTGGTTGGTGATGTATTTGCTGGCTGTATTCCTTCTCCTAATTCATGTGATGAATATTTTTTACTTTCCCTGAGTGAAGTCCTTTGGAGACGACCACAATTTGCTCATAATTCCACTTGTGATTATTTACCAGATGATGATTTTTTTTTCTCTTTGGATTCCAAACCAAAATTCCTGATATTTCAAATGAGGGGTGGCTGGTTTTGCAAGGACCTACCAATCCTCTGGTGCCTGATTTGGAGGAGTCACTTTTTTTTTGGTTGTGTGATGAACATCCCCTTCTGCCAATTCAGCTTTCATCTTGCAAATGTTCTCTGCTCTTCCTGCCACAAAACGTCCCGTTCAGCCAATGTTCTTGCTGGGGACTTCTGCTGAACTGTGCAGAAAGGCTGGGTTGGAGCAGAGAATTCATGCAGGTTGCTAGAAGAGCCCTCTTGGGAAGCTGTATTCCTTGGATTATACCAAGGAACCCAAACCTCTTGACTCCCCAGACTGTTTAATAGTCTTTTAATGCAGCCCCAGGACCCACCACCTTCCCCACTTTTCTAACCTGGACCCTTTTTCTCTACACCAACCTCACCCTGAGCGAGAGACCCTTTCCCATCTCACCTTCAAGGCTTTCTTGCCAGCAGAAATGCCTGCAGGTGGAGCTGAAATAACATCCTACTGCTGGAAGAATTGCTGAGGTCCCTGTTGGCAGAGAGTAGTTGTTTCCCTGGGGTTCCTGAGGCTCCTGCTTGCTCTGGACATGCAGGTGCCTGCTCGGATCATCCCGCCTGCCCCACGGCCTTGCTGGCACCAGGTGGTCTGTGCAGCAGGTGACCAGCCCTGCCCTTCAGGTCTTGCTTAATCCTGACGTTTGGACCACCTCTGGATCACAGAGCTTGGACATTGTGCAGCAGTTGGTTGATTTTCTTGTAAGAGGTGTCTGGGTTTCGTTCCATGAGGAAGGAAAACTTGTTCCATCCCTCGTCAGAGAGTCACAGAATCAGAGAACCTGAGGGGTTGGGAGGGACCTGGAAAGCTCATCTAGTCCAACCCCCCTGCCAGAGCAGGGGCACCCAGAGCACATCACACAGGAACGTGTCCAGGGGGGTTGGAATGTCTCCAGAGAAGGAGACTCCACAACCTCTCTGGGCAGCCTGTCCCAGGGCTCTGTCACTCTCACAGCAAAGAAGTTCTTCCTGACATTCACATGGAACCTCCTCTGCTCCAGTTTGCACCCATTGCCCCTTGTCCTGTCACTGGACATCACTGCACAAAGCCTGGCTCTGTCCTCCTGACACTGCCCTGAACAGATTCGTGTTCAAAACACCCAAGAATGGATCTGTAGAGGATTCCAGCTGTGGACACCAGTAGAAAAGGATGGAGAGGGAGGAGATAGGTGAGTATGAGAGGACTGAAAGGAATTGTAGGGGGGCTGGGATATGTTCCCTGCTTGTCTTCATCCTGGAAGAAAAAGAGTCTGCCCACCCTAGAAAGGCTGCCTTGGAGATCCTGCTCCAGCAAAGCCAAGTGCTCCATCAGCTGGTTTCTCTACAGCAGGTACAAGGTGTTGGCTGTGCTGACTTCACTGGTGGGTCTCCAATGATCTGCTGGAAGACCCTGTGCCCTTGTCCTTCTCCCAGCCAGTCTGGGGCTTTTTGCAGCTTCAGGGCTTCCTGAGCTGGCAGTTCACCTTGGAACTTAGTGTTTAACAGGCCTTGATGGACTCCTGCCAGTTTGCTTCCACATTTGTGTCGTGGGCCCTTTGCAAGGACTTCTGGAGTTCATGCTCTGTGGGACAAAGCTGGAGATTTGTTTCAGGGATTCTGTTTTGCTTTTCCCTGGTGTATTGAGTTTGTGGTGGTTCCTCTTAGAACCTCCTGCAACCCCTGACTTTTTTTCCTGCCAGAAGGAGCACCTCTCAGTTCTGCTTCTGGTGTCTTTGGGCACCCCAGGGCTGGGGGAGCTGCTCTGCAACTTGCTGAGCTCCTGGTGGGCTTTGGTGTGAGCCCTACAAGGCTCTGCTTAAACAAAAACAAAAGCCAAGTGGAAGTTCTCAGCTCCAGGGAGCAGAGCTCAAGCAGCTGAGCTAAGCCAGCCAAGGCATTCCCCCTTCCCCTGCTGCTCTGCTTTCATCTTGCCCTGTAAATATCAGCTGGAAGAGCTCCTGTGTTGTCCCATCTCAACATCTACCTGGGCATATCCACTCTCCCTGGTGTGCAGAGCTGATGTTCTCATGGTTCCCTCTCCCCTGAGGCTTTTTTTTCTCTCTCTCTCTCTCCTTTTTTTCATTCCTTTCTGCAGTTCAAGAGCCCAGGTTGTTTTAGCAGAGCAAACATTTCTTTGACAGTAAGTGACACGAATAAATCCTTTCCCTTCTCCTCCCCCTAGTTTATTATTTAAGGGGGAGAAGAGGATGAAAGCCAGCAGAGATGACTGGAATTCTCTGTCAGCAAAATCAGCAGGAAGAGGGTGGCCCAGGAGGGGCTGTCAAACCACAGCATTTGCCTTCATCAGCATCTTGGGAGGAACAGAGATGCCAGCTGCTTGGAAACATCTGGTTTTGGTTGTTCCCTCCCTCCCTCCCTCTTGTTTTTCTTTCATTCTTTCTCCATTTTTGGCCAGTTTAGCAATAAGTGTTGGATCTAGAGGAACAGCAGCTTGGGTTGTCTTCTTCTACTTGAGCAGCAGAGCTTTCTGCTCTGGTTTGGAGTCCAAGTGAGGATCAGGCAGAGCAGTAAAAATTACTGACTGGTCACAGGTTCCTGAAGGAGAAGCTCTTTGTGTTTGGAGCTGGGATTTACATGCCCAAGGGCTGGGTTAAGGTAATGTCAGCACAGAGCAAGGAGGGAGAGCCAGGGCCCCTCTGTGCCAAGGGAGAAAGTGTTTTCCTAACCCTGGTGGCATGGAAACACCAGCCAGGAGAGTGAAAGAAGTCCCAGGAGAGTTAATTAAGTGGTGCATTTCAAAGGTGGAATGGAATGGAGTTGCTTGGCATTGGTTGAAGGTAGCTGTCCCCACTCCTGAGGGCTGGGCAAGGGGTGTGGGTACCTGGGCTGGTTGGGGTGGAAAGGCCATCCAGAATGGGACCTGTGATGGGGACCTGGCCCTGGTGGGGTTTGGGAGAGCAGTTGTGGGCTCCTCTGAGCAGCTTTTTTCCTTACCAGCAAGTCCTTCACCTGCCTGGCTATCTATATCTATATCATCTATATCTATACCTGTATCTATATCTATATCATCAGGGAAGAGGCAGGGGTGGAAGGTCCTCTCCTCTCTGCCCCCTTCCACATCATCTGGACTAGAAGATGTATCTATCAAACCAGTACCTGCTGGAAACTGAACCAACCAAGCTAGTCCATCCATAGAGCAACGTGTCACCCCCTGCTCAGCTCCTGCTAATTAAGTGGGGGGACTAAATACCCCAATCACTGCCCTGTGCTGATGTGTCTGACCAGCTTGGATATTTCATCAACCAGAGGGAACTGGTGGGTCAGCAGTGCAGACATCCCCTGAAGGAGGTGGCTTGGCCACCACCTGGGTTAGGAACCTGCAACCTGAAATCATCAGGGTCTTTTCCTGCAGCCCAGATGCCAAGGAGACTGAAAAGTTCCAAGTCATCTTGTTTGGTGGCTGCCTGCACCTTGCTAGAGGGGAGTTCTGCTCTGCTACAAAAAACACACAGCAGTGTGGGCCAAAATGAGGGGGTTTGTGTGCAGAACAGAGTAGGCTCCTTCTCTGAGTCTGGAAAAGGAGCTCCCAGCCTCACCTGAGCTCCCAGCCTCACCTGGTGCCACCCTCTGCTACCAGTACTGCAGTGGGGTAGATGATATCTCGTGGTGTTTTGGCAATGGGGGGATGATTTGCTATCTCTGAGGTTTTCTGGAGGTTGTCCTTTCACCTGCCTGTCTTTTCCCTTCAGTCTCCTGTGCTCCTGATGACTGACTTGATGATCTTTGCTATTTCTAACCTCTCTTTTTGGTCCCTGTCAGAGCTTGATTTCTGCTGGGGGGGGGATGGAAAAGGTCAGGCTCTTGTTAGTGAAGCTGATTGAATTTGTTTGCTGCATCTGTGCGCAAACTTGCATGTATGTTTCTGGTCTGGGTGAGCAGGACCCTCTTGGTCTGTTGCTTATTTATTGACTTACTTCTTCATTCCCTCCCTGTTTCATTTTTCTCCCATCTGGCCCAGTATTCCCAGTTTTCCCTCTCCTCCAAGAGAAAAGGCTTAGTGGTCTCCAAACAGTAAATAAGCCTGACATTTGCAACAGTCATTCTGAGACAACAGCAGCAGCAGTTCTTTATTTGGGCTTGTTTCTCCTCTTTTATTTAAAGCCTCTTTTAATCAAGACCTAATGACAACTTTTGGTGGTGAGAGCTGATGCACAGGGTAAAAAAACAACCCACCAACCCAGTTTGCATTCAAAATAATGCAAACCTTTCTAAATAGGAAGTTCTGCAAGGATATAATCAAGCTAAATTGCCCATTGTTGCTCTGACCAGAGATGATTTCTTGCCTCTGTTCTCTGGGTTGGGTAGGGAAAAATGTCTTCTCTCTTTATTCCAGTTACAAACCTGTGCAGGAGCAACTGGTTGTTGCAAGAGTGGGTTTTGCTCTGGTTTTTCTGTGGCTCCAGATTTGTGGTGGCTTGGATGTTGTCCCCTAAAAATGTCTTAACAGACCTTTTACCCCTCTCTTCCTGCAGCTAAACCAGGTGGACCCAGCTCCTCAGGGAGAGCAGCAGGTCAAAACAGCAGCAGGAGCCTGCCAGGAAAACCAGCTCTGGCTTGGGAAGAGAGAAACCATCTCTGCCTGCAGATGGTGAGCAATGAGCTCTAGATTTTTAATGACTCTGTGCAATTTAGCCCATTGAAAAGGAGCTGAGCCTGGGAAGAATTGGGAGCTGATGCTGAAGGCTCCAAACAGATCATAAAGCATTTAAGACGTGGGTTATTTTGCTCTCCTCATTTCCCACAACTGTGCTGTGCATCAATGCAGCATAAAAGCTGCACCCACACTTCTCCATGCTTGTATTGAAATGGGGTGTCATGGAGATGGCTCCTCAGGTGGTTTTCTGATTTTTGTTTTCCTGCCCAAAAACCTCCTGATATTTTCAAATCTGATAATAATTGGTTTCTTTTTACCAGGCAGCTCCCAGAGAAGTGCAGGTGTTCTCCAGTTCTGGGCTGACAATGAAGCTGGCCATGAAAATATCACCATGTGGTGAAGCCTTCATGATTATGGAAGGCAAGCGTTGCTTCTTCTTGTCACTTTTTGTCCCCAAAATGTGGTCTTTTGACTCTTTTCTTCTGCATGTGTCTCTCTCTCAAAGCATTTTCCCCTTGGCTGAGGAATGATGGTGTCCTGAGGGTTAAATGACCCCATTGAATCTCTGCTGCTTTTTTCTCTCTCACTTCAGAAGGCAGAGACCCTGAACTGGAAAGTATAGGAAAAAAAGATTCTAATTAACACAGGGAAAAACAATAAGATCAGGAAATGGAGATTGGTTTTAATTTTTGGAATGGACAAAAGGCTGGAGTTAGACCCAACTGCAAGCCTGGCACTTACTGGAATGCTCCACAGCATTCTTTTTATTCCTCTTTTTTTGCCCAGTCCTTGGTAGGAAGGAGAATTCCTGGGTGGAGTTACAGCTCTTAGAAAAGAGTTCTCTTGTTTGGACACACTGCTAAGTCACTGATGTCCTTTGTCAGCTCTAAATGTCAACCTGACTGTCAGGAGGCAGCTATGTCTGAGAGAGGTGAAAGTGTCTGGTCTCTCACCTCCTGCTTTCTCCTGTGGTCTGTGTGTGACAGGCAGGGACATCTTGCTTTGATGAGCAGCTGGGAAGGCCACTGGCTTCTGGCTGAGCACAACATGGAGCCTTCTGGGGTGCAGAGAAGTTGTCTCAACCCTTTCCTCAATCACGGGCTTGCTCAGAAGGTCCCAGAGGAAGGAGCTGCTCTTACCCTGCCTTCAACTTGCCTTCCATAGAAGACTGACACCCCTGGAAAGGTGATTTTTGGGGAGGCCAGCTCTTGGGTGGCTTGTGAAAAAAAGGCCCTGTGCACCTGGGATTCATCACTGGGACATCATGCACCTGGGTTTCACCACTGGGACATCATTACAGCTTGTGGCATCTTTGGGCAAAGACCTGGTGAGCTGTTTTTGTTGGGAGGAAGAGTTTTGCTGGGTGCTCAGGGAACTCTTCCCTCCCCCTGCTATTGTCCATCAGAACCTTCCTTCATCTTTATTGCTGGGTTTCTTGCTCTTCCCTGGGCTCCTCAGTGATGATCCCACATAGGCTGCATTTCCTGTGCTTTGCAAATGATTTTCAGGCTCAGCTGTCTCTTCCAGTGCTTGGAGGATCATGAAAAATACTGCTTTTTTTTTTGGTAAGGAGGCTTTTCTACCCTCCCCAGTTTGTTTCCAGTCCTGTGCTAACCTGCAAAGTTGTAAAACTGCTGGCTTAGTTAGGTTGCATTAATTAATGATCTCTGCAGCAACGTGCACTGATGTCATGAAGATGGGGATTCAGCAGCACCAGCTGGATGGGGAGAAGAGCTGAGAGAGAAGTGGGGCAAAAGGCTTTTATTTTTTTTGAAGTGCTCAAGGATTTGCAGTGGTTGAGGAGACAGAAGATGAGTAGGAAAGAAATCCTTGGCAGAGTTTCTCCTTTGCTGCCCCATTCCCCTTTCAGCTCAACCTTCCCTGTTCTGCAGGTCCTGGTTGTTCCTGCTCAAGAGGTTTCCCAGCTTCTCCATCTGCTCCAAGCACTGGGTTATGTCCTGCTTGTTTTATATGCTGGTAGGTGGAAATGCAGGCAGCAGGGAGGAATCCCTTGGGAGAAAAGCCTGCCTAGGGATGGTTCCCCAGGGAGAGGGAAAGGAGTGGATCTTGAGGAAGGAGCACAAGTTGGTTTTGGCACCGTGGGAAGGGGACACAGCGTGAGGCCCAGGAGCTGCAAGAGGTGAATTTTGGCTCTGATGATTGTATATGCCATGACTTGTCTGGCTTTTAGAAAGACTGGGTTATCTCCAGAGGTCCCACTGGGGGGTCACTGTCTCTGCCTTGCTTTGGTGCTGCTGTCTTGGGTCCAAGCAGGGACTGGCAGCACCTCCCTCTCCCCAGAGGTTCTAGCAAATGGGGTGTCCTAAAAATGCAGCAGCCACACTCTGTGACAAGAGCTGCCAAACCAGGCTGGGAAGAGGGCTGCAGAGTTGTTTCAGGAGAGGGAATCCAGGAAGAAGAGACTGTCATTGCCCTGCAGGTTTCAAGCTCCCTGGAGCTTGAGACCTGGTGCTTCTCTCGTTCCTTTTTTCTTATCAGTCTATTGGCTGAGCAGTTTGGTTTTGCTGTTTCTTGGCCACCACCAGCTGTGAAGCTGATCAGTTCTTACCAGGCCAGAGTAGTGCTTGAGGAGTGATGGCACTTCCCATTGAAGAATTGATTCAGTTCATCTATTTGGATTTTTTTTTTTAAAAAAAAGGGGGGGGCATTTGAGAGGCCCCAGGCAGGGTCTGTGTGTGTGGAGGAGCCTCAGGATGCAGCACCTGCTTGTTTCCACTGCATCCCAGCTACAGGGAACACTGTACCCATGTGCTTAAGAACTTGTGGTCTTAGAAAGTGTTTTTTCAAGGTGCCAGCCACCCTGTGTTTGCTCCACTTTGCTTAGTTGTCCCTGAGGTGGAGCAGAGAAGATGGATGGCGGGGATGGGGTGGACACTGAGAGGTGAGGGCAGTCCCAGGGGTGAAGATGTTGAGAGGGTGAAAACCCTTCTTGGAGTCAGCCCAGATAACTGGCCATGCAGCATCTGCTGGGAGAAGGAGGCCCAAAATATTGCTGATCTGCTCCAGTGCCTGAAGGGGCTCCAGGAAAGCTGGGGAGGGGCTTGGGACAAGGGCAGGGAGGGAGAGGACAAGGGGAAAGGGATTAAAACTGGAGACATGAGGAGGAAATTCTTCACTCTGAGGGTGGTGAGAGCCTGGCCCAGGCTGCCCAGGGAAGCTGTGGCTGCCCCATCTCTGGCAGTGTTGAAGGGCAGGTTGGATGGGGCTTGGAGCAACCTGGGCTGGTGGGAGGTGTCCCTGCCCATGCAGGGGGTTGGAACTGGCTGATCTTTAAGGTCCCTTCCAACCCAAACCTGTCTGGGGTTCTGTGATACTTAATGAACTGCTTCACCCAAGCCAAGAAGGATTTACCCCAGAGTGCAGGACACTCTGCACAGCCCTCACTTGAAAAATCAATGCTCTCTGCCTGGGAGATGTGCAGAAAAGGGTTAAGCTTGAAAAAACCACCTGCCCTGTTCTCTATAAATTAAAAAACAAACACCCTGTTAACACAGTAATATTTTTATTTCCATAGGAAAGTGTTTATTTTGGTAACATGTGCAAAGTTTCAGCTCTTCTCAACCCCTGAGATTTCACAGCCAGGCTTTCATGTTCCCAGCAGAGAAGGAGGTGAGATACTCCAAGAATCTCTGTTCTTATTTCAGCACTGCACTTGCCAGCCAAATTTTCAAAAGGGCCCAGTTTGCTGACATAAATGGGGTTGCTGATGTTCTGGGGAACATATTCCTCCCTAGGTCCAAGTCTCTCCCATTTTATCTTCCTCTCCCATATGTTTCCTCTGTAATGAGAGGGATTATTTATCATTAAAGTGGTATCTAATGTAAAAAATTAAAGCTAATGACTGCTTCAATGAATTTACTGACAAAAATAAATGTCTGTCCTTCAGCTCCTATAATTTTAATTGGAGTAGGCTACAGCTTAATTAACATGTA
Source organism: Chaetura pelagica (assembly GCF_000747805.2). Taxonomy (NCBI): domain Eukaryota; kingdom Metazoa; phylum Chordata; class Aves; order Apodiformes; family Apodidae; genus Chaetura; species Chaetura pelagica. The sequence goes on from NW_009953385.1 coordinate 212,795, forward strand.
TTGATTAGAGTCCCATCTAGAGGTGGGTGGACCTTGTAGGAACGTTGGGAGAAATTCTCCTGGCAGATGAAGGTGCTTTCAGATTTGCTGATAACATCCTGAGTAATTGTCTGGTGAAGAGACAGAAAAGCCTTTGGTCTCAAGCTGTTGAAGCTTCAACCAAATATCTTGTTGAAAAGGAGGGCTAAGAATTGGCACCACCACCTTCTAGGTGGGAAGGGAACTTCTGCTCTGAAGATACTCCTGATCTCCTGAATGAATTGCAGGAAGAACATGGGAAAGGAGAAGGATGTTTGAACCCATCAAGAGGCTGACCCAACTGGAAATCTTTGAGGGGGGTGGTTTGGTTCAATGTGACCTTGGCTCCCTCTGTTCTTTCCCCCAGGCAGGTTGTCCCATGTTTCTTGGTGGGGAGGAGGAGTGTGATGGCAAAGGGGCTGGTTTGTGCCTCTGCTCCCAGCAGTGCCAGGAGGACCTGGGGACTTTGGTGGAGGCTGAACCTGTGCTGGGCTGCTACAGCCTAAGCCACATGGTGGCATTTTGGCCTTCCTGGGAAGGGAGGTGTTGGGAGATTGGCCCACAGAGGACCAGCTGCTAGGGGCTGGTGAGGAGATGACATCCTAAGGTCCCACCCAAGCCAAAATGTTCTGGGAGCCTGAGGAGCCTCAGGGCAGATGCAAAACCCCTGCAAGCCAGAGCCTGTAGGATGAGGAGAGGGAAGGCAACCCTTGCTCCCTTCCACCAGACCACTCCACCTGGTGCTGAAGGCTTTTTGCCTGACCTGCTGTGCATGGTAAAGGCCCTGCTCCCAACCTTGGCTGATCAATCTGTTTAAAGGAGAAGCTGGTCTTCTCCACCATTCATCTTGGATGTTTTGTCAATGGAAGGAACAGGATGGAAGATTGGCCACGTCTCACCTTGTAGCTACAGCTTGATCTCCTCCTCAGGGTGCTCTTCACCCTCTGAGAGGTACCCACAGGGAAGGTCTTATAAAACCAACCACAAACCTATCAGATGATGAGACGTTTGATGTCACGTAGGGATCAGGGATGAGCCACCAGCCCCTCGTGGCTGGAAAGTCCCTTCCCTGCTGGGACATGGGAGCATTGGTCTGTCCCACAGCCATGTATCTTCTGACCCATATCACCCCATCAAGCCCCTGTGGATCACTGGGAAGCTTCTGGGATCATCCACTGCTCCCAGAGTCCTGTGGAGGTGGCTAGATTTAATATATAGCAGGAGATATATTTATTGGATGTAGGAGATGGATTAGCCCTTGGCTTCCTGAGTATTTTCCAGCAAGCATAATATTTTATCCCTGTTTCCTCATTTTTCACACAGCAGGGGCTGTTACTGGATGGCATAAGGATGTCCTTGCTCCTTCTAAACTGGGTTAATTGAAGTTTTCCTGTTGGCCCATGTGCCCTCAGGGGTGTGTATTTGGATTCCTCCAGCAGACTTGGGTCGATGGAGACTCCTCTTCCAACTTGTCAAGCCCAACCCTTGCGTTGTCACTTGTTATTAATGCTCTGCACAGGCAGTGGCCTTTCCTGGAGACTTTATTTTTTATCCCCCTCCAATATATTGAATAAATTCTACATCAGGAAGGAAAGTATCTTGCAATAATGAACCATCAGTGGGTATTTAAGCTTGCTTTAATGGGTCACATTGATGTAATCTCCACTTTCTCCTGGGAAGATCATCCTGGGCCATAACCTTAATTCATGTTTATGTCAGAAGAAAATATCCAGTAGAGGTGGCTCAGAGCCTTTCCCTGCTAAGCAGCCAGATATAAAAGCACAGGTCTTCTAGAAATATGTCAGGGTTTGGAGGAGGGGAGAGGAAATATCAGGTGTTTTAGGACATTTAGGACATGGTTTCTCACCCCAGGATGTAACCCAAGAAGGTGGGTGCTCATGGACCCAGAAGTGTGGGAGGTTGAAGATTGCCTCTAAGAGCATCTTCATCATCTCTCTCTTTTTTTTTTTTTAAAAAAGAGATGAGTGGGCATGAAAGCTGCTCTCAGGTAGTTTGACTGAAAAAAAAACTTAATCAGAAGGGAAGGAGAGACCAGATTTACCCAAATAAAAGCGACGGGAGTAAATAGAATCGATAATGTTTGACCTTCCAATCATGTCCTTATGCCCATTATTCCTTGCTGCTCTGAAGGCCAAGAGCCAGCCTGGGCTGGGATATTAGTGGCATTTAGGTTGTCTGTAAGAGAAAAAGATGAAAATTGTATTTAAACCCATTCCTCTTGGCCAGGACAGGACAGTTCTGTCTTGATCCGCTGCTGCAGGAAGATGAGATAAAGTTGCAACTCCGTCAAGATAGATGAGGAGAGAGGGGAAGGGAATGAAAATCATACAAATTATTGGAGCTGTCTCCGTGAGGCTGGGAGGACAGGACCAACATGACTAATGATTTGCAGAAAAGGATTTCTTGGCCCAACTTTGCCTTTATAGGGGGAAAACTGTCAGAGGCCACAATGGAAGTTTTCAGATGTGTTCATGAGTCCGAATGATTGCACGAGGAAATAAAGCACCCCAGGCAGGGTTACCCAAGGGACTAATGCTCCTCTTGGCAAGCAAGGAACTCAGATAGTCTCTGAGCAAAGAGGGCTTGTTCTTGAGGTCCCTCCAAGCTCTTCCAGTTAAAATTAACCTGCTTAATTGGAGGGTTTTTTTTGGATTACACGTGCAACACCACGAGGCGTGAAACCTAAATGCAAAAAGGGGTTGGTAGAGCAACCATCCAGTTGTTGCTGCTGCCCTGTTTCTATAAATAATCCTCGTGGCTTGGATCTAGACACACTTCATAGTTTTTCCTTTCCTGCTATGACTCTTCTCCTTTTGTTCTCCTCCTCAGCCCTTGTGATCCACCTGTGAGAAGAGAATCGCTCATTCAACTGTGATTATCTCCAGTAGAAAAGGTAACCACTAAAAATCAGTGGGTTTGTAGAAATACAGGCTAAAGAAGGACTTTTATTTTATTTTTTATTTTTTAAATGTACATAATTGCATTTGTTGAAAAATAGGGTTTGGGGTCAGCTGAAATGATTTGTGTTGAACTCGACCAAAAATGACAGCGGAAAGTAGCAATTTTTTAAAAAAATCAAACCATTTCTTTGTGCTTTTCTGTTGAGATGAGATGCTTGGGCTTCCTTTTCAAGTGATGTTTGGAGCATCAGTGAAGCTGATGCTAACTTAAAAAACCCCTCTGTTTTGTGCTTCCCCAGTGAACCTTTTTTCCCCCTTTTTTCCCCCCTGTTTATTTTCTGGAGGAAGAAAGAAGGAAAACTTTGTCCTGAGTCACCTCAAATGACCCCATGTCCTTGACCAGGGAAAAAACTCAACACAATCCTAATAAAATCCCAATAATCATAGATTTCTGAACTGGTTGAAGCCCCCCATGAACAAAAACCCCAAAACAAAAGTTGCCAAACCCTTGATGTTTTCATTCTGGTAAATATTTGCTTAATTCATTTGGTTGCCCAGCTTCTGATTTGGGAATAAACTTAATTCCTCATGATGGGAATGTCCTTCAATCCCTTTTGGCTTCTTTGCTTCCAGGTGTGTCCAACCACCTCTCCCCAAGAACTGGGAAGGCTCAAAGGCTCTATCATGGAGGCCACTTGAACCTGCGCTCTGCTGGAGGACCTCGCAGAACTCCTGGGTGAGGAAGTCCTCCCATCTTGGGGTGTCCATCCCATCTTGGGTGTTCATCTCCTCTTGCTCCAAGGTGCTCAAATGCTCTGTGCTGTGACCATCTGCTGGGGTGTGGGACGTGTCTGTGAAGCATGACTGGAATGTTGGCTGCTCTGAAAATTTAGAAGGAGCCACCAGGAGAAACGGGCAAGATGGTGACTCCTGCCAGCACGGAGGTACCTTGGGTCCCTTTTTGCTTGGGAAATGGCACCAAAAAACCTGGAGGCTGCTGGAGGGGAGGTGATGAGCTGCAAAACAGGTACCAGGGACTTGGGCTTAGCTGCAGCCCTGCTGTGAGAAGGCTTTGAAGCCTCCTCCCTGCCTTCTGTGCAGGTATAACCCCCCCTTAGTGTGTCCTGGGAGCAGGGAAATGGCCCAGGCTTGGATGGAACTTGCTGCTTTGAAGAATTAAGAGGAAGAAGACTCTGTTTTCCCTTGCTTTTCCAAGCAGGAGATTCATGAGGTGGCTGGCTGAGCTTAAGGGACCTTGCAGTGTTTTCATCATATTGATGGGTGGATGGATTTTTTTGGTTCTTGGAGTATGTTTAAGACTTTAATTAAATCACTACACTCTCTGCAATGGTTCCCTGCCGCTTATCAGCCTCTTAAGGCCTTGATTCATTGCTCAGTATGATTTTTTTTTTCCCAGCCTAAAATAAGCTTAAAAAACCTGTTATTAGAGAGATTAAAGTTATAACCTAAACAAACTCATCCCCATGTTGTTTCTTTGCAGGGAAGATGTTTGTGGTGTCGTATTTAATGTTGCAAACAAAACCATTGCTTGTAGCAAGCTCTGCAGCCTGGATGCCTTTCCAAGGGTTGATGTGGAACCCTGTTTGATCTTGCACTGGTTGGGGCTTTTTCTTTGCATTGTGTGTCTCTCATCTAGTCAACAAAAACTCCTGGAAACATCTGCAGATCAAGATGTCACCCCCAGAGGTGGTTCCGGGGGGTTCAAGGCACAGGTTCAAGGGTAAATGGAAAGCAGGGGAGAAATACCACACACACACACACACTTCAGTCCTGCATCAGAGGGCAAGGAGAAGAGGAAGAGGGCAGTGAAGAAGAGGGCTTGTTCATTGGTTTATTGCATCAGGCTTTGAACTACAGGTCAGGTGTGAGGAGAAGGGTGTGAGAAGGTTGTTACTTGCAGGCTCGCTCTTGGTGTGTGGTGACTAGAGCTGTTGAAAAGCTTGTGGCTGAGAGCTGCTTAGGAGGCTTTCTGCTGCTGCCTGGTGCCTGCTGGAGGTGAGGACCCAGCAGGAGCAATGGGGAGGCTCCAAGGCTCCTCCTGCACCAGCCACTTTGCCTCGTGCCACCACGCAGTGCCACGCGTGACGGGTCCTGGAGCACCACTGCCCCATGGGATAGGAACCAGGTACTCCCTGTCCTTGGGAAGGCAGACCTGCTAAGAACCCACCTACCAAACTCTGCCTCTGAAGCCACCCCTGCCTGGTGTCACTGCTGTTCTCCAAGGCTCCCACGGTGGCACCAGGAGCATCAGCCCTTTGGGCAGATGTGCCCGACCGGGAGAGTGTGGGATCGAGTCGGGCTGTGGCTGCTCTTCTGTGCCAGCAGGTTTTTCTCAGTGTGCTTATCTCTTGGTTCTCTAAAGGTTATAAAAGTAAATAATCCTGCTGTTCTAACAGAGTGTCCTCACAGTCCCTGCCTAGCTCCATGGAGAAGTCTTGCTGAGGCTGACTCGAGGTGATTAATCCACTACAGAGGGAAATGAGGTGGTTTTTTTTCTTCAAGGCAGCAAAGAGCTAAAGCTGAGAATGTGCCTGGAAGAAGCTTGTTCCCCTCATGTCCCCTGTGCTCCAGGCTGATTAGCTTTGGTTTTTTTCCTCCAGCCTTAACTGTGGGAAACTGCTGTGTTTTTTTTCCCTGTAGTGTTGATCTGCAGAAGTAGCAATGGCCAAAGGCACCAGGAGGTGACCTTGCTCTGCCACGAGATCCTTCCTTGAAGGCTCCCCAAGGATCAAGCCACTTCCCCATGGGCCAGGTAAGCAACATCAAGCCTCTTTTTGCATCCCATGTCATGTCTGGGGAGTGCAGAGAAGTGACCCAGGGCAGGGAGGTGGGGATGTGAGTGGGGCTGAAGCACAGAGCTGGGCAGGGAGGCTGCTGGCCTGGTGCAGCATGAGCAGAAATGTGCTGAATTCATATTTCTGCTGGGCCTGGCTCTGAAATGGGTATTTTAGCACTCTTCCAGAATTGGGTGGTGCCTTGGGCTGTAGCCAAGAAGTGGGAGACCACTGGGAACTGGGTGGGTGCTGCCCAGTGTTGCTCTGAACAGTGTGGCAGGGGGACCAAGTACATCTACTGGGGCTGCCAGGGAGCTCATGTCTTAGGTGGGTTGTGAAATCCACCTCAGCAGTGCTCAAATGTAGTGAGCTGGTCACCACCAGCACAGTCTTCTGCTGAAAGCACAGAGGCAGACACCTCTTTTACAGAAATCAAGAGAAGAATGACAACTGTCCCCTTTTCTTTACAAGTTCTTACCACCACAACCCCCTCCCTACGCATAAATTACCATGAAGTTCTCCAGGTTTCAGTTCCCTAATTCACCAAAAATGCTTCCTCTTTGGGGAGCACAAACCCCTGAGCCATCCAGCTTGATTTTTCTCCCTGCAGACCTGGCTTCTCCAAAAGCCTTTTGACCTTTGGAAGCTTTGATTTGGGAGGGGAAACCTTCCAGCACAGGGTGGACGTTGCTCCCTGTGCAGGGATGTTGCCAAAGAAATGATTCCACTGTGAGGAAGGGAGAAGCATCTGATCTTCCTGCTCCCTAGGTTTAGCTGTGCCATTAGCTGGACCCTGCACATCAAGCTGATTTTATGATTTCTAAATGTAACTGAGTGGGTTTTATAGAGGAATGTCAGGAAGAGATGAAATGCCTTCAATACATTTAGAAAGAAGTTGAATGCATCGAGCTCTCTCCCCACTTTTCAACCCCCTCCTTCCCTCTGTCTTGGAGTTGCAGGCAGCAGGACCATGTCCATACTAAGGGCTTTGTGGGCAGCACTCAAACCTTTCCTTTTGCTTTTATGAGACAGTTTTACAATGTCAAGAAGAATGGAAAAGCTGCAAGGTGTGTGTGCTGGAGACTCTGCCCTCCTGGAAAGCTTTGGATGGGCTCCAGGCCATGTTTGGTGGCAAAGAAAGATGAAGGCTTTGGAAAGAGCAAAGTCAGCTGAACCCTCATCCCACAGACTTCCTGTTCCTGTGAGCTGGGAATGTTGTAGGAGCATGGGAAGGCCAGAAAACGTGGGTTCCTGCAACACGAGGGTGAGTTGTGATTGCATCAAGAATAGTTGCTCCTCTTCCACCCTACTCAGTTTTCCCTGTGTCATGGGAAAAGCAGCCATCCCATGATCTGCAAGCCCCAAAAAGCCTGCTTTTTGCCTGGGGGGGTGGGTTCCTCTTGGAGTTCCTGAGTGGTTTCTCTGGAGTGGCTGTTCATCTGAATCAGCAAAAAATTGTCCTCCCCACCTGCTCTCACCAGGGGGGTGTGACCTTGGTGTGTTCCCCAGTGATTTCTCTCTTGGAGAGGATCCCTCCCAATCTTTTTGGATGTGGTGAAGTGGGATGGAGAGGTTCAGAAGTGATTAGTGAGGGGACAAGGCAGATGGATGTTGGGACTGTGTGCATCCTGTTATTTAACCAGGCTAGCAAAGTGTGCCAGGATCTGTCAGGGAAACACCCAGAACCTGAGTGTCTGGAACACCCAGAACCTGAGTGCCTGGCCCTGTCCACACACTCCTGAGCTGCTGTGGGGTCAGGCAGAGGTTTTATGGGCTTAGACATCTGGCTCAGCAAGCTGGGGCTGGGCTGATAATCAGCATTCATAGAGCAGCCTTATCATAACCAGCAGCTCTGCTCCCCCCTCTTCACCACCCCAGGACTGAGAAAACACCTTGGCCAGCTTTCCCCCTCAGTTCTCCACTGATGAGAAGATCTTCCCTGGTGTGGAGGAGGCTCCTCCCAGGCCAGCTTATCTGGCTCCAGCTTGGTAGCTTGTAAATCATCTCTGCCTTGCATACCTGAGAAGTGCTGGAGGGTGGCTCAGAGCTGGAAGGATTCCCTGAAATCTGTTTTTTCCACTCCATTTCTCTGGGTTTTTTTTTTTCCCCCTCAGTTCTCCACTGATGTTTTAATGATTCCCAGCTTGGACTCCTCCATGAATTTTCTTTTGATTTATTTATTGTTTGTTTGTTTGTCTTTGTATTGACCACTGATGGAAAAAGAGAGTGCTTTCCTCCTGCCTACCCACACAGAAGAACAGTCCAACATCCTGCAGCTCCTAAAGCCTTCAAATCAGCAGACAAGAGAGGAGGAGGGAGATGGGAAGGGAAGGAAATCACTTGTATAGGTGCAGAGTGAGGAATCACCTTCCTTTCAGCTTCTGATCTGTCTGTGTTCCTATAAATTGCTGTCTCTGAGCTTCTTTTTCCCCTCTCTGCCCAATATCCCTTTTCTCTTCCCTCTGCCATCAGATCTGCTGCCTGTCCCTGTTGCTGGCACATCTTGGCTCCCAGGAGGGTTGGAAGAAGGACAGTGCGACTTGCCAATCCATATTATTGACAAGAAATCATTGCTAAAGCCTTTGAAAGCATCTTCTGTAATTGATACAATGAGGGGAGGGGTGTTTTTTCCTGTAGATGTCTTTTAAAAGCACTGAGCTTGGTGTCCTCCAGCCATTTCCTGATGGTGGTGCCAGATGCTTTTTTTGGGGGGGGTGTCTCTAACTATTGCCCTGTTTGCTACTCAGGAATGAGCAGACTTGCAGGAAAGCAGATGGAGTCCAAATTACTGAGCCAGCAGCAGACCCCAGGGGGCCAGAGATCTCTCTCCCAGCTGAGCCTAATATTGGGGTCCCCCTTTTAGTCACCAAGCTGCTTGGTCACCCAGACATGGCCCTCGTGGCCTGAGTCAAGCTGGGTGGATCCTACAGGGGAGAAAGCAAGAGAGGTGCTCTGAGCAGGGCTGAAAACACCCCAACCTCTTTCCTGGGCCTGGCAAAGCAGCCTGGCTGGACCCCACAGGGACAGCCACGACCTCTTTGGCCAGGAGGTGCCTTTGGGATGTGTGGTGGGTTCTCAACCCTCTGTGGGCATTTCCCTGCTGGGTGGGCTTGCCTTTGGGCATCACCATTTTCCAAGCAAAGCTTTGGTGCTGCTGGTAGGAAGGGAACTGCTGTAAAGAGTCCAGGGCAGAGGCCACAGAGATGCTGGAGGGAGGGGAACATCTCCCTGCTGAGGAAAGGCTGAGGGAGCTGGGTCTGTTGGGCTTGGAGAAGAGGAGACTGAGGGGCGACCTCATCAGTGGTTACAAATCTGTTCAGGGCAGTGTCAGGAGGACAGAGCCAGGCTTTGTGCAGTGATGTCCAGTGACAGGACAAGGGGCAGTGGGTGCAAACTGGAGCAGAGGAGGTTCCATGTGAATGTCAGGAAGAACTTCTTTGCTGTGAGAGTGACAGAGCCCTGGGACAGGCTGCCCAGAGAGGCTGTGGAGTCTCCTTCTCTGGAGACATTCCAACCCCCCTGGACACGTTCCTGTGTGATGTGCTCTGGGTGCCCCTGCTCTGGCAGGGGGGTTGGGCTGGGTGAGCTTTCCAGGTCCCTCCCAACCCCTGGGATCCTGTGATTTTGTGATTGCCTGGGAAGGAAGTGACATTTTCCAGCTTGCTTGAGGATGGGAGAGAAATGTATCCGTGTCTGCTTCCCAGACCCACGAGCTGGGGCTGACCTAGATCCATGCAGAGCTCATCCCAGGGGCCTGCTTCTTCATCTGGGAGCAAGGGGCTGAGCTGGATGTCAGGAGAGAAAAAAATAATAGCCAGTGCAGTGGTTTATTTGCTGAGAATGCCCCCCTGGATCCAGGGATGTTTGGGGAGGGCTCAGGTTTGCCAGTGGGGTTGGAGTGATGTGTTCAGCCCAGCTCCTGTTTCTTTGCCTTTGGAGTGAAGGAGGCAGCTGGTTTGGAAGGAGCAATAGAAAAGTCCCACCAGTCTCCCCTTCTCTGCATCCATTAGTGCCCACTGAGTGAGGCTACCTGCCCTGGAGGCACCATGGCTGGTACCCCATTGGTGCTTTCCCTTCCTCCTGTCCATCCTCATTTAGCATTTCCCCAGATTTCGTCTCTGTCCTGGCCCGTGGCAGCCACGTTTAGCAGTGATTGCTTCACACCCTTCTCATGCTGCTGGTGTCACAGCATGATGGCTGGTGCCTTTGTTTCATTTCCAAAAATGCCTCCTCCTAAACCACCAGACCTCAAAGCCAAACCAGCTCTTCAAAGCTGAGATTGCAGGAGGATTTTCCGTGGGAAGTGGAGAAGTTTGTGGCTGTTTCTTACTCTTCCCCTTTGCAGCCTCACCCTGAGATTTGGTTTCAAGGTGATGGGCATTGAGTTCTCAAGGAATGTTTTCTTTTGGGGCTTTGGAAATGAAAAATAAGGATCAATCTCAAGAGCTCCATGGAACTTTAGGAGATAGGAACTTTTCTGGGAGCTTTTTCCTTTGTTCAGGTTCTGTGTTAACTCAGGTCAACTCGGAGGCATCTCTTCATCACTGAGAGGTCCTTTTCCCTACCACACTGGGCCAGCATCAGCTGGTAGAGCCTGAATTCTGTATGTCCTTCATACAGGGAAGGGGGAAAACTTCAGATTAGAAGGAACAACAATAAACCCCAACTCATTCTGTGAGGAAGGGCTCCTCCTCCCCAGCTGTGACGTGACACGTAACCCTTCCCATAAATGCATATTGCTCCATGCAAGTAGCACTGAGGGTTTTCTGCCTCCTCTAAACCCCTTCCTGCCCTCTGTCACACTTGGGAACATATTGCTCACGTCCAACTTGAGGGAGACAAACTGCTGTCCCCACACCCCATCCCTGGGCTGCCAGTGGCTGTGCAGCCACCCGTCCGTCCCACTTAACCGCTCGGGCTAACGAGGGAAATCAATCACGTTGTCCTTGGGCATCCATCTCTGCCAGTGCTGGCCCCTCCTCGGCAACCCCAGAGGGGCTGGGGGAAGCCTGGGCATCCCTGTGGCATGGTGGGCAGCCCCAGCTTCGATTCCCCACGAGCATCTCGCAGGAGAAGGTCACAAGTGGGAGGGAAGTGCAATTAGAAGCCGGTATCTCGACAGCGCTGGAGGCTTCACCGTTGCTCTCTTGGTGTATTAATCATCTTCCTTTAGCTGGGAGGTGCTTGTGCTAGGTCTGCTTGTTTCTAGCTGAAAGAAAACCCATTACAAGGCCCATCTTCAGCCCTCTGGAGTGAGCACTTCTCTCTTTTAGCAGCAATTGTTGGCTCAGAAAAGCCCCAGCCAACCCAGAAGTGTAAAATCACAAACCAAGTGCGTTGTGTCGAAGGATGCTGGCCATTTGCTTTCTTTTTAACACCTCATTTCTGCAAATCCCCTGTGGAGGCACTTGAAAGGAACATATTTCCCTTTTTTTTTTTTTTTTCCCCTGCTAGTTTTGTCATTCTGACAAATGCTTCATGTTCATCTCAATGCTGCTGGGAAGTGGTTGTGGCTTTCGTGCCTTTGACGTGGCACCGAACGCGACTTCTGCAAAAAAAAAGAGTGGCTGGAGGAAACTGCTTCTCTGCCCCTTTTGCACCCCCCTACAACTTGCTCTCCTAGGAACAACACCTGCCTATTTTACATCTTGCCAACAGCTTTCCTTATTTATTGGAAGGGTAGAGATTCTTTTAGGATATTTCCAGTTTTTTTCCCCTCTGCTGTTTATGGCGCTCACGCTCCAGCAAATTGGTCTCCAGCTGCACCTTTTCTTCTCTGTTTTGGCTGGGGAGACCCTGTCTCGCTTGCTGGGTGGTCAAAAATCCTTCCCACAAACATGGTCCCACAATGACCTGCTGGGGGGATATGGGATGAAAAGAATTCCCCTACTTGGCAGGGATGTGATGACGTGGGGGCAAGATCGTGTTCCTCTGCACAGCCTGGTAGTGGTGCTGGCATCTCCCTGGGGTCAGTGGGCACCCAGACACAGAGGGGTGTTGTGGTGACACCAAGGACAGCTCATGCTGGTCTCTGTCAAGAGGAGGCTGAGATGTCTCAGTCTCAAATGCCTGCAAAGTTTGTTGTTGTTGTTTTCATTTGGAGTGCAACGAAGCTGCTGTTGAGCTGGTCAAGGTCGCTGGTGAGAAGAGGAGAAAAGCCTCCTTACACCAGGTAGAGAAGAGGTCTTGCTGGGCTACCCAACACTTTTGGATAGGTGGAAAAGCAGAGCTGCTCTGAGAGTCTTTCATTTTTTTTTATTTATTTTTTTTTTTAAATACCAGCCTCATACCAGCTGCAAAGACACCGGGTTTCCCTGCCTCTGCTTCTGGGAAGATGTCACATCCAGGGACTGAGCAGCTCCCAGGAAGAGTGAGGATGGTGATGGCCTTGCAGCCAAGCTCAAGCTGTACCCGCTGAGTCCTCAGGCAGTTGGTTGCATTTCTTTATCCATCCCTTTTCCACCCTTCCACAAGACAAGCCATGATAAGGACCAGCATCTAGTTAGAAAATGAGAACTAATGGCATGAAAGACCTATCATGATTGACACTGTTCATCAAATATTTCACCAGCAGTGTAAAGCCCAGTTTCCTCCAAGCTCTGTGGATTTGCTCACCATACCCTATGTTGATGTGATGGGAGGTTTACTCCATCTTTTGAAAGCTCTTCTGGTATTCTGGCTCTTATTAAAATGAGCATTACCTGGTCCAGATGACTCTTTGGCTGGCTCTCTTCAAATTCTTGAAGCCAGTTCTCCCACCTTGATCACCTCAATTTATCTCACTGTGAGGGTGGTGAGACCCTGGCCCAGGTTGCCCAGGGAAGCTGTGGCTGCCCCATCTCTGGCAGTATTGAAGGGCAGGTTGGATGGGGCTTGGAGCAACCTGGGCTGGTGGGAGGTGTCCCTGCCCATGCAGGGGAGGGACTAGATGGTCTTTCAGGTCCCTTCCAACCCAAACCAGTCTGGGATTCTTCTAGGAGCTGCTGCCCAAGCCCAGCCACTGAACCTGACAGACTCCTCTGCCACCCCAAGTGGCAGAGAGAAGAAGGGTTCAGGATTACAGGGAGACAACTTGGCCAACATCTAAACTGAATAATGTTCCAAAGCACAGGGAGGACCTGCTTGTTCCCCAGAACACTGTTGATGATCTTTAACTGAGTCCAAACAGCTGACAGGAGGAAAGATGAGCTTGTCTCTCAGCTTGCAATTCATCGCTGGGCTGGCGGGAGGGATGGCTGCCGGGGATGGTTTGGCTCCTCTTTTTCCTCCCAGGGACACCCCAGCTGGACCAACCAAGGCTGCTAACATGATAAGGGCAATGAAGCTGGTGTGTTGGGAGGGAAGGCAAGGAAAGCCTGCCTTAATTAAATTAGCCAAGTGAAGGCTGAGGAGAAGAGCTGCCTGGAAAGACGTTGGCGGGGAGGAGGGAGCGTCAGCCAAGGAGAACTATTTATGCCCGAGGACAGTGCTGGCACAAGAACAAATGGACATCAAGAGGCCCAGAATAAATTGGAAGATCACTTCTGACAACTGGAGAGCAGTCAGACTCTGGCCCAGCCTCCCCATGGGAACAGAGGGGATAAAAACCCTTCCTGCTTTTAGCTGGAGCTTGCGGGAGAGCTGGGTCCAGTGAAGCCAGGGCTACCGTGTAGCCCGACCCTCCTTCTCCTTGCTTTCTTCTCCCCCTGTTTCTGCCTCAGCTGCAAATTTCTGGCAATTCTTGTCACGTCCCACCCTCCTTCCTGTCCCCTGATATGAATCTCAGTGGCTGGCTTCACTCCCTTCTGATGCAGGTGGCTTTCTTCTGGCTGTAATAACTTGCCTGCGTGGTCAGGAGCCTGCAGGGCTCTTGATGCTTTTGGATTCTTTGTCTCTGTGCCAAATCCTTCTTCATCCCTTTGTCCTTCTCGCATGGAGGAAGGCCAGACAAGGGGACAGGTGGTGTCCCTTCCAGTCAAGGTGGCTCTGCCAAACCCCACACAGGTATGAGACTCCCTGGAGGGGACTTGGCTGGTTTTTCTGCTTGGTTGAAGTAGGAACAAAATGGTGATGGGAGCCTATTTCCAGCCCTTGTATAATAGGGGCCTGGAAATGATTTGTCCCACTGCTGGAGAAGGGCTTTTTTTGAAATCCAGGTGACTCCTGCCTGGGAGCTGTGGGTGCTGAGCAGCCTCAGGAGGCTGATGGCAGCAATTTGCAACCAGAGCCTTGGGAGTTAAACTTGTTTGCACAGCTCTTTCCAGCCCTGGGAAACAAGACATGCCTCCTGATTGGCTTTCCATGTGCCTTTCCTCCTGTTTCCCTTCAACTCCTGCAAAGGGGGGATGTGGGCAGTGAGGTTGCTGAGCTTACCTTGTGCACAGGGATGTTTCGAGGGGGGTGTCAGTGATGCTCTTCGCTCACCAGGTTGGATGTTCCTGTTTGTTTTACATGCAGCAACGCAGCTTTGATAGTTAAGTTGCCTCTTTGCTAAAAATACAGGCAGTGGAGGGATGTGAGTGGGTGTGAGGGAAGAAAAGGGATTTCTTTGCTTGCAGGTTGTACACCAGGCTGGAGTCTTTCTTCATTTATTACCATAATAAGCAGGAAACACACTCTGAAACTTCCCAAAAGGCTGGAGGCTTCACAGAGAGTCTAAGACCAAATTCCTCCTGCAACTGAATCATAACATTGAATCTCAAGTGTCCCTAAGTAAAACAAACAAACAAACAAAGAAATTAAACATCTTTGTAGGGCATTAGAGGAGCTTTCTGGATTATCTCAAGAAATCTTTGCAGCAAGGTAGTTGAAATGTTGGGTTTTTCCAGGGAATTAAATGCCTGCCTGTGTCTGTGTGTGTTTTGGGCACCTCATTCCTGTCAGGCCTTGAAAAAAAAAAAAAGTCTGTTTTCATTGATATTCTCTGAGTGTCAGTGCTTAACCAGCCTTAGCTCCAGCAGATATTCAAACAATTCCTCTTGATGAGGGAGCAAATCTGGGTGCTTCTCTTCTCCTCTTGCAAAGGACCAGCCCCTGCATCTGGTTGAACTCGACACTCCCTCTGTTTCATTTCCATGTGTATTTAGTTCTCATTATCCATCTTCTCACAGGTGGGAGTTGGGGAGGGATGTGGGAAGTTTTCAAGCAGCCAAAACCAAACCCCTTTGCTGGGATATTTCACCTCATCTCATCTCCCACCTCAGAAGCAGGCATTTCTAACTCCATGAATGCCCATCTCTTCCTAAACCTGTTCCCCTTCCCTGTCATTATTGCAGGTTTTAAATGAATTCTTATCTTTTTCTGTCATTTTTTTTTCACAAAACAAACTAGAAAAGAGAATCTGATCAGAACGCATAAAAAATATACCCTAAACAACACAACCAACCAAGCTGATTTAGTGAAGCAGCAATTTGTGCACATCAAGGCTGATTTTGTTGGGTGGTTTGTTGTGGTGTTTTTTTTTTCCCCTTGATGCTTTGATGTCTAATTGGGCAGCAGGTGAAGTGGAAGAAATCATGCGTGGAAGGCCAAAAATGTGGACTTTTTGCAATGGAGTGGGAAGACACTGGGCTTTGTTGGGCTTCTCTCCACCCTGGAGGGGCAACCAAGTGCCCCAGCCTTGTTGTCAGCCCTGTGTGTCCCCTTTCTGGGGCTGTGTGGGGACAGGGTGGGTGGTGAGGAGCTCTGGTCTTGGCTGGTGTTCCCCAGGTGAGTGGAGAAAGAGAGGAGGATGGAGGAGGAGCAGCTGGAGCTCTGCTCACACACTCCCATGTTGATCAGCCACCTCTTGCTGCCAGTGTGGTCCTGGCAGAGGGGACAGGCTTCTCCCTGCTGCAGTCACCCCTGTGACCTGCCACTGTGGGATGATTCCAGAAGAGTCATCAAGTACTAAAAATAACTGGGGAAGAGCTGATGGTTGGTCTTCTCTCCTCGTATGAGTGGAATGAGCCAGGAGGGTGGCTCCAAGCTGAGACCAGTGCTGCTTGTGGTCAGCTGAGCAGGACTTGGAAGGCACAGCTCCTTGGCATTGCTCCATGGCTTCAGTGCCACCCTTGCTGGGCTGTCTGAGGTGGTTTTCCCCTGACACTGTGAAATGAGGCCCTGACAGGCAAGTCTTCCAGCACTGGTTGCATTTTTATGTTGCCTTTTGCTTGGGTCTCTGGGTAAGTAGAGGCTCTGGATGTAACTTCACATCAGAGGGACTGAAATCTTCCAGATGAGTTGCTCTCCTTGCTCTCAAGTGGGAGTGAGGAGCCAAGGTCCAGAGTACCTGTAGACTCAAGCAGTAACCTGTGGACTGACACCCTTAGCTTTCTCCTACAGGAGAAGAATTTCTGGAGTGGCCCTTGGAGGGAAGAACCAAGAGCTTGCAATGGTTTTCTGTCCTTTGCATGACCAGAGAGCTGGGCTTGCAAACAGTGCTGCTGCTTTTTCTCCCTCTGCATGTCTTTCTTTAGGGCTTCCTATCATTCAGGACATGATTGGCTTCACTGGCCTTTCCTGCTGGGTGATACAGAAGAGGAGTGACAAGCTGATATGGACCTTGCTGGTTCAGCTGGGCCTCTTTGGTGGTGAGATCTAGAGATACAACAGCTGTGGGTTGGCTCTGGTGTGGTTATGGGCTATAACCACCTAATAACAAGCCTTGGGTGCTCAGGGCACCCTGGGGCTGGTGGAGGAGCTGGTCTGGACACTGTTCTGTGTTACACAGCTGTTTTCTGGCCTGCATAGCATCACAGACTGGTTTGGGTTGGAAAGGACCAATTCCAACCCCCCTGCATGGGCAGGGACACCTCCCACCAGCCCAGGTTGCTCCAAGCCCCATCCACCCTACCCTTCAACACTGCCAGGGATGGGGCAGCCACATCTGGGCAACCTGGGCCAGGGTCTCCCCATTTTTCCTCCCTTTGAAGGGACCCTTTGCTCCTCACGTGCTTGGGTTGCAAACAGCAAGGTGCCCTAAAGCAGGTTTTTGAATCAGAGATAGGTGTCCTTCACCTTGCTTGGAGCAGCTCTCTGAAGTCATGCTGCTGTATCATCCACACCAAACATTTTCAGCCCTGGAAACTGATGTGGCTCTTCTGGGTCTAGCTGGCGTGGGGACTCAGATTGGACAGTGCTCAAGCTCTGGTCTTCCCACTGTTTGTAATTCAGCTGTTGTATGTTGCCCTCTAATTAGGGGAGATCCTTGTCTCAGCTTTCCTTCCTGGGAAACCTGTCTGCATGTGTGATGAGGGCTGTGCTTCCCCCCTGCCCACCTTGCTTGGGAAGCAGGATGCGATTCCCGGCGCCTCTTCCCTCCTCTGGCAGCTGTAGCTCTGCTGGAGTGGGGAGTTCACAGAGGGGACAGCAGCCAGGCTTCAAGGGGAGATGGTGATGGGTGTCTGCTGTCCTCTCTTCACTCTAGTTACCTCTTTTCTTATTTATGAGTGCAAGCAAACAGGTGCTAAAAGCTGCTTCCCTCCCCCAGGTCCTTGCATTTCACATTCAGGGCTCTCTCCTGGGATGTCACCTTGGAACGTCCCCAAAAAGCTCCTTCTGAGCATTTCTACATAGGTTTGATTCAGCTGTTCCATCTTCCCATCTCCTCTACTCGGTTCTAACTGGGGTTTGGGCAGAGGACTGTCCTGGAGCTCTCCCCAGGACTCGTGGAGATCACTTTGAATATTGTTTTTTTCCAGCAGGGTTTCCTGGCCCCCAAGTTCAGAGCTGGATCTTGGGGCTGGGAAGGTTCATCCTTCAGTGATGTTAGGACCTGTGAGTCTCTGCATTGGTGGTCTCCCTTTGCTTGTTCAACCTGGTGGAGTGAGTGGATCCTCCAGGTATGAACTCGACCTCAGGAGGACAATGCTTCAGAGCAGGTTTTGTGTGGTCCTGTCACCTTCTGCTCCAGAACAACCCAGAAAGCCTCCTAAAAACTCCTTCAGGTGCTCGTTCTGGCTATTCCCAGTGTGTTTTTAACTAAATGGCCTTTGTGGTAAAGCAAAACCCCATTGCTGATGCTGTCATTGGAGAAAAATGTATTCATTATTATTATTATTATTATTTTTAGGCAAGATGCAATCTCACCTCATGCATAAAATTAGTTTAATGGAACAGCAG